>NC_089912.1:7681772-8034272 GCF_040182565.1 Anser cygnoides | reverse complement strand
CAAATTATCTAACTCACGCATCTACATAGCCTTACAGAGTTTCTTTCTGGTTTTGCTGCATTATATTGTCACCTTATTTCTAAAAAGAATTCAAAGTATGTATAACTAGGTTTGCAGTTACACATTTGTACAGGTATTAGTTTCATCAGAATAAACATCTCTTCTATAAAGAATTAGATGTACAGATAGTAAAATTAAAAGTGACAGGGAACCTGAGTAGCTGCAACAGAAGTCAAAAACACGAATGTGCTGTACCTTTCAGATCTGCTTGTCAAGCACATTACTGTTACTAGAGGCATATTTTCATATTTCTCAAACCGTTTTTCATCTTCCAATCTGAAGCCTTCCTTAATCTCTCCGAGTTTTGTGTTTTCTTACATACTGTCCTGTGCACAAGCAGTAACTGTTTATTTGTTGATCGCATACTTTTCCTGCTCCGATTCAGAAAACCAACTTCCATTTTACACTATTTTACAAGCAGCATACGAGACGCAGCAAAAACAAACTTAATTCCTCAGGACAGGAAATACGCCTTTAAGTTTGTACAACATCCTCTCCACGCACAGTGCTCTATAAATATTTGATCACCGCAGAAGTTTCTGATCCGCAGGACGGAGCAGAGCAGAACGGAGCAGTCCCTCGCGAGGCCAGGGCTGCAGTAGGCACCGGCAGCTGAGCAGCAGGTTACTGAGCTGTAGGAAGTGCTTACAGAAAGTGCAATAAATTCAGACAACTTCTCACTATATTACTCAGAGGCCTTGACTTATAATTCACATTTCAAGGCAGATTAAACAATATACACTGATTCAGGAGGGTTTTAATAAAAAGCAAGTAAAGGAGACGAAGAGTTCAAGAGGCTGTCAATGAGAGCCATAACCTTCACTTCTCACACAGTTTCAGAGTCAGCGGGGAGCTTCGTTATTCCTGATACACCTGATGAAATTTCATTAACTCATCCACACTCCCTACCTTACAAATGGCTTTTGCCAACTCCCCACCACCACCTCAGTTCAAAGTTTCTCCTAAGCAGGAGCAGTCAGGGCCATCCAGGACCGGCCCCCTGCTCTTTGGCAGCTGGGGGAGAGGAGCTGTAAATAAAGCACTTAGCGCGAAGAAGGCAAAGGGCTATTCATTTTATCAAATCTCACTGTTGTAATTACAAGTTTTTGATAAAGCACCGCAACTTTTGTAGCATGAGCATCGGATGGAATCCTTACTTTCAGCCTCATAAATCTCTGAATATTTATGACACAATCATACAGCCTGTCAGCCACATGATCCATTTTGTCCTGAGACTGTCAAGAACAACATATTTATTAAGGAATTATAGTTCCATTTCTGCACTTGAATATTTTCTTCAGCAAGCACAGAACTTCCCAATGACAGGCCACGGTATGCCAACACCACATCACAGGCTAGATCAGCTTGCCACTGATTTTACTGTAACTTCTTTTAACCAATAAAAACTACCTCCAAGACTAACATTGCCACTTTTAGTAACATTAAGTTGATTATCATAGAAAACAAACAGTACAGAAAATACTTATCTTCTTCTAACCACCAACAGAAAAACTTAATCCCAACAATGGAAAATTATTTATTTTCCAGTCTCATTAGATGAATGTAAAAGTGCATCTGCTAATAACAAGACATTTTCAGTATCAATATGAAAAAAATACTACATGCACAGCTGTGGGATTTACATATACTGGCAAGAACTACCTCTATGCACACTGGCTTCTTTCAAGAAAACTTACAGGAATGCTTTTTTTTTTTTTCTGTTAAGGTGAAATCACTTCCAAAAGTCGGAGACATTGTAAATAAAATGGAAGTGAATATAAAACATGGGACACTGTCATCAGCACTTCCTTCCCATTACATTAATTTCTTGAAATTCTCTCTCCTCCCGACTGAAATTCTTTCTGTTTTTCAAAGACAGTCATTTCTTTAGCAATGAGAGGTTGTAAAGAAACAGAATAACAAAGCCCAAGCAGCAAACCACCACTCTCACTTGAACTTTTGGCTTGATCAGTCCAACCAAGAGTTTGGGTTTAACGTGCAGGGTTGGTTTCAACCAGACCCATACAAATTTAGCAAGAAGTACTTGACTGCAGCACAGCCAGCTTCAAGTTAAATGCCCGCCTGGACAATCGAGCCTCGCACTGAAGCGCACATCCAAAAGCAGTAAACCCTAACACTGATGGGATCAAAAATCCTCTGAGGTCTACACTAGGAGGCACTGAAGTGCAGCACAACCCTCACAGACCACAACCACAACCGAAAAATCCTACCTCGCCATGAGAAGTTTGATTTCCAACATCTAGATTTCTACAAATTGGTATTTTACTAATTGATATTTGTACAGGAAACAAGGTGGGAAAAACGGCACGTTCATGGTGCACTTAAAAGAAGGAAATCCACCCAGTCACTGCTCTTTCATAGGTGTGTCCAACTTAAAAAACAAGAAACTGCAGTACAACTGCCATAAGAAAGGCTGTAAATTCTTTGAAATAGATATATAGAGAGAGAGATCTACATTGAGATTGATAACAAATGGCCAAGAAAAGTTCTATTCATTCGCATTTTTGTCTCTTTGTCACAAACAAAGCTGTTTTTCCTACAAACGAGATGTGGATGTCAAAGCAACATGCAGGTTCGGATCTGGAGGTACCTGGGTACCGGGATGAGGCGCAGCACTATGTTAGGAGAGTGCTGTCACCACCTGAGCTACGTGTGCCTCCAAGATTAGCCGAACAGCACGCATCAAGCTCTTCTTCCTTTCCCATGAGATAGCACCTGTTGTTCTGTGTTTTCCAGAGCTTGCACCATTTTCCTACCTGAACTGGGGAACCCAGAGCTTGAGAAAAACGTGCCCCAAGCGGCCTCACCTAGCATGTGTGTCCCAAGCGCTGACAAAATGCATCCACGGGAACAGGGCTCCAAAGGCACACGTCTCAAAATGCCCTGCTGGAGTGGCAACGAGACTCTTGTCACACTTGTTACGTGATTGTCTAGATGCTAGAGCACTTCCCGAGAAAAATAAACAAAAGAGGATCTGAACTCAAGATTAAGAGAGATTTTGAGATTAAACTCAAACTCACACCTCTGATATTCCAGAACCCCACTTGAAACTGCCACAGTGTGGGATGAAGCTCTGCCACCATACAAACAAGAAAGCAAGATGCGGGTGCACAGAATCGAGCTGCCCAACCTCACTGTCCCACTGTCAGAGCACTCCCATGACGAGCACAAGGCAGGATTTTGGCCGGTTTGTACATTCTATATTAGTCTGGCATTTGGGGTGAAAGAAGAGGAAAAAACACCCACAAAACAGAAAAATTTCAAAACGCCATAAATGTATAAAAAAATAGAAAAAAAAGAGGAAAGTTAAGGCAGACATCAGCCTTTCTATTAAGAAATTTACAGAAGTCAATTCCTGAAGCAAATTTATAAACATCTTTCAAATACAATGACAAGAAAGAGACAACATCATCCGTCCATGGAAAGAACCTGCAGGCTCAATTGGGGTTATTTGAAAGAGTGACTGCAGAGCAGGTAAGAAGGAACAAGAGGATAGCCCATTAAAAGTTAAGATATAAGAGTTTTGATCCTCATGTCTTACCATGACATTTACATAAGCAAAGGAAACAGCCTTCATGAAATGAAAAAACGGCCTACAGCTGCTTGAAATAAATAATAATAATGAGTCATTATCAGTATGCTTCTAAAATGAGAGGATATTTCAAGAAAACTCTTGTTGTCCTAAACCAATTCCATTAAGAGACTTTCATTAACGAGTTGTACGTAGAAACACAAAAGTGTAGATGGTAAATTGGGAAAGATCAGTAGCCCTTATGGGGACACAAACAGGGTAAGGAAAGTTAGTAAGAGAGAATTTAATACAGACAAATGTAAAGTACTATGCACAGGAATAAGAAATCAAATGCACAAATATGAAATAGGGAATAATTGGCTGGGTAGCAGTATTATAAAAAGAACCTGGAGGGTATGTGGGCTGCAAAATGGATTATTTATAAAAGAAAAAAAAAAACAGGCAAGCATTCTAGGGAGTATTAGCAACAATGTTTTATATATAAAAGGCAAGCAGTATGTATTGTATTAAAGGAGAGGTAATTATTTCCTTCTACTCAGTTTTGTGCTCAGATATAGACACTATACTAGTAAGATGGAGAATAGCCAAAAAGACTCCACTGGCAGGAATAACAGAAGGTTTGGAGAAGAAAAAAAAATGACCCACCACAAAAATTCTCACTTTATTTTCCCTCAAAAACAAAGAATTTGACAGAAGTGAGAAAGAAAAAAAATAGGATGTTATGGTCTTAATCACTGCGTCCTTTTAACTTCCTATAAAGGCACATTTTGTGTTCTCACCACCTGTTACCTTCCTGGGACTGGGAGGGAGAAACATCTTAAAGCCTAGAGAAGTGTGGAGGTCATCAAAACTCCTGAATTAAAATGTCTGCTGTTATCTGAGGAAGATCCTCTCTTAGCAGTTGAAAGAGCAGCTACTCCCTGACCATTACATACCCGTACACACCTTGAACGTAGAGGTCCGTGCCTCCGCCAGGCTGGGGCCAGCACAGGAGCTTCAGCTCTGACCCAGCCTGGGCAGCGCTCCTTTCTGGCCCTTTTACACACCAGCAGAGCAGGAGCCAACTGGCCTTAACTGCAAGCACCATCACTGAGATACCCTCAAGCTGCAACTAGGAGATGTTCATGGAGAAGACCTACCACCTAGCTGTACGTCTCACAGGGCTCTGCCCTTTTCTGCACCTGGCAGGTTCATGGAAGGACCACCTTTAAGTGCTCTACCCAACTGCAATGCCATCCTGAATCATATGATCACTTATTTTCAGACTCACATCTTCAGTCTCAAGCAGATGGCAGGCTCTAGGACATGCTACAATCTCAGGTTGCTTCAGGAGGACCAGTCTCCCTTGCTGGAGGATCTTGCTTCAGGAGACTGGAAGTGACATTACACTCCATGTCTGACATATATCCCGTGCATGGGTGGGCCACAGGATGGCTGGATATCGCAGGACAAGCATTTAAAATTAACTTTGCACAAGACCGTGAATTGTCTTCTGTTACTCATTTTCTGGATACCCAGAGGCTATGTGACATGAGGCTACACGTCACAAATTGGGCACCCAATAATCATTGAGTATCTTTGCTTTTCACCTTTCTCCATCTTACTGCCATTGCTAATACCAGCTCAACACATACCTTCGTAGGTTTGTGGAACTCAAGATGCCTTGGTGCTGTGCACCAAAGCAGCAACAGATTCCTCCTCCAGGAACAGCAGCATGATGAAACGGCAAGCGAAGCCATAAGGCAGATACTGAATGACAACAAAACAGCAAATGATCAAATAGCTACTCATTACGAAAACAATGCTCTATTTTGCACAACAAAAAGCAGAGTTCTTCCAGAGGAAAATCAGTAAATCAGCGAGCGTGCAAACGAGGACAAAGTAAGAACTATGGTTAATATACAACCATATTTTCCATATTTCCATTTCCCCCCAGCCCCAGGGCCCCTGTTTCCCCCCGTACCTCTCCTCAGCCCACCTCCATCTCCCCCAGGCACGCTCCACGCTGCCACCAAGTTCTCCCCAGCATGGTGACTCCAGCCCTCCACATGAATGCCATTTTCCACCGTTCTGGCCAGCGTCCCTTGTCCCCTTCCTAGCTCTGGGCAGCTGGGCACAGGTTTTCCCCTGAGGACAGGAGAAGCCAGGTCCCACCGCAGAGACCTGTGGACCGCAGGTGCCACCTCCGGGTGGGACAGGACCTACCCGACGCCCAGGCGCCACATGTTCGGGGCTGGCTCCCCAAAGCCAGGAGAATGGCACCCGTGCATCACCCCTGCACTGAAGACAAAATGTTTACCGATTAATGGTAGCAAGCCCCAAGCGTATGCAAGTCGATCTTTTTGAAAGGCTTGCATCCTGGCTACACTCAGGTGCTTTGTCATGCAAACGGCAAAAGACACTTCCCTGGAAGGAAATCCCTCATCCTTTCTCAACCAAATTTCAAGTGTTCCAGAGGAGAGGGGTACCTATTGCTTTTCCACAGCAAAAGTTGTGAGAACTTTTAAAACGTAGGAAAATGTATTCTTTCTTTGTCTAATATTCAAAATCTGCCAAGACATTTCATCTGAAATTTTACACACACAAAAAAATGAAACAAATGAAGCAAGGCTTATATAGGCCACGATAAATTTTCCACCCAAACAGTTAAAGTTTGGCAAAGTTATAAAAATCTTGTTTGGCTACTTTAATACTTGTGATGCTATCACATGCCTATAATTTCAGCAAAATGAATTATTAATAAATACTGGTTTCTGTTAATTACTGTCTCCTCCAGCAAGATTTAATTATCTCTGAGCCGAGCCCGAACCATGCTCGCTGCAGCCCAGGGTGCATTTGCTGCACCCAGTGGGTCTGAGCAGCTTCCAGGAGCCCTCGCTCTTTATCAGCAGAAGTTTGCATGGCGTTATGGAGCCTCAGAAAGCTGGAATCAGGCACCTCACAAAAAGCTGGGAAAAAGCAATGGAGAAAAAAAAAATTATGAGCAGACCAATTGAGTAGAGGAAGCAACGCAGAAACTGAATCTTTTTCCCCTTGGTTCTAGTCCAATCAGGTACTTTTACATGCCAAACTAGATGCCAACAAATATCCCTGCTTAAAAGTTGGGTAGGTATTTCGGCACGCCGCTACACCAAAGTACATTTCTGCGGTCCGTCACAGCTATCTTTCCATCTGCCAGTACCTGTTAAGTCTACAGTGCAAAACCAATTATCCTGAGAGGGCCTGAAGTGCAGCATATACATCACTTGGAACGCCTTCATATGCTGTCCACGATACCGATGCAGTATAAAAGAGCACCCGAAGCACCGTGATCAACAATAAATACTCAGAAATAGTTACTGTTTCCAGAACCTTCTCTTCCGTGCTCTTCCTGATTAAAAAATACATTCTTCCAAAGCAGACTGCCAGAACAGTATGCCTGCAACTTCTGTATTGTCAAAGGCAGCAGTGATATATTTCATCAGATAAACCTGGTGGATTAAATCTGTAAACAAACATCAAATCTAAAATTCGTAAGAGAAGAGGGATTAAACCACCCATTTTGTTTTCCAGGGGAAAAAAAAGGAGCGAAAGATAACTGCATCTCTCACCACCTGAAACTTGAAAAACTAGCTCATCATTTCCCAGAGACAGGCGGAAAATTTATCATGGATACCAATTAATTGCAATCTGTATCTTACCTTTTATGTAGTTTACAAACATTACAGTGGAGAGATAACCTTACTCATGTAAATTCATGCAACGCCATCTTTCCATGTTGCTTTTTTTTTCAAAAATTATGCCCCAAAATCCACATATCCTCCAAAACCCTACAAAATCTCAGAGCTTTTCCAAGCAGTGGCAAGATGAAATGAGGAAAACATTAGTCAGTTTTCCTCGACGTATGGAGAACCCCACTGGCACCAACAAAAGAGTGACACAAGCTGAGTAACTTTGACCCTGCTCTCCTGCTCGGGAAGAGATACACAACCATGCCACCCTTATTAAGAATCAGATCAGATGCACAGCTGGCCAACCAAAATGGACTGGGGGAGAAACAACGAAGGGGACGCCTTCTTTTCCCTTCAGAACAGCAGCAAGATAGGTGGAAAAGAGGAAAATTACGATCTTCCCTCGTGCAACCAGCTGCGATCAGACTCGCACGGCATTTGCAAGCGGGGTCACGCACAACAGCGGAGCAAGGATGCCACAACAGCAGCAACCAAGTTCTCTCTTCCCCAAGGTTCTCTCCCATGCCAAGCTGAACAGCAATCAGCGACTGACCCTAACGCTTGCTTCCATGTTGTTATCATGCATCCTTTTATTTTAAAGGAAATCATCTAGCCTCCTGGTAATTTTTAAACAGAACTTGCATGCCTGCTGAGCCCCAACAAGATAAGGTTTTTTTTTTAGGGAAAAAAAGTAAGTTTAGAGGACCACTGGAATATGAAGATGACAAAGAAGAGCTAATCCCTTCAGAATTTCATTTTCCTAATGCCATACACCTTTTTTTTAAGATATTTTTCTGCAGGTATTTTCTAACTTTAAACGTTACTTATAGATAGATGGCCCTACTTACAAATGCCTATAAAAGCACTGCTTCTTGAAAGGGTGCATAACTGGACATGCAAATTCACGTGGTCTGATCCCTCTTTCCCCAAGACTGAAAGTTTAGTGTTCGGCCATTCGATCTCAGTGGGACCAACCTCCTAACCTGAATTAATCCGATTCTCAGGAATACTAAAGATAAGGAAGCGATAACCGAAGAGGTTGATAAGAAAAATGTTAGTCTTCTTCCTCTCGCAGCGTAGGAGGCCCTGCATGGAGGAGTTGCTGCCTATACACAGCCTTCCTCTCTGCCGGGTGGCATGGGGGGCCAAGACACGAGTTATGCTGCGGCAGCTCCAGAAGGGGAGGACGGGGTGTAACAGCACTTGTGATCCTTCTCTCTCCATCTTCTTGGCATTTGCAGGTACAGTGTGTTCATCCTCAGTGCTTTACCTGGCCGCACTGTACAAAAATCTGGTGTTGGTTTTCCTGGAACCTGTCCGCCCACACTTCACATTTGTTGTTAAGCTACGTAACACAGGTAATTTACCCCAAAGGTCAGGCAGGAGGGGAGAGAGGCAGACCATAAAATGAATGCCATCTTTGGAACCGATCATTTGCCAAGGGCTACTGTAAATGACTTGCAAAACTTGTTTGCTTTATTTAATAGAAATTACATAACCTCGAAAGACATAAATATTAAAGGCAGCTTACAGTGAGGTGCCACATTACAAACACATTTGGCATCAAATCGGTCCGTAAAATATATCACAGCCTGGATTACAAACAGAACAGAACGCAAATACGCATGTCTTGCACACCTGAAAAACATTCCTCAGTAGGCTTATCGCACACTACTCCTGCCACTGTCACACATCCTCGTGAGGAACAAACATGTCCCATAGAACGAGGCCATACAAACCCAAGGCAGTATTTATTTTTTTACATTACATTTACTCTATTATTTCAAGTGTGTTTAGGAGATCTGTTAGTGGCAACATGTTTTAAGGACTTAAAACCTCGAACAGATATGACAAAGTTAAATTATACATTTGTTTCTAAAAACTTTCAAAATTCTAATTGAACAATTACAATCCTGTTCTTCCTGATTAAAGAGCTACTTAATATAGGAGCCGAACATACACGTTTTGTCTGTGATTTTCAAAGGAATAATCTCACGCGGAAGTCAGGGCTGTATTTTTACAGATGGCAACTTTAATTCGAAGGCAACTTTTCTGAGCAGAGCAAGAACTCGCGCATCACCCTGGGGGAAGCATCGCACGACTACAGAGCGATGCGGTACGGAGGAAAAAAAAAAAGAAATGTAATCGAAAAGAAGTGCACGAACATTGCCATGATGGAATCCGAACCTCCTAAGAAGAGACTTGGAAAGATGGCACACGAGAACAATCTGCAGCAGCGCGCACCGTGTAGCGGCATTCCTCAGCCACACGCCGAGTCTTCAGGCTTATCTTTTTTTACCCTCAAAGGAAAGGAAGGCTGGGGGCGGGGGGGGGGACGGGAGAGGAAAAGGGTGTTCCTAAACCCCCGACCGCCCCCACCAGCGGGCAGATGCTCCCAGGAAGTTACGATCTGTCAGTACACCCGCGACTTGGAGACACCCCGCTTCGCTGCGCTGCGGAGGGTCACCCACACGGCAGCGCCCCGCGTTTCCAGCCGCCGGCCGCCGCGAGCGGGAGAACCGAGATCGAACAGCACCACCTAGCCGGCCCCCCACAACTTTACTTAGAGCAGGGCAGGCGCCGCGCGGCGACTGGTCGGCTGGGCAGGCTTCGCCTGGGGAAAAAAAAAACTATCGGGCGGCCTCGCGCCGCACGGGAAGGCGGCGGGGGAGACGGAGCGGGAGCGGGAGCGAGCAGCGGGGTCGGCTGGGGGGGGGGGGGGGGGGGGGGGGGAAGGGGGAGGTTGTAAGATTTTGGGGGAAGGTTTTAAGGGAAGGTTGTGGGGTTCTGGGGGAAGGTGGGGAGGCTTCCAGGGAAGGTTGTAAGGGGAGGGTTTCAGGGGGAGGCTGCAAAGTTTCTGCCTCAGCACCGGAGCGCCGGGCAGCCGGGCGGACCCCGCCGGAGCGGGGTGCTGTGGGGCAGGTGGGCGCCGTGCCCCCGGCCGTGCCGTGCCGTGCCGTGCCGTGCCCCATCGCGGCGGACACCAGTTGCTCGGGCAGCCCCCGGCCGGCCCCACCGCACCCCCGCGCCGCAAACTTTTGTGGAAAACCCGCCCGGCGCCGGCGGCTAAAACCCACCGGGGGGGCCGCCACCAGCTCGCCGCTCCCCTCCTCATCCTCCAGGCGGTGAAAAGTTGCGGGACCCCCCCCCCCCTCCCCACACACACATCGCCCTGGGGCTCTTTGTGTGTGTGTGTGTGTGTGTGTCCGTCCCCCCCCGCAGCGCCGCGGCGGGGCCGCTGCCCCGCTCCCCTCAGGCGTTCCCCGCCGCCCCCCTCTTCCCGCCGCGCACTCACTTCTCCCGGGCCTGCCCGTCGGACGGGACGCTGCTGTTGCTCTTGCCTTTGCCGTACATGCTGCCTGCGGAGAGCGCCGACTGTCACGCACCTGTCAACCCATCACGGCCTCCCCGGGAACGGCCCCGTCGCCATGGCGACGCCGCCACACACGCAGCCCATTGGACGAGGCGCCGCGGGGGCACGCCCACCGGCACCCCCCACGCCCCAATGGGCAGGCGGGGAGCCGGACGGGGCTGCTCCCTCCTCCCTCCCCCCCCCCCCCCCCCCCCCCCGCAGCTCGGCCCCTCCTTCTCCTCCTCCTCCTCCTCCTCCTCCTCTCCCCCCCCCCCCCCCGCTCGCGCTCTCCCTTCCCCGGCGCAAGGGGGAATTAGAAACGGTTGGAGCAGGATTTTAAACAACCGGCTGTTCCGGGCGCGCGCCGCCCGCCCGCCGCCGCTGCCGCCCGAGCGCGGTGGGCGAGACGCAAAATGCGGGGCGGATTCGGCCGGCGGGCGGATGGGGCGCTCGCCCTTCTCCCTCGCGGCCTCCACGCAGGGCAGGGCCGCCTGGCCCCCACACGGACACGCGGGCGGGCAGCCAGCGTCCTGCCGGCACCCCCACACACGGCCCCGGGGGGGTGGGGGTGCGAGGCGAAGGGGCGGGCAGACCCTCTCACGACAGGGCTGGACGGTGGGGGGGCGGCTGCCGGCGACCCCCCGGGTGGGGATGGGGTCTGTGAGGGAGCGGTTCCTCCAAAGTGCCGCAGAGAGCCGGGGGGGCAACCGGACAACACCGATAAAAAGAAAAAACACCAAAACCCCCCGAAACACACAAAAAAAAACACCACGCAAACACTCAAAAACGCACAAAATCTCACACACGGAAAGAAAACCATACACACAAAAAAATCACACACACAAAAAAACCAGCCATCTAAAAATTCAAGGAAAAGCTTTCTGTTGTTGTGTTTTCTCTTTATTTTTTATTTTTTTAAAGGTGCGTTGCAAACACTCGCGTGCTCCCAGCACTCGACGGGGTCACGCAGCACTCGCAGTTCTCCTCACAGACCCCACCGCTGGCTGCTGAGCTGCAATCCCAAACCCTGCGGATCTGGCTGCCCGCTGACCCTGATAAATACCGGGCTCGTTCGTGTCTCATAAACCTGCCCACGTGTGCAGCCCACGGGGGCTTTCAGGGCTTCGACCCCCGTGCCCCTTGGTCGGAGCATGCTGTGGATGTGTGCCCACCCCTGCCTTGGGTTTGCAGGCAAAAGGCCGCCCGAAATTTTACGAGGGAAGTTGCGTACGGCAAAGACCACCAGCATCTGTTTATCATTGTTAGAGCTGCAAGGAAAAAAAAAAAAAAAAGAAAAAGTCCTCTGGATTTTGAGCCGCGAGAGTGAAGGAAACAGTCGGTGAGGTGAAACTGTTGGGGGGGGGGGGCGATTAAGAGAGTATTAATGAGTGACTGGAACAAATTAGTGACAGAGCAGAGGAGACGACAGGAAGGAGTGAGCAGCCGAAGAGTCCTACACGCTCGTGGCTGCACATGCACAATTCCCCATCATCGACTCCGGTTGGGTGGGATTTGCGCTTTTGCAACTCACTGCAGTAATTCACCAGATTAAAGCGAGCCGCAACAAAGACCATTATATACCTAAGTTGTTTGCCCGGCCTAGCCTTTTGCCCCACGGTGTGTATTGTACTAACAGGCCAGTGGGACAGAGTGGCTGAAGTGGGTCTCGTGAAAGACGTAAATTGGGTTTCCTCTGCCCCCAGCTGCCAGCAGCCGCCCCAGGCCTCCACACTGCTGCCTACTTCCATGTCACGAGAAGAAGGAGAGAGACCTGCCAACAACGGGCAGAAAAGTGGGAGTAGGAAGTGGGCAACAACAGGAGAAAATGAGCGAGAAGGGAGCGGGAAGGGAGGATAGGAGGCTAACAGGAAAAGAAGGAGGTGTAAATGACCATGGGGGAAACCAGAAAAAGGAAACAAAGCACAAGGACAATGCGTAGTGAATTTGGGTGATAAAAGAGGGAAAGGAGCGTGGAGGGGGAATCTGGGAAGGGCATGTAAATGAAGAGTGAACGAAGGGGATGCAGTTTGCCCTCATTCATACCGAATAATACTTACATACCTTGTGCCATGGAGTTCACATGAAGGCTAGCCATGTGACTGATTGCATTCAGTGTGAATACGGGTAGCGGAAAATGGCACAAAGAAAGAAAGGCAGAGAAAGAATCAGGACAGAGAACAAAGAAGGACCTGGGTTGTGGGTGAAATACAAAAAATAAGAGGAGTTGAAGGGGAAGAAAATCAGGAACGTGGATGCTCCCAGGCAAACACACGTAGGATAGGTGACACTTTGCTTTGGGATGATCGTAATCCGGAGTACAATTTTCATCTAAATATTTGCTTGCCCTTGTGGAACAGCTGCTATCATCCCGTCAGATACGTTGACTATCTCCTGCTTGAGACTTTATGTTGCCCCCCATCAGCCATAGTATCAGCACAGATTTCACATGAGACTGGTAAAAACAGTGAAGTCGTTCTTGGACAAGGGAGTCTCCTCCATGTCTTCTTCTTTTTTCTTTTTGTTTTCTGCAAAATCTCTTTTCTGGTTTGCCTCAATAGTTTTGATTGATTTGTTTGTGGTTTGAAGGGCAGGGGGTTATTTTGAGGAGGTGGCTGTGTCAGTGTCGTGTCACTCTTGTATGGGGAAAAGTTTTTTTTGTGGAAAAGAACTGTGTTGGGGTGTTTCCTAAAAATGGGATGAGGTGAGATTGCTCCGGTGTCCCCTGGATATGCATTCCATGACAAGAGTTTCACAGCTGAAAATCTTTGTTCCCATTTTCGTGCGATTTATTTGCATTCTTATGATTTATTTGGTTCTGAAGAACTGCGAATGCCTTGGGTAGATCAAGTTATGATCTGGGGGACTAATCCAGGCAGAGCAGAGTGAACTTTGAGAGGGCAGCCGTGGACGCTCAGAAGAGAGCAGGCTGAGTCTGTTCCCCCTAACAGTGTTAAAGCTCCTTCTCTTTTCAGGTATGGTTCCCAGACTACCATTAACATTCAGGTGATGACTTTGTAATTTTGCTTAGAGATCCTTCAGTGGAAGATACAGAAATAGTACTGGTGCTTATTTATTATGAATATCAGAAACAGAGCACAAAAAGGAATAAGGTATTCAGAGGACTCTGCTGTAGATCTGCCTGGCTAATGTTACAACTGCCTTTGCGGGAATGCTATCGTGGTGTATTATCTATCAGAACCACCCAAACAAAATGTTATCCTGTGGGGACAAGAGTTCGCTCAGCGAACAGGTACATTAAGATGAAAACACCCAAAACAGTCCTATGAAGTTCCAAGTGCCATCAGTCCCTTTCTAAAGTATTTATGCACATGCAGTGTCTCTGTATCTGTGCCCATGCTGAAATCGTTTTGAGCACAAACACTGCTCTTAGCAGCAGCAGTTGTATCTCATGAGGCCAATATTGTAATTAACGAGATTTGAGGCACATATACTGAGACGAATTTAAGTTTCTGATATCAAAAATGAAGATCCAGTGTTTGCTTAAAAGGGGGATGAAGGGGTGGCTGTACTTTAAAGCTTCTCAGTCCGACACTGGAAAGGAATTCGCAATGTATTTTTAGAGTGTTATAAAAATCTCTTACATAATGCTGATTAATTCTTAGGTTTTAGGGAAGAGCACTGGGCTTTGTGTATAAGAGTGTTGACCAGCTAAGCCACTGAAAAGGGCTGGTTTGGTCTGGATTTTTTTTGGACTCCTTAGGTACAGAAAGCAGCAATTATTCAATTATTACAAGATTTTGCTTTTGTTTGGGCGTGTATGAATATTTTTCTGGAAGCTGCATCTTATTCTTGGAAGTCTTTATCATTTTAAAACATATGCTATGTTATATCACCCTGTCTGAGATATAGGATAGCTACAAACTGTTGGTGTATTTTTTTTTCCTCCCTTTTACTGCAGCTAGTTACATTATGGATTAACATTAAGAATGTCTGCAGTGAAACATTACTCCTGTGGCTGTGTAAGACTCACTTAAACAATGTAACTTGTATTACAGAATCAGGATTTTCCTCATATACTCGCAGTAATGTATGCAATTAATATATGCAATTAATGTACAGTTCTGCCCATTCTGTTGATTTTCAAAATCATCAATTAATCTAACTGGCAGCTTTCAGACAGCTCTTAACAAAGGCCTATTCAGGAAATTAAGCCAGTAAATGCGATTCCCTTCTCTTAATTCTAGTTATATGTAGTTATTGCTGTGTAGCTGGAAAGATTTTTTGGACAAGATATCATGGGAAAGAGAAGCTTTTGTTTGGTCTTTTTCAACAGATATGTGACCAAGGCAGCTTTGAAGCCGTTCACAAGAATCCTTCCTCCTTCCGTGGGATGTCTTATCTTTCTGTGGAGTTTCTGACTATGAACTTCGTTCTGCAGTCTGTCATTCTTGTGCCATTCAGTTGAGTAAGAATTGCACAGGTGAGTGAGGTGAGCCCCAGACCTTTATTAGAGAATGAAGATGTCAGGAATGCATGGTGCAGAAGTGTTAAACAAAAGCTTTATTTGTCCCTGTCTTCCAATTGGGAGGGAATAAAAGGAAATAAAAGTAATTACAGCTCAGTGGCAAGGAGAACATTATAAAGAGAAGTCTCGCAAGGGCTCATTAATAACCTGTTTGTCACCCAGGTCTCCTGCTGGCAAGGGCTCTCTTTTTTACGCCATGATACCTTTTATAGGTGTTTCTGCAGTTCCTCCGGAAGGGTTCTCCACAACCACAGAGAGTTAATCCTGCTCTGCAGTGCTGGGTTGCCTGAATTCTTTTATGTTAAAGGACACTTGTCCTGGGAGACGCCGAGCAGATCACTGAAGGGAGCTGGGGGCATCTTGCAGCACAGAGCTACAGGACAGGGAGAGGCACTGCTGTATGCTGAAAACAGCTGGAAGAATTCGCAGCCTGCTACAATTACTCCTCTAACACAGTCTGTCCTTGCCTGCTCATTCTCATTCTCCCATGAAACCTAAGTTACGGCCCTGCCTCCTCCTTGCTGTTTCTTTTTTTTTTTTTCTTTTTTTTTTTCTTTTCCGGAGAGAACCACAATTTGCTTATGCTTTTGTAGGAGAAGCAACGATTCCTTGCAGCTTTCTGCTACATGGTTCACCCAAGGAAGGGCCAGGTAGAATCTGAATGCGTTCAGTTTAGAAATAAAACTTGGCAAGAATGAAACTGTCATTGGTTTATTGCTCTCAGTGATGACTATATGGTTGCTCACAGGTGTAAATAAGTTCATTAGCTTCCAGTTTGTGTGCAAGTGCAATTCGGAGTGTCAGAAATTACCTGTAAAGGGCCTTGTGATGTACAGTCTGCATCTTAGTTCACACAGCAGAAGAAAACACATCTGTGAGTACTGTGTTCCTCCATATTAGCTCTTATGACTGGGTTCTCTGATGTGGTTTCAGATCTAGCCCTGATGTTTTTTCCATAGGAGGGGCTTTTTGCAGCATCTCTCGCTCGCTCTCTCACACACAGACTCTCAGATGCATTCTCTGGTGCTGTCTAAGGCTTAACTTGCACTGCCTGTCTGGTAGAGAAGCTCAGAGACGGTCTCCCTCCCCAGCCACGTATTTCACTAAAGTAATTGAGCTGCTGCTTTTTTGGCTGCTGAATTTGGTTGATATTTGGTTAATGGGTTAAAATCATGAGTGACATATGCATAAACACACATAACATGTGGGATCACCCTCATTTGTGTTGTTGGCACGGCTGAAACTGGTTGTTCTAAGCTATCTAACTGAAACTGTATGTTACCAGACAACCCAGTCTGTGAAAAAAATGGTGGGTAGCCTCAGTTGCTAACTTTGAAGAACTGTTGAAAGTCACCTTCAGTGGTTCAGTGATATATCACATCAGGAATGTGAGCTCATGCACTGCCTGTGCCAAAAACTAGAAGAAAACATCTCAAAAACTGGGGGATACAGGTCCTTCATCAGATAGATGTGAGGCTAACTCAGACCCCAGTCCTACACAGAGCGCTGTATGGGCAGATCTATCTCCGCATGATGCGGGTGCAAGGATCTGTGGGTAAGGGCTTTACTGCTACAGTGCCTCAGCTCCCACTTTTAGTATTTAGTGCTATGCTGAAAAAGTAAAATTAAATAAAAATTGCTTTTATTTTCAGGGTCACAAAACAGGGTCACTCAGCAGTATGTTACAGGAAAAGGATGATCCCAGTGTGGAGTTGCTGATAATTACTGAGTTGGTTTTACATATGCTGACTGCTGTTGACTTCAATGGTCTTATTTAACACATTTGTTTCTTTGCATTTTAGGAGTAGTCAAAATGCAATTTTGTGAGCCTTAATCGATGAGGCTATGTATCATGGACTTTAAGCCTGGAGTTGCGCAGGTGTATCAGCAGGAAAAAAAAAAGTTTGGCCTTAGCCAGCAATTAATCGTGACTAGGACAAATAACTTCCTCAGAACACACAGGATTTTTACTTTTATTAATCTCTGTTCATAAAAAAAATATTCCAAAGCAAGCAGTAGCACTCACAGTAGAGATCTGGGGAAATAAATGGCCAAAGCTAGCACACTGTGACAGCTTTGGCAAACCTTTACACAGTTTTATAAAACAAATACATGTGATGTTCTATTCTCTGGGTAGCTCTTTACATTAGATGCTCATACTTGAATAAAATGGTTTTCTCTCCACGTGTTTACTGGGCACATAATGGTGAATTCAATATCATCCCAGTGGTATCCCATATTAGCCATGCCCCCCACATTCAAGCATATGGCAGTTTTGAGGAATGTTTCTGCTTTTTTTGGTGTGTGTGACCCAGTGAAGATGAATATTATTTCAGGCTGTATTATGGGCTTAATATTCAAAGGAGCTGATTCCTCTGGATCCCCAAAATCTTAGGAGATAATGTTGTTGTCCGCAGTCTTTTTAAGAAGCACAAAACATGCAAGTGGACTCTGGTAGCTGAGTATTATTAATTTATTTGCTTTCCACACCAACATTTGAGCACTTGCTTCTTTTACTT
Organism: Anser cygnoides; assembly: GCF_040182565.1. Classification (NCBI taxonomy): domain Eukaryota; kingdom Metazoa; phylum Chordata; class Aves; order Anseriformes; family Anatidae; genus Anser; species Anser cygnoides. The sequence goes on along the minus strand of NC_089912.1, from coordinate 8,016,592 downwards.
TTTATGAACTATTCAAGGTTTTCATATTGAGTTAGCGGTAGATATGCTGAAAACTGCTAAAATTTCACTCTGTTTTGGACCTGGGGCCCAGGGAGAGGGTGGTGGTGAAGACTGAAAGCATTAGCACATAACCGAATCAAAGCTATACCAGATCTGACTGATAGTTTAACAGCTCGCCTATAGCGGTGTTTAAAGTAAGAAATAAAACTAGAGTGTTATTCATTCATTTGTACTTGTGTATGTTTTGTTTCTCTTCACCTTTCAAGAGGTAGCGGATTCATAAATGAATATTATGGGAATACGGTCCATAAAACCTACTCAAAAGTCCATCAAAATAACATGGAAAATTGAGTTAAAGTGCTTGATAGTATATGGAATCCAGAAAGATAATGTTTATTTTTCACACAGTCTTTCATCGAACCAAAAGTAGGTGAAACTTTTTTTCATTTCTGAGTTCCAGGTAATATGCACTTCAGAATTTACTTTGTTGATATTTTGGGCTTTTCATGGGTAATTGGGAGATATGCAGAACAACAGCAAATTCAGTTCCTGTTACAGCTGTGTGTTACAGGCACAATTACACCAGAGGAACCAAATTATAAGCAATTCATTCTGGTCTCTCTATAGGCACAGAAGGGTAAGGGAGAGTTATAACTGGGTATAGGCAATGTCACAGCACTGAGGATGGTCTGGCTCAGGAGGGGAACCCTTGGACTCTAAATACCTCCTGTGATAACAGTACAGAGGGATTGTGAAGATAACGTGCTCCTTTGGTTCGTCTTCGACTGAATATTTCTCACTTCCTAGCTTGAATAGGTAAACAGGTAAAAGGCAACTGTGCTCTGTAACGTTAACACATGAAAATCATTTTAGAGGTTTGTTTTGGTTTTGTGCAGCAGATTGTTTTGCGAGACAGAGCCTTTTATAGAAACCAGACTATTACTTGTATTCGTTGGCATTTGCATTTATAAAAGCTACTCATGTTTACACACACACACACACACACACACACAGAGGTGATATTGTTCATATATATTGTTCATATGGCAAGGAAGAAATAAAAAAAGAAATTGATACCAGTCTGCATGTGTGTTCAAAAGCTTAGTGAATTCTTCAAGCTCTGCTGTGGATCAGATTTCATGAAACTGCAATAAAAAAATCTTTTTTTTACCTTGTCTTTGTGTGTTCTGAGGTGGGTTTGTAAGGTTTGAATTACTAGGTAATCACCAAGAAGTCTCCTTTCATGAGCCTGCAGCTGGGAAATGGACAGTTTAATATTAATGGAAAGAACAAACTCTCCATCTCCTTTCTCTTCCCTTTCCTCTCTGCGCTTCTGCTACATCATTTTCTTCTCTAAAGTCCCTATCCTAAAATTGCCTTTGTGGAAATCCAGGACAAACTACAAAGTAGGAGTTGACATTTTGTCAGAATCCTGTTATTGACTTCAGCGAGGACAGAAACACATGAATATTCAGGATAGGAACATCCCATTCACTGATGTATCTGCACGTATTTATTCATCTAAGAAACTAGTATTAAATGAATCTGCAGGCTTTCTTCACAGAATGTCGTACCATCACCATGCCAGGGGGAGTTATGGAAATAATCACTTTGTCTTTCCAGAGAGGAAAAATATTAAGCACTTATTGAAAACAATTAGGCACAAATGATTGAGCTTTAATAGAAATAAATAGTAGCACAGTTTCAAAAATGTGGTGTATATCTACACCTATGCTGTCTGTATGGCATGGGTGTCTTTAAAGATGCCATTAACTTCCATCATTTAATGACATATCTAGGAAGATGTCTGGATAATATACCTTCCACTGCCATTCACCTCTCGATCCATTCTGCGTTCAATTTCAAACAAGTTGAGCTATATGAAGCTAATCGCCAAAGTTTAACGTCACATTTTTGTAGATTAAAGGACGCTTATCCATATACTTTGTCATTTAAGCCATCTGCTAGAAATCCAGTGTGATGGATGAGAGAGGACAGTCCCAAAGGAGCGTTTCCAAGGACTCCTAGGTCTGAGGCAGACACAAAGTCAAGTCTCGTTGGTCTCTTCGCACGCAAAGGGATGTGAGAGCCTGTGGGGACCCTGCAGAAGTCATGGGACTGGGCTGAACTGAGAGCTCCAAAAGGTTTCCTGTTTCTCCCTTTCTGGATATAAATAGCACATTTGAATAAAAACCTTTGCTGTTTACTTTTCTGCTGTTCTCTTGAATTACGCTTTGCACGTCTGGTGGCGGTATTTAGGGAGCTGGACTGAGTGAGCTCTCCTGACCTCTTGTTTTGGCCCCAGCGAGATTTGCTCATGTGGGCAGACGAGTTCTCATGCTTGAATCCACTTGCTTTCCCCTGGGGTGGTCTTTCTGTCCAATGAAGGACAGCACTTTGGGTCTGTGAGGAGAATCAAGTCCTGGCCTGAGCAGCTGGAACGGGGAAGGTTACAAAAGGAAATCCTGGGCAAGGGAACAGAGATGCCTTAGGGGTGCGTGAGGAGCAGTGACTCCTCCCATCTATTTCATCTCTTTCTCCTCCTGTTGAGTTCTCCACATATTTATTGCTGATGGTCTGGCTAGCATCTCAGTTTCCTGGGTTATATGGGTAAGAAGCCTGAAAGTTAAGGTGAAGTGTGTTATTTTATATATATATTTTAATACCCAATGTCAAAATTTACAGCTCAGCTTCATGATGCTTACCTGACCCCTGTGGTAGCCCTTTTCCCCTGGTGATTCAAAAGTTCAAAAGCACACTTGCGAAGCAGAAATGTTTTAATTTCTTTCATGTCCTTCCCCCCACTCCCCTTTCTTTAATTGTCTTGTGCACTTAAAAAACAAACAAACAAACAAACAAACAAAAAAAACCCTGCTCTTCCAACTAAACAGAGATGGACACTTCTCCCTCCAGAGCTTACATTGCCCCAAACCTCAGACAGCATGAGCTATGCCTGCCTAGAGCATGCCATGGTATAGATTTTAGTAATGAAGAAAGAGGTGCATTTTTTTTATATGACTGTGGGTATTACAGAAGAGTGCGCGGTCAGAAAACAGCACTGGAGAAGCTCCTCCTGGGCCTGGAAGGGCATCGTGTCTGACTAAGACAATTTACTTAATTCTAGACACTGGTGGACGAACAGAGATGTGGAGGGGTATGTATATGAAAGAGGAGGACTTTTTAATTTCACAAGCTGGCCTCAGGGGTTTTGGTTCAGAAGCAGACAGAAGTTATATAGAATTCCCAGAATACAGCTGGTGCACCCATAACTGCATTGGCTATAATAGGATTTTTTACTGTGCTAGGAATGAAATATTGGGCTCTCATTGTTATCTTTCCTTGTGCAGCTGTAAAGAATTTATTTGTGAGTTTTACAATATCCAGAGGTGGTTCCTTTGTACCCTTTTTCAATAAAGTTGAAATGCCAAAAGTTTTTCAATTTCTTATTACTCTCTTTGCCCAGTAGAAAACCCCTGTAGCAATCCTGAAGCTGGTATGTCTGTCCTCTCCTGAATCATTTTTGAAAGAGACCATTTTAATTTCCCTGCATAGCTCATTCTCCTAATGCCATTTTCAGTTAGCCCCAATATTGAGTCTTTTCCAGTGTGCTGAGTTCCACAAGCTCATACCAGACTAGCGAGACATTTATTGGTTGTTCTTAAATGCTACTTTATTTTATCTATTCTTGACAAGACTCCAGGTCATATCTCAGATTTTAGGAATTCTCTGCTCAATGTACTGAAATTTCTTGTAACCCTGAAGTGTCCCTACCTTAGAACAGAAAAAATGTTATACGTGAAAGTGGGAAGAAAATGTTTCACTAGAAAAATATATCCAGTTGACCAGAACACTAAGGAATCAGGGAGGCATTTCATTCCCATGTGCTAGCTTTTTCATGGATCTTTTTAATTGGTTTGGTTTGGTTTGGTTTGGTTTGGTTTGGTTTGGTTTGGTTTGGTTTGGTTTGGTTTGGTTTGGTTTGGTTTGGTTTGGTTTGGTTTGGTTTGGTTTGGTTTGGGGGAGAGAGAGAATACAGTACTTTACAGAGTTTGGCCCTGATTTCTCATTGCCTGAAGTGGAGGCAGGAGTAGGTACTTGATCAGACTTCCCAAATACTCCATTTTCCACCATCATTTGGTGTCTGCTTATGAGAATCATTCTAGATTTGATACTGCTGTTTGAATATATTTGATACTGACAAACATATTCCTTTTTTAAAAACCTGTCAGTATTTTGTCAGTAAATTTAATGTTAATGGAAATGAAAAATTAATCTAGCTAAGAAATACACAACTGTAGACTCCATTTTAGATTATATTTCTCTTTCTCCCTGCATGCTGATTCTTTAAAATCAATTCTAAGAAATACATTTTTTTTTCCACTGAGACTTTCTTTCACTGTTTTTTTTTATGAATCCCCTTTCACCTCCATGGGTGCTTGTAATGTCTAGGGAAACAATGCATTTTAAATTCAAGTGTAGTAGCTCTGATCATGCGGTCTATTCATGCCTGAGTTTCTCACTGAAACCAGGAAGGACCATGGTGTGGGACAAGGCATTACTGCTAAGAAGTAAGGATATAAACCAAGTTTTGGAAGAACAAGAGGGAAACTATGAAGATAATCTTTCCCTTACACCCTTCCATTGAACCTACCACACATATGTATCTCCAACAGCTGTTACCCAACAATCTCCTTCTCATTCAAGAAGTACTTGGGCAGACGGAAGTCAAAACAGTAGGGGACTAATAAACTATTTCAAGGTTCCCAGATTAGGTCTGCTTAAAAATAAATAATGGATTTATAAATGCTAGCATCCAATAGGAGTGTTGCCACTGATTTCAATGGTTCTGGCAGTATATCTGGCTCCTAACACAAACACAAATGTCGTAATTTGTTTTCCATCATCTCTGATGTCAGTGTAAACAATCTTTTGGAAGAATTTGGATATTTCTCTGCAGGAGTACAAAGCCTAACTCAACAGCATTGTGTTAGTTTATGAGAAGCAGAAGGGGAATCTGACAAGTTTAGTGACATTGTCCAAGCTATCTGAAACATAGAAGATTACTTTGATAATGAAAAGCATATTACATTTAAAATATGCTCTATATTCACTGTTTAAGTGTACATTAGAAGCCAAATATGTGAAGACTTGAGGAGCTAAAAATGACTAGGCTAAAGCAAAACACATAGGAATAGTCAGCACATTTCACAGAATTCACCGTCTAAGTCTTCTGAAGCTATTTAAATATTTCTTGATGATACTTCTCTGTTAAGAGTTGTGCAAAAATTAAGTTTGTGGAGGTCATGTACAACACTCAAAAAGGGAAAGATTCATTCCAGTCTTTCCTGTTCTTTTAAGAATAATCTGGTGCATCTTTCCCTGAATATATATCTTTGTTCTTGTCTTGCAATTTGAATCTGGATTCAGGCAACAGTATTTCCCAAGGAAGTCTTACATTCAGGCTCAAGTTAGTAAAAAGCATTTGTTCAGTGCTTACTCATATCTTTTGAAGGATGTCTATTAAGCCCATTTTTTTAAACTTTTATTTGAAATATTTTAGGAAGTAATGTTTTCAGAAGCAGTTAGCAAGCAGATAAACCTAAGAGGGTATCGCATCTAACCTGTTTGGCCTTTCCAGGTGCTGGAAGTGGTGTGAGAATTCAGGGGTGAGTTTGCCTCATAATGAAGGATGCTCTAGCACACCGTGGGCACTGCGGTACTTTTGTTCTTGCCTGTAGGCCTGGCTCTTAATTCTGAAGTCCAGTCACTGTGTCCTCAGCTAACAACATTGTTTACCACAAAAGGTTCAGTAAAAACCTACTGCTAAAATTGCACAGTGGTCAGTCATGTTTCTTGAAATTAATTTTCAGACTGAGTAGCTGCCTGCTGTGAGGAGGTTTATGGTAGACTGTCTCTCCTGACTGCCAGAAGTTGCTCAGGACCTTTCCATACACAAGCAACACATTTTAAAATATGCACTTGCTTAGGCACATTATTATTCTAAATGTCTTGAAGTTATGTTCTCGCTCTTTGTCACCATAGAAATGATTATACAATTACTTCCCAGTTTTTCCAAAGAAGGACCGCCTGCATATCTGGGTACAGACACAATGGCTCTCCAAGGCATTGAAGAATTACTTGATCGCATATAAGAGACCATCTCATCACCACCCAGGACTGAGTGGGGAAAGAGCCGCCGAGCACTGAAGCACGAGAGGAGTGGGTAGTGGGCAGGTCCTCTTCCCGCTGCAGCTTTCCCAGCAGAATCTGTGGATGAGCTGCCTGCTCTGCCATCCCCTTCGGGCTGTGCTGGCGGGTGGGATGTGACTTCATGGGCTGCGTAGACCCAAAGTGGGTGCAGAGCAGGAGCTGGGGGCAAATGGGAATGTGCCCCTCATGCCTGTGTCAGCCTTATGCCTTTGGACAGCCTGAGTGCTAAGTGGAGGTGCCAAGTGCTGTGACTTAGCCAATATTTAAAGAAGGGAAGAAGAGATATGCAAAAAAACAGCCAGGCTGGTTTTTCCTTTTCCTTTTTTTTTTTTTTTTTGGATCAGTTACATGCAGAAGTACACTGGATTCATTTCCAAGGTAACTCCTATGTCACCCAGTAACATACAGCATATTCACTCTCTTCAATGCTCTTTCTAGTTCAGTTTTCATTTCTTCCCCACTATTATATTCATCAGTATAGAATCAGTTTATAGAAATAATTTTGTCCCTCCTCTGAGTTGTACGCACACTAAACACAAGGAGGACAGCCCTTTCAAACCCAAGGAGATAAAAGCAAACAAATATCAAAACAAAGAATGCAAACAAAGACGGAAAGCAAGTGAAAGGGTAAGGTTTTTGACAGCGTAAAGCAATTGTCCAGGAAAATAAATATTATAAATCTTCAGAAAGGAAGATCTGAGGGTTTTTGTTTGCTTGTTTGTTTTCTGAAGTGGGGAGAATCACACCAAACACAATCTCAAAGTTCATCAGATGCTGTGCTTATTTAGGAGCCTTAAATAGCAGAGGCTGTCCATCTGCCATACAGTTGCATGTCTGTCAACTGCCTGCCAGGCTGGGGCTCTGGAACATCCCGGATGTGCCAGCGGATCCTCAGAATCCAAAATCCAACCCACACTGTCAATGATCTTTATTTGTTTTTGTTTATTTCTCTTTGTTTGTTTCTGGCAAGTTCATAGGGAAATGGAAACTACTAGGTAAGGGTAGAGTTGGACCTAAACTATTACCTAACAATATTCTTCATCTTTCAGAACCCTGTTTTACAATCTGAAACAGTTAATCTACTTTAAAAGAAACATATTTTCTGTGTTTTTTCCTATTTTTAAGCAGCAAAGTACTAAAATGCAGTGCCAAAGCTTTTTCTTCCAGTATTTCCATCCCATCAGAAACCACAAAAGTAAGGCAAATGCTGAGAGCAAGCTTCTTCCTGCAAAACTTCCAGTTCAATCTGTTGAGCACAGAGGTTTGGATGAGTTTGATTAAGCTTGCAAAGGTTGACTCAGCCCTTCATCCTTCACTGGTAGGTAAATTGAATCATGGGGTTTATAAAGAATAAGCCTTGCCAGACAAACCTGATTGCATTTTTGATGGAATTAGAAAATTAGCCGATGATGGGAAAGCAGTAGATGTAATATATCCGAATTTCAGGAAAGCATTTGATACCGCCTCATGAAATCCGACTTGAAAAATTAATTCAGGTCGGCTATGAGTAGAGAACCACCACACGGGACGGGGAGCTCAAGCATAATGAAGGGGGACAGCAATGCAAGGCAGCCCGTGGCCCTGGCCTCAGTGCTCTGAGGACATTTTGCTTGGTCCTCCCAGAGGCCACGAGGCCTTCTGCGGCCTTCCGCGGCCTTCCGCGGCCTTCTGCGGCCTTCTGCCGGGCAAGGCTGCCCAGCTGAAGGGCGAGAGCCCCACAGAGGGTAGCTGAGAGCCAGCTGAAGCAAAGGAGACAGATCTTTAAAGGACCCAGACTGTCTCAAGGCTGATTTGTTCTGCTGTGTCAAGGGAAAGAGAGACTTGGGCTATTGCACAGAACATTCTGCTGTGATCTCGTGCTCAGTTCCGAAGGCGTCACCCTGAGAAAAAACACTGACAAAGAGAGGTGGTTTTAGGCAAGAGCAAAGCACAATGTCCAGGTGCTGATGTAACAGAATTATGTGTACATATGTATATATATATATATACATATGCTTATACATATACACAACATAAATAGGCTGGCTAAAAGGTGGCCGTGGAGGTTTGGCGAGGTACCAGCGCCAAGAGGCCATAAGGACACAAATATAAATGGCAGTGCCTTAACCATTGAGCTTGAGGATACTGCTGCTAACTCCCTCCTGTAGGAGCTTCCTAAGGCAAGGATGGAGCCTTGGGATTTAATGCCAAATGTCTGACCGTGGGGAGAGTGGTGTCACTATACAGGCTGGGATGAAATCACTAAAAGAAATACGTAGTTGAAATGCAGTTGAACCCAAAACAGTGAAAACACTGTGTCTACAAAGTTCTCAGAGAAAATGGTAAATAGCTCATCCATCAGGACTTTCACATCTAATTGGGATAAAACCTTTCTTTTTCTTTCTTTCTTTTTTTTTTTTCCTCCATTTGGATTCCCCTGGCCTCTGCCAATTCCTTGAAAGCTCACAGGAGCCTCAGTGGGGCTTGGTCACACCTCAGCAGAAGACAAGCCCTTATCCACCCATTAGAAAAATATTTCCTCTGGCGATTGGCCATGCAGAAAACAGATCCTAGTGTTCACTGCAGTTTTTTCTTTCTGATTCTCTCACACTGTTCCTCCCATCCTATTTGTTCTGCACGCCTTTTCTCTCATTGCTCTGCAGGTGCAGAAGGGCTCGCTTCATGCCTCGCTCCACAGAAACCTCTTTTCCACACTGGCCTCACATGCAGCAAATGTTTATTTCTGCATCAGGGCATCCTGCACATTTTGCCTGTGTAGAGGAGGTTGAGCCCATCACCGAGTTGGGGCAGATTTGGTCACACAAGCTGCCAATTTGTTTATCTCTGTTCAACTGTTTTCTAACTGCTGAGAGCCTGCGTCTAACAATCCACCACTTTCCTAAGACCTTTTAAGTCAACTTTCAAAGACATTGTTTTACTGCTGGGTTATATACCCCTTTACAGAATGAAAGCTTTAAGCCTGAATATTAAAATAAACTGTTTAACGTTCCTTTTTGGATTGTGAATCTATTATTAAAGCAGGATGGAAACTAGTTTGCAGTCTGCCTTTTGCACAGGGCATCCATAGTGCCAGAGTCCAAAATGAAGTCACTTTTTTGGATTAGACGCAGACCACAGAAGGCTTGGAAATGCCACTTGTAATTAAAAACATTGGGTCTGGATCTTTCTGTCTTTATCGAGGTTAAATGGCCACTGGAAGCAATATGAGTTGAGATTGAAGAACAACAGCAAGCCTTGTGTCCTCTATTTTCTAATATATTCAACTGTTTATGGATGCTAGGAAAGCTTTGTACATTTTGTACGTTTCAACAGTAAAGTGGATGCAATTTCCTCTAACTTTGATAGTGATTGTAATAACAGTTGGTGCTCTGTGAGGCCAAGCAGAGCCACCCTCTCTCATCCCCTTGTTCATGCCATACGACTCTCAGCCTTTCAGTGTGGACAAATCTTCTGGGCTCTTGTTGCAGCTTTCTTTTTGTTGTTGTTGTTGTTTCCAGCTTCATCTGTTGTATTTCTGCTAAAGCCTTGTCTGCTTTATGGATCAGAGACTTAAATTGTCTGGAAGAGCTTAGCTCAATGAAGCCCTGATGCTTCCTGAGTTATCACAGTATCAATACTAATTGCACAGGACTGAAATTCTTCAGAATAATTTGATGCATCTGACATGGGCCAGATTCAGTAAAGGATGCCTGTGGGCACCCAGTGAGGGACATGGCTGGAGCTGAGGTGCTGAGCAGAACGTGGAGGTCTCAAGCACCCTTCAGCTCACACCCTAATGCTCAACACCTTGTTGGGCACGATGTGGCTGGGTCTGACATCTCCCGCCTGAAGCTCCCCTGCATTCTGCAAGCCACGTGTCTCTCCATTTTGGTTCCCTCCAGTAAATACTCTCAGAATTTGTACTGCATAGGACCAGAAATGACCAGGAATTTAACTCCAGCCACTTTTCCTCCACACTCTTCAGGGACCAACGGGAGCCGGCCAGCTGGACGACAGACCCACCTCCCCAGCCCCTGAAGCTATTGGCATGAAGAAACCTATGCCAGATTCCAGGAAAAGTATGTAGAAAAGGGGAGTATGGTCCTGCAGACTGGTGGTCAGGGCACCTATCTTAGGGATGAGTAGCCCAGGACACCTTCTCCAGTGTGGTCTCATAGACAGCCAAGAGGACCAGAGGGAAGAGCAGTTCTGTGTGGATGGCTCAAAGCCCCGAGATTCCTGAATTTTCTGCCCCCCAACATCCAGCCACCTGGCCGCCTGCCAGGCGCCCCTTTCTCAACATCCCTGGGTTTAGAGCAGGTCCCAGACTCCCCTCTGGGGACGGACCTGAAAAACCACAGGGACTTTTTTTTTTTTTTTTCCTGGCACAACTCATCTCAGGCTAAGTGATTTCTTTGAAACGACATCTTTTCAGAGGGATGCCCATTTCACCATAAGCCTTCTGTGCCCAAGGTTAGATTCTTTCTGATAAGAACTCCCAAATGGGCTGAATTTGGCATGAAGTTATTTTGTGCACTTAGCAGACACAAGGCAGAGGAGAAATGCCAACAGCTCATTAACCGTTGTATCCCTCTCCTTTTAACCATATTCGTTATATCATTTACCAGTGCAGTGGAAGTATTGCAGCCGACGCTCAGGAAAGACTTGAGGGTCAAGTGGAGCAGATAGGCACCCAGTCCCAGAGCTGCCCAAGTGAATAGTAATGGGGAAATCATCCACTGGGATGCACTTGGTCCTGCACCAGACTGATCTGTAATGCTTCTTTGTCAAACAGCAGCCTTTTACTTTAATTTTTTTCCTTAAGTCCGTCCATAGTTCTTGATGTCATTTTCCTTTCCAAGGTACTTGGGTGCTGTGCTTTAAGCTAGGTTACAATATCCCAATATCCCAATCTGCATGGAGACGGCATGCATGTCTTCATCAAAAGCACCACGCTTTTAGTACGTTTCAACCGAATGTGGAAAGTTTCTTTGCTTCCCTTGGGGAGCAGGAATGCAGGTGCATAGAAAAGGAGAGCACTGAAAAGAGGTGGGTCATGGGAGCCCTGCTCTCTGCAGATCGGTAGGGCAAAAATCGCAGAGGGAATCTGCATGTTGTTAGATGTCTCAGTTAGCAAAATCTGAATGCATTTGACACATTTAAAGGTTTAAATGCCTCTTAAAACATTTCACTGGCAGAACTTTAAGGCCATCGTTATTTCTGCGTTGAGCCACAGGACAATGAAGATGTCTCGTGAAGTTTTGCTCACAGAAAATGTCAAACAGGGCAAAAAGGGCAACCTCAGGTACAGGAAACAATGAAAAAATCCTGTGTATACTGATACTTCTTCATGCACAGTTGCATTTTTAAACACACCCATATACTCTTTGTGCAAAGCTGTGCTGTGCTGGAGGAGCTGAGGATGAAACTAGGAGCAGAACAGACTCTGAATGCAGCAGCTGTAAGAGGACACTAGGAGGAAAATGCTGAAAGACAAGGACACTGTTAGGAATGGAGCTGAGGTATGACATGCTGCAATAAATGCATGAAAGAAGGGTGATCGTATGCTCGGATGGGAGAGTGGCAAGGCCAAGGAGCTCCAAGACGCGTGTCCAACTTTGGTTGTGTATCTTACAAGCAAACAACCCACAAACACCACCGAAGGTGACACCAGCATCTGGCACATGTGGCAAAGGGCAAGAACTGTCAGATTTCTCTTCCCACAGCTATCAATATGCAACCAAATACTTCTGGAGGTGATCAAGGCAGTGTATGTTGAATTGTCATGGGACAAAAGGTGGCTTGTCACATGGTTCACCATAACCGGGCTGAGACTTCTATGAAACCATGAAATTTCTTCTGTGAAATGCTTCCGTGAAAATTCTCTGCACCACATGGGCAGAATGGGTTGAAGAACGAACTGAGACTCACTGACAAATCATGGCGCATATCCTGCAACAAGCACTGCCTTAGCATTTGAAATGCATGATAGAAAACTGTCCTAAATGACCACTGACCTTCATGAGGAAGGGGGAAAAAAGCCAGACCCGACTTGACGATATCTTCTCTGAAGAAAAAAATAAATAAAATCCCACCCTACATTTAACTCGATTCTCATGAATGATCACGTGTGCCACAAGAGGATAAATTTGGAGCATTCTCAGTTTCAGAGTGAATATTTCATATAAACACACTAAAGAGTATAGGAAAAATACAGTGCTCTACACACCAGTAATGCTCAGTGAGCTAAAAAAACAGGCTGGGCCAGACCTTAGTTATAATTCCCAGTGCAACTTATTCTTGACTATCAAGTCTCCTGAGAGATACCTTACATAACAGGAAATTGTGGATAATCACAGAAAATACATCAAAGCCATTTCAGATATTTCTAACACAACAAAAATATATGAGATGTTAAGGGGGGGGCGGGGGGGGGGTGGGGTGGGGTGAATAAGCATTTCATTTTTCATTCTGCATGGGTTGGAGCAGGACTTGTGAACCTGCTGGGGTGCCGAGGTCCGACCAGCCTGCTGCGTGTTGCCTTCAGACCGTGTGATCTCAACAGGAGAGCGCCAAGCGGGAACAGACGTAGCGGATCAGAAGCAGTCAGGGAACATTAACTGCATACATGCATAATTATTACTACAGTGACCTGATGGAAATTGTGCAAGGGTTTCAAAACGCTGCTGTGTACCAGAAATGCGAAGAATCAAACCTTCCTCAAGCCCCTTTGTGTCTCCACGCATGTGTTAGCAAATAGAAATGACTAATAATGTTATAAACAAATATTAATCTCCTAGCAGCCTCTCAAATTTCAGCGTGGATTTTCAAGAGAGAATGACTGGGGGCTTTCACAACGGTAAAAGACTGCGGCAGTACATAGGCTCAAGCTGAACGTTATGCCAGTGTATTCTGTGCAGGAAGAGCTACAAAAATAACAAAATGCAAGAGCGAGGGACTCTTACTGCCACAGCCCTCACAGTGTGTGTTGTGGATCCATCTGTCTGTCTCTTTATGTTTGTCTGTTGATCTCGCCGTGCTACAAAAGTAGTACGATGACTTAAAGGAGGAAAAAGATGAATTTAAATTCAATCACACTTTTGTGTGTGTGTGTGTGTGTGTGTGCACGCGCGCGTGCTTTTTTGTTGTTGCTGTTTGTTTTTTCCAACACTGTACAATGGTGCTGGGCATTGCACAACGACATAGTTATGTCAGAGTTGGGGGCTGTAGGTTGTGGAGTTTCAAAATATGCTGAAATTAATGAAACACAATCCACTGATCCATGGTTTTATACCAGCCTGTCTCAGTCTAAGGTCAAACTAAAAAAGTTTTCTGACAAGAGCTTCAGGACTGGCTCTCTTTCTGTTTTGCTACTGAGTTATCTGGTTAGCTAAGTAAGTATAGCATAACCAGTAAAATAATCCAAAAGAAAGAAAATAAATCTACAAATTTAGGTTAAAAACAAAAGTTATGGTAACATAACTGTCTTCAAGTTTTGCAATAATCCTCCAGTACTTTTGCATCCCAAAAGGCTCCAGATGTGACCAGCCACTGCAAAATGGCAAGTTGTTTATCAGCGCTCTGCATTGCAAACTGGCACCTGTAATTTCACTCTCACTTTGCATCAGCAGAATTAAGATATCCAGAAGAAAAAAGAAAAAAGAAGAAAGAAAAAAAAAAAGAAAAAAAAAGAGAAAAGAAAAAGCACCTAGACAGGTTTATGCACATTAATGTGTAAGCGCTCGGAGCCAAATGCCCGGTCTGCCACCCTCCATGCGAGGCGTACAGCGTCGGACCCTTCCTCCTCAGCTGCCTGCATGGGGCACGCTCCCAGCATTTCTCTCTGCTGGGTGCTGAGGGTGGCTGCGTCAAGCGGAAAAGAGGGAGCGCAAACAAGCCGGCTACCGACAGCACTGCTGTCAAGCACCGTGTTTGTTCTCACCTCTCCACGAGCTGCCTGGCTCGGTGGGGTATCGCGACCCACCGCCCCGCAATGCTGCCCACCAGACCTGGCTCCTGGCCACTGGCAGCTGTGGGCAGAGTTGGGTGGCCTTGACCAGCTTGTCTTCTTCTCTACTCACACCTTCACCTTGTGCTGGGGATGAAAGCTTCCTCTTGATTACTGCTTTCTAAAAATGAGTGCTACCTTCTTCATTTTTACAGGTGTTGAATCCCAGTCGGTGATAAAAGCGATGAAGTGAGCCGTGCCGCACTCAAGGGGCAGATATATTTTCAGAAAGTCACCTCCTCCTTATTTGTGAGAAGCACCTGCCAATTAGTAGGCTTAAAAATATCACTAGAGTTACATAAGATCTTTTAAAATTCGTCTGCTTCTTGACTCCGCAGCACTTCACCTATTACTAGAAGTAATCAACCTTCGTTGTGCTTTAAAATAAACTTGAAACCAAGCAGCCCTGAAGAAATATAAGAAAGAAATTCCTAACTGCTTCCTTCTGTGCACAAGTGGACATGGCATGTCAGGACGCGGCTTAGTGGTGGACTTGGTGGTGTCCGGCTGATGGTTGGGCTTGATGATGGTATGGGTCTTTTCCAACCTAAATGATTCTATGATTCTGTGATCCTAAGTATTCAGACTCCCATGCCACATGCGGCCTGAGTTTGTGCTATCGATCTTGCTGGGGGTTGTGAATCTGCATCCCTGGCCAAGCACCTCCAAAACGTGGTGCTAGTGTGAGTGGGCACGCCATCCTTCTCCACTAATGACACGTAATTTATGTGACACTGTTCAGAGTTTATTGGCATTACGATGGAAATGGCTGAATGAATTCCAGGCATGCTCCTCTGAAATTTTTAAGGGAAGACTATATGGGAATAGCTTTTCTGGAGCCAATGCTGACAAATATCATCTCCTGGAATAGCTGCAGTTCTGAGGGTCAGAGGAGAACAATTTCAGGTAATGTAGGTCACTACTAGGAGTTACACGTACATCCCAGGTACAAAGATCATAAGGGTCGAGCAAGCGTGCTGCTTATTGTGCTGTAAAATGCATTTATACACAATGAAGTTTGCCTAAAGTAAGTATTAAGTCCTCCTTAGTTTCTGTTTATTATACGGTGCATTATAAGTAGCAGAGGTTTTCTGGCTTAAATTTGTAGAGAATACTAAAATTGATACCTGGTATTTTTCAGGAACTGATTCAGGCCACTGAAATTGATGAGAATTTTTCTTTTGCCTTCTGTGATCAGGCTTTGAGGTTGGGGTTTCCTCATTACCAGAAAACTAAGACGGCCCTTTCTCGTTCACTGCCATCCTAACTGGAGAGTTTTGGGACAGGACCTGCGCCGCAGGAGGACCAATCCATGGCCCTGCTACAGGTACGCCAGGAGGGCACCAACAGCTGGCAAGCGCCCGTTCCGTCTGGAGTCTTGCAACTGAAGCAAAGCCAAATGTATTTAGGCTGATGACTTGATTCTCTCATCAGAAAGATATGTGAGTAAGAATTGTTCTATATCTTGTAAAAACAGCACTATGCTTGTACATGCATGTGTAGAACTGTTAGAGATTTTACAAGATACATGGAAATGTGTGCCTGCTTATCGGAGGAAAGAAGCGAACTCAACATTAAAAAAAATCCACCCTCTAGCTGAGACCTTGCCTGCCAAGTTTTAGCTGCGTATGCTCTGTTTGAAGCACATACTCCCACGTCCCGCAATGAGAGGTGAATGCACTCTTTAATTTAGAGTGAAGATTTAGGACCAAATTCTGCTTTCATTTACATCATTAAAATCCTAATGAGGCTGTAAATCAGGATAAGAATACGGTTGAGGTCGATAGGGTTGGATGGATTTAAACGACTGTAGAATTTGTCCAGTTTAGGTGGAAATATAAACCAAAGGCTAGCCAAAGCAGAGCAATGAAACAAATACAAATGCTGATGGAAAAAGACTTCACATTAGTATTAAAATTTGAACTTCATAATAAGGATGTTATACTGGCCGAAAATAATTTACAAAGGTCTGAAATGTAAATTCTTAGTTAAAATACTCTTAATAAGGTAACTAAAAATGTATTTTTATACTGAGGTTGACAATTTTCTTTCATTAAACTATTAATAAAACTTACTGCCTTTCCCAAAATATACCAGCATGATTACCTTTTCCACGATTTCCTTGTTGTTAACAGGCTTCAGTTATTTCAAATTTCAGATATTTCAAATACAACGTGGGATGACCTGGCAATATGTATGCCTTATATTCACTGAGAGCTTTGGTTATGCATATGCAGCAAATTTGTTTTTGAATTAGAATTTGGAGTACTTTTAATTTTGCCAATGTTAAGCAATCTTAATATTTGCCAATTAATAAGCAATCTAAACTTGCTGATTAATAATATTCTAGGTAGTGCATTTCTAGGATGGTGTTGGTGCTGTGCACCAAAGCTGCTGCCATTTCATGAGCTGATGTTGACATGGCAGGTCACTGATGGGGTTGACTGTATTCCACCTCTTTTTTTCAGTCTTTTATTTCCTCTCTCTCTCTCTCTCTGTCTTCGTGATTAGCAGATTTCCATTCTATTTTAAGTCTCAGTTAATGCTGTTTTATAGTGTTTCAGTACAGGGGAGCAGAGACTGGAAGCTGCAAACAGTACCCCATCCTGTATGTCCTGTCCAGGTCATGGATTTCAGTGGCAGCCTCCACTAAGCACAGCCCATGGAGTCAGCCTCCGAGCTGTGTTATTGCCAACTTATTTTTGTATTCCTTAAAAAGACATGCAGTACTTGCCAGGAAATACAAGAAAATAAAATGAGTCACTAAAACAGTAGTTGTTTTTATTGGAAATTATTAAAACAAATAGTAATGTTATCATATGTAAACTTTATTATTAACATTTCTAGAGCAAAATGATTTCTGATAATGAGTAGGGATATAACATCAAGGGCCATTTTGTCTTACAAATAATATTAATATGAGCTGATGCAAGTAGTGAGATTGCCTAATATAATTTTGCTGACACAAGACATGTAATGAGAATCTATGGAATATGGCATATAAACCCATTGTCTTGTGAGCAAAGCTCACGTCTCCAAACTGCACAGCAGCAAATCTATGATTTAATTGTGAAGCTCTTTCCTTACAGGCAGCATTAATTCCATATGCCACTGATGTTAATTATGTTTATATTAGAGACACACACAAACATGATTATTCTTTATTTTCTGAAAGATGAAGGGAGAGGTTCTAAAAAGCAAGACAAAATTCTTTGTAATATTTCAAACCCGTAAGAGTATTTACAGACAAAGAATCACAGATAAACAGACCTGAAGATTGAAATTGTTTGATTTTTTTTTTTCTCCGTTGGGTATATCATGATCCCAGGTCAAGATTCTCTGTTGTCTCTGAAAACTGCAGTATCTATTTTCTTGTATCCCTTGATCCAACTAGCAATATCACACCACATCCCAACACTTATAATACAGCCTTTAAGATCGGCTTATGCAAAGGGCAGTATCTAAGGGGATGAAAATGTCAATTTAAATTATACTGTTGAAACTACTTAGTACCTAGAATTCTTGAGCTTCAGGTAGGTGATTTCCAAAGCCCTCTTTGTTGTTGCTATTTAACCCAGCAGTTCATAGTTCCTAAGTGTAAAACCATGTGTGCAGAGACATATTTTCTAATTTTACGATTACACAATAAAACATACATTACAGTAAAGCTTATAATTAGATTTCTAGTGAAAATGTTTCCGTTTGTGACTAAAATACAGACTGTGTATGAATTTTTTGAAATATTTGCTTAAAATGTGCTGTTTCTATAAACAATTCTGACAGCAAAACTATTAGTTAAAATATTCACAAAAAGAAAGCAAAAGGAGCATGAATACAGCCAAATCTAATTCAGCTTTCTGTCTTGGTAAACGCTTGTGGAAACATTTCTAAAAGCATGTTTCTAGCTCTACCTCAGAATACCACTGTGATAGACATCAAATCTTTCTAATCCATCTATATATGTTCTTTATAAAATTACAAAATATGTAACCATACATTTGATCCCAAGAACAACAAAAGAACTTTTATACAAATGAAATGATGTAAGGCGGCAAAGTCAAGCACTCAACAGGTAGGAATCACCAGTGTAATTCTTGCTCGTGAAACCTTGGTTACACACATGTTGATGATATCTTGAAAGACATGTACTTACGCTACCTTTTTGAAAGAACAGTTGCAAGTTTAGTTCACAGAATGGATTTACAAGCTACCAAGTATTTATTCCATCTCAATTTTCAGTATGTGACTACAGCCTTAGGTGTAGTGTGGAACACTTTGGAACCGTACTGTGAAAACAGATCTATTAACCTTTAGTTGGTTTTCCTACAATGTTATTGTAACATTTGGAGGCACAAAAGCTTTAATCAATTCATTTCCAGAACAACTATGAAAGCAAAGAAGATGAAAACTAAGGCAAAAGAAAATGAAAAATGAACATGTTCTGGAGTCCAGCTTGAGAATATCCATGTTCTTTCTTCTGGCTAATTAACATTTTAATTATTCTGTTAGTTGTTCATTGCCATTAAGAGCTTAAGCTCTACCTAGGTGCCCTATTGGTAACTGAATCAAAACTGTTCATTTTCAATCCCAGCTCCCTTTCAGCTGCATTCTACCCTGGAGATGTCCTTACCACGGAGATTCATAAATTTTCCCTGCTAAGGTTATCTGAGCTGATCTGCTTCTGGGCGTACCTTGAAATGCATGTATCTTGTCAACACAGGCAATTTGGCTATCACAGCCCTGTCAAGACGTGCAGTCTAAATATTCCCACACTTAACCTCACTTACACATTTGGTACATTGGAAGGTGTCATGATTGGCCAAATGAGTGGTCAGAACCCCAGGAAGCTCTTCTGAATCACCACCGTACCATTTTTCTAAAACTATCTGGAAGACGCTAAAGAGATCGTAATAATGCAGACTGGAATTTGACGTAAAAGAAATTGCTAAAGCTTCTCAGGAGCAGCGCCATTTGATGTTGAAAGACGGCAATATTCAAGGACTTTGATGTCTGAAGGATGACACCTCTAATAGCAGATTGCCTCCTAGTGCCATGCTAAGGTAATGACTGAGAAGGCAAAATACCCAGTCACTTCCACCAATTCAGGCATTTGCAAGTCCATCATTTAATTCATGAGTAAATTTCATATCATGAAATTTCATGTCCGCTTTTATGAGTGAATCATCATTTTCAAATAAGGAAGAAAAAATACGTTGGATATACTTTAAAAAATCAAAAAGATATTTCATCTTCCACCAAAAAAAAAAAAAGGTTGTTTCTGGTTTCTATCATGAGTTAAAGAAATCTCTTGTTACACCAAGTTTACACCAGGGGCATTCTGCATATTTTTTTCTATTTCAAACTTTAATTTAGATCATTCAAATACTTATCTTATCTTAGCGTGTAATAAACCTTTACTTTTTCTATATATGATACGGATGGTGGAAAAAAAAAAAAAAAAAGATATTTGTCCTAGGTCCTTTCCTTTTTCTTTGAGCCTGAGGATGTCTTTTGGAAGCTCAACTCCTCCATCTTCTTTCCAGAAATGACATACATAATCTATACTTCTCTGTGCTTGCTTGGCAGAAGTAAAACAATTTTTTATCTCCCACCCTTCAGATCTTTCACTAAGAACAGTCAAGTGAATTTCACACCTCACACAATTGCAAAGAAATTACAGGCACATTGAGAACACTTGACTAAGTTTGCTTCCAGGATAATGTATTTTTGGTAAGAAGTAGAATTTACAGTATGTAAACCCTGTCTTTGCAAATGAAATGTAGCAGCATGAGGGAACATTATATATATTCAACTTCAAACATACATTTGACAAAACAGAAGAGAGTGTCCGATGGCATATCTGGCAGCCGTAGACAACGGAGGCAGAACTGCTTCCTACCGTCCGACCACGCAGGGATCCCACGTGAAGACACGGATCAAAGGGGGGCACAATGAAATTGTGGTCTCCCTGCCCCTCACCTGGGCTTACGCAAGGATCCTGGTGTCTTGGTGCAGACTCATGCACGTGAGGAGGAGGCACCATGAGCTGTGAACATCACACAGAGGCTGAGCACCACGGGGCCTGGTCTGCTGGTGGCAACAAGCACGAGGCTCTCCCGTGCGGGAGGGCAGGAGGCAGCCCCGAAGAAAGAGAAAGCAAGAATGTGATATATTACAACACTCGCTGAACTGGCTGGCAGGTATGGCTTGGGTGGCTTGTCTGATTCCAACCAGTCCACATATCTTTTGCCGTACCTTCCTGCTGGTACAACACTACTTCTCGCTGCGAAAAGGTCTTATAGGGTGAATGACACAAATAAAGAGCCACTTTTTAACGTTAGCAAAATTTCTCTCTGATCAGATGCCGAACAGATTAGCTGCCTTAGCCTCAGAATCCCGGTACAGCGCAAAGAGCAACAGGAACCCTGAGTAGCCATGGGAATAAATGTTTATCTTCAGAAGGTCAAAACCTATCGCAGTTTCAGTTTTCAGCTAAACATGGGTAAAGAGTTCCTACGGTTCATCTCTTTAAAAAAATCTGTAATAAAACTGTCTAGAGGAAAAAGGTTGACTTGCTCCCACGTGATTCATTATTTCTCAAATAAATGTTTTGTGGCATTTCTATATGTTTATATTGTGAATTCACCAGTTTTTGCTATGTATTTGAAATAAAATAATATTTAATAATAGTTCATGGCAGAGGTCTTTTTAGAAGGTACAATAGTTGCAGCATTCAGACGTTATATACGTCATTTGAATGAGAAAAAATGTTAAAAATTATGATTCACTTGCATTACAGAAATTTTATTTTACTGCCATTATCAAAATTACATTATTTAAGCACTGCACAGTTTTAATACCAAATTATCTTTTCACTGAAAAAATTCTGCTTGGTCAATTACAGTGTATTAAGATCCCCAACACCATTTTTATATTACATTACAAACATCTTCTGTGCATGGCTTCTTCAACATAGCTTTTCTGTTTAATCAGATAGAATCTCAGAGTTGAGATTTACAAACTGGTCTGGATCAGGAAGTATATATATGAGATAATACTATTGGGATCTGTTATGCTAAACATAAATGCTTATCATCTGTGTTCTATTATGTTTGTCTTTATATATGTATCTATATCTCTTTCTATATATGTTTGCTAATTTTTCCATATAAGAATATTAACAGGGTTTTTAGTGTACATGGATTAAGTTATTGTATTAGGGCTAGAGTGGCTAAGTGGGTGAAACTGAGGAAATGCAGAAAGAAGCTGTTGTCTGGGGAGTTGAGAATTAGTTTCCAGCAGACATGTTGCTGCTTACGCTGTCAAGGCTCAATGCAGCAAAAAGCACTGGGCCCAGAAGAGTGAATTGTTTCACTGGCTTGAATTCTTGGTTGGCTCTTATTGCTCTAGGTCAGTTATTAATGAGGAAAATAAGGTTATTGGAAATAAGAGATGCTGACAGTCCGACATATATGTTTCTGTGAAACGCATATAATATCAGATAAAAATAGTACTCGCATGGTGCTGATTAAAAAAAATCAGACACCTTTCAAACATGTCCGAATTTACCTGGACATTTTAAAATATATGACACTGAAGAGTGTATCTACAGTAAATAACAGATACACACACTATGGGTTAAAGTGACTAATTTTACTCATTATAATTAAATCCTAATCAAATCAAAGCTGACACCATATCCAACAAAGCTCACGTTGCCCTTCTCATAGAGGATATCCAGGTTGGAGGGGTGAGTTTCATCCCCATTTCCTTGCCTGGAAGTTGTGTATACGAGCTAAGATGCTGTCTGGACTCCAGTGATGAGCATTTTCTCTTACCTGCCAACATTTTTTCTAATGTGTGCTACTGAAAAAGCTGCGCCATTAAGTCTGTGGTCAAGGAAGGACCATGCTGAATACCAGGAAACTGAGTGGGAAAAACATTCTACAGGACTGGTCTCTTTGAAATAGGCAGCCAAGGGTATGTCTGCGTTAGTCCAGAGCAGTGAAGGATCTACAGAGCAACTGGGCTGTTGCCAATGACCCAATGTCTACTCAGTATTTTTTTTTGGGGGGGTTCACTTAAGACTAACTCAAGTCTGGCTTCACAGACTGCATGCTCTATTGAAACAAGTTGTGTGAGCTCCTAGGATATATCCTTTGATAATTCTAAGACCAGGGGTAATGGTTTTAAATGAAAAGAGGGGAGATTTATTTTAGAGATTATGAGGAAATTCTTCACTCGGGGTGGTGAGGCGGTGGCACAGGCTGCCCAGAGAAGCAGTGGGTGCCCCTTCCCTGGAGGTGCTCAAGGCCAGGCTGGATGGGGCTTTGGGCAACTTGGTCTGGTGGGAGGTGTCCCTGCCCATGGCAGGGGGGTTGGAAATAGATGGTCTTCATGGTCCCTTCCAACTCAAACCATTCTGTGGTTCTGTGATTCTATATCATTCTATGATCTTTGGTTTAGCTTAGTTCAAAAGGAGTCCAATTTTCATGCTTCAGGATGCAAACAAAAGAATGGTAAGTTAGGATAATTAGTAGATGCATTTCAAGAGCAAACTGGTTTGAACTTAAAGCAATAATCCAGATATGCCACTCTTCAAGCCATTCTTTAGCACACATTTTAAACCTTAGTTATCTGTGCTTCCTCATATCTGAAAAGGAGAGATGGTCTGGAATAAAGAAGTGAACTTCTTCCGCTGATGACTAAATGCCTCTCAAATTTCACTGCAACATTCCTGAAGAAATCCTTAACTGCACAAGCAATGGAGTGTTTTCATTTGTCTTATCAAAGAAATAGCTCTGAATGGTCACCTGAGAGCTGTACCTCCATTTGCCATACACCAGCATAACATTGGAGTGGTAGGGCAAGTAAGGACAATAGCGATGAACACAGAGCGTGCAATAATGTTTCACATTTTTCATCTTGATATATGTGATCATTGGAGAGTTGCTGAAAAAAATGAATATAACTAATAGCAAAGGGAATATACATGTAAATCTACAATGATCAATTACTAGTATGTGACAGAAAAATTGCAAAATTTAGCATGTAGAGAAAAAGGGACTTGCCATGGCTGTTTGGGCATAATTTATATCTCTTAGTGGCAAAATCATGTCCTCGCTAGGGAGTCCCATGTATCCATGCCAGAGGAATTCATGCCTTTCCTCTAGAACAGAATAAGAAAGCGGGATGGGAACATGTCAGGAATGGGAACACGTTTGTGATATCCCTTTTAATGTCCCTTTCTTCCTTTCTTTTATTAGTATTCATTATTTTATTTATCATCGGTGTTATCGTTACTGTTGTGCTGCCGTAAAATCCCCATTGTTCAGTGCCCATTGCTGCCCAAGGGCAGGCAGAAAGAGGGCTCTTGGTCCAAGAACTCGACAAACTAGCAATGGTACAACAACCCTTGGCAGCCGGTCTGGAGATCCGTGCTGCCCTGCGCTGACGTCCTCTAGTGTTGTAGCCCATTAGCCACGGGTGCCATGTTAGCCACGTGGCCCTAGTGGCGTCCCATCTTGGTATGTCTTTTGACCAGCAATCAGACAGGAGGACGGGCCTCTGTATACTTTTTCTCTGGAGCATCTGAGACCACGAGGGGAAACAGGGTTCAACTACCTGAGCTTAACCTTTCTGGATATATGAAACAATTTATTTGCATGAAGAGCATTGGAGATATCTGATGCCTTAATTTTGAATAAAATCCAAGCTTTTAATACAAATTTATAGAAAATTATCATTTTTAATGTATATAAGAAGTATTTAACTTCTGGTAATTTAGGACACGGTCCAGTCCAACAATCCAGAAAGGCCAAATTATACATAATAAATGATCGTTGAGAAGGAGGTATCATGTTATCCATCTTGTCCACAGCAAATTATAAAGCTATTCTAAACCACAAATGTTGAGTTCTTAATCAAAGAAACTACTTACAATAATTTTACTACAGATTTTTATATAGCTGTGAGGATGTACATCTGATGGAAAGATGATAAAATGTTTTTATAAGATCAAATGATATTTAAAAATTCATATTGCTGTATGTCTTGAAATTATACTGGCAAATCTTTTCATTTTTCTCTCCTCTTCAGTATTAAGCCATAGCCTCAATACTGCAGTCTTTACAAGAAAAAATGCCATGCATGGATTGCCTATATGATGACATAATGGGGGGCATTACAGCAGCCTCCAGATAGTAAAGATCACAGTGAGCTCCTGCTTCCTTAATCGAAGTCAGTGGGAGTTTTGCCTGACTAAGGAGGTTAGGGTTGGGTCCCTGAGAAAAAAGAAGATAATGAGATATAACTAGGAGTAATGGGGTGATATGAAGACATGGAAAATGTAGGTTGAATATCATTAAAATCTTCCTGACAGTGAGCTCTATTATACCAGCAAATAATCTCATTGACTTCAATGGGAGAATTGCCAGAGTAAGATCTGAGTAAAGGCTGGAGAAGCCTTGGTCCCGATCCAAAGCCCACTGACATCACTGGTGATACTTGCCCTGACTTCAGTGAGTTTTGGATCAGGCCCAAGGTGAACAGTGCCAGTATATTTGCCTGAATCCACATAATTCCCAACATTTTTTTATTATTGTTGTGAATAGTTCTTAGACATGTTCAAATGTGGCTAACACACGATTTACTGGGTCATTTAAACACAGTTTCATGGTCAGCTTGAGGGCGTCTTCCATGAGGTGTAAATGTAAAGAAGCTGATGATGTCCATTGTGCAGCCAGGTAATTTAAACAACGGAGGCCGCTAGGAAGAACACGGGTACACAGTGAGGCTCTGCTGTACTGCCAACTGTGCTCAGAGCTCAGAGGCACATAGAGGTTGGACATTAATTGAATTAGAAACCTCTTATGAATGCAGTGGGCAAAAAAGTAGGGAAGCTAAATGCAAGGAATCACTCTTAGGCACAGTGTCAGGAACACTTGCAAAGCAGTGCAGAGGAAAAGTCAAGAAATAGTCTTTTTTTTTTTTTCCGTTCGTCTTGTGTACGGCTCTTGGTAAATAAACTGGATTGTGTCAGAGTTGCCAGCTCCCGCATCCGTTTCTCTCCTCACAGACAAATCTTGCAGGATTACAAACTTTAGATATTACCTGATTCAAGAAAGGCAACAGACTAAATATTTGCGGCTTATGGCTCTCTGCATATAATTTAAGTCATATGTTGTTTTGTGGACACCAGTGACTAAATGCGTTTTAATACTGGCTCTCACTGTTCTTCAGTGAAGTCACAAATACCGAATAGCACGAGTACTGAATATTAAAAGTTAAATTTCTTAACAGCAAACATCTTTGTCCCTTAGTGAATTCCCCCCACCTGGGTATATTTTTTCAGCACCTCACACTGCTCTCCAGCCTATCCATATGTTTCTATCCTCTGCAACAGGCTGGCAATTACTTACTTGAAGGTTTCTGTTTCTCAGTAATGTTTCTATTAGCTCATTGGTTGAGTCATTGATGGGAGAGGGGAAAGGATGCAAGGAAGAAGGCCTAAAGCTCATCAACTTTTTATTCATTAATACATATACCACAGTCAATGGGAAGGAGCTGTAGAGATCTGCAGCGCTCATATGAGACTAATATAATCAGATTAAATAAAACTGCTGCATTTGTTCAGGTAAATTTATTAAAACCTCAGAATCAGTATGGGGAAAAATGAGTATACAACTTCTTAAATTTTAACTTGCATCACTCATCATGGGCTGTAACAGATTTGGAAAGGGTTTTCAGTAGCTCCTGTATGTTGCTCTGGTTACTCTAATATTTTATGATTATATTAGTTTAACCCAAGGAAAAATGACTGGAAAAAAAAGCAAACACAAAAACAAACAAAACAACAACAACAAACCAAATCAAAAAGCAGCTGAAGACAAAGTGAATTGACTAGCCCCACCTCTCCCATGACACTTTAAAGCTGTTCAGTCCAACAGGTCATAGGAAATATCTGGGCTATCTTCCTTCCAGGCAATTCCTCAGAGCAGATTCCATTCTAGGCACACCATTTGTGGTCTTTGTCCTAGAAAACTCCAGTTGTGAAGATTTGATCCTAGTATACCTATTCCAGTATTCCTCTAGCCTCACTGTTAGAATGATTATCTTAATATCTGATCTGTGGCTCCCTGACTGCAACTTAATCCACTGGCAAACATGGAAGAGAACGCATTGCTGTTCTTTCACAGCTACTTTCTAAGTCTCCTATGTACTTCTGTCTTCTATGTAGAAAACACAACCCCATTTCCTTCACTCTTCCCTCACAGATGATATCTCCCACACCTCATTCCCCCTGCTCTTCTCTTTACTCCGTCTAGACAGTCATCATATTGTGGAGCACCATCCTGTGTAGGGTGTATCAGCAAAGGCCTTTTCGGCACTGGGTACAGCAGAAGGCGTACCCTGCAAGTCTTGCAGAAGATGCTTCCAAATGCACATCCCTTAATAATGCCTACCTTTTTCTGTAACATTCTGGTGGCTTTGAGTCTTGTTAAACTTTGCGTTCCTACAACTCTGGTATTTCCTTCTGCAGTACAACATCCGTCCTTACAGTGTGTAAATGATTGCTACAGCCTGTGAGTGAAATTTTGCAGTTAACTTGGTTTTTCACATTTTTTTTCCTCATTTTTCAACAAGATTTTGAATTGTAACCCTGTCCTTGAACATGACTGCATCTGCCCTCCACTCGCTGAACTCTTCAGAGGCAAGAAACATTTTCTATTCTGTTATCTTAGTCATCACTGAGACTGTTACATAGCATTGGACCAGAAAAGACTCTTGTGAAACCCTGTAGGATATGTATCTCTAGTTTGATAATGAAACTCTGATACCTATACTCTCCAAGTGTATTTTCTGTAAGCAGTTTACCACTTAACAGCAGTTTCACATAGCCTTGTTTCTTTACCTTGCCCACGAGAATTATATGACATAGTGACAAAAACCCACCGAAGTCAAAGATGTATGATGTCTACTGCTTCAATGCCTGTTACTCTGTCACAGAAGAAAATTAGATTGGTTTGACATGATTTGCTCTTGACAAATTCATGTTGGCTGCTACTTATCTTTTTGTTGTCTTTTAGAGGCCCATAAATAGTTTAATTAATTGGTCCAGGACTGAAGTTAAGATGACTGATCTTTTGAGAGTTTCTCCTCTCTCACTGGTTGGCCCCTTTTCAGTGGTCCAGAACCCCAACCACCCTTCATATACTCTCAGAAGTAACGAGTCATAATGCTGCGGCTGCCACAGCTGGATGTCCAAATAACATCCAGGCTGAATTTCACACCATGCAGACCACTTGAATGCATCTAACGCTGTCAAGGTATCCATAATTTTCTCCTCCCTCTCCCAGTTGTAATCTCAGTTCTTACCTCTTTATCTTTAGTATTAATTACCTGTGTTGTTTAACCGTGTGCTTTGCTGTTATCATTAAGATAGAAATAAAAAAGCATTAGGCTTCTTGGTATCAATACCCTTTTCTTCTGTTTGAGAAGTGGACTAACTTTCTCCTTGATTTTCTTCTTGCTCCCTTCAACACCTTTTGAATACTCTTCTGCTACAGTTTATATTTGTCATTAGTTGCATTTAATTTCTTTGTCTTGGTGCGTTTAATTCATCCCAATGTTTTCATACCATTTTTTTTTTAATCAGACTTAATTTCCAAGTTCTGATACTCTCTTCTTGCGTTTTAAATCTTTGAAACACTCATGATTTAGCTATATTTGTTTCTTAATATGCTTCTACATTTAGGCTTCTGACTTTAGCATGTTTTTTAAAGGAACTGTCAGATCTATTAGATATCTCAGACTTGTTTCCCAGAAAATCTTTCAAATTCTGTGAATTTATTGAATAATGAGTTCTTAAAATCCATTGGTTTTGTTTTTCCTTCTTGGCTTATGAATTAGGAACTTTGACATTTAATGGTAAGGCTCACGAAACTTGCTCCACACCTTTGCATTCTCTGCCATAGTGTGACCATGCTGTTGTTTTTTTCTGGTACTTTGACCCACAAATTTCTAACCCATCTCTCTCTTCTTCTGGACCTTAGAACAAGTGTTGTATGACCTAGAAATGCAAGAAAAGACTACCTCTAATTGCCCTCTGTACCCTTTCTGAGCAAGTTATACCCTTCCACATTAACATTCCAGTCATGTAAGTTACTTGAACAAGTGCCTGCTATGCCAATTAACTTGCAGTTTTGATCACGTACCGAGCCTTTCATCTCTCCCTGTTAATCCCCACACTTTTTGCTATATAGAAGTGTAAGATATTGGGTAGATGGCTTCATCCTCCTTCTTGTGCATCCTATAAGCCTGTTATGAATATTCCTACCTATTCTGCTCCCAGGCCTTTGAGCTGAATTTCTGCTTTTTTTTTTTTTTTTTTTTCTAACACATGGACTCTTGTAATAAATTCTCAGTATTTCTAATATAATATTCAAGGAACCAGGGTTGCAAGCCTATGCCATCACAATTAACAAAGACAAATCATAACTATTAATTTTAAAGACCATTCTTTCTCTCCAGGTGGTTTGAAGCAAGAAAGGAAAGGGATGGCTAAAGGAGGAGATCAAATAACTTTGGCAGGCACCTTATAAAAGGAGCCTTCATATGGAGGTACTTACTTGTTCAAGGGAACCAGACTGAGACCTGGAAGAATGTCCGGGTTACAAGCAGGAAGGACAAAAGTCCAGATAAGATAAAAAGGTACGCAGATCACTTTTTTGGAGGACCTTCTTCCCCAGGTACTTTATTCCACTGACAAGTAAGTAGTTTTTGCCCAACTGCTGCGTATTGCTATGGCAAGGGGGAAAACTTTAAGCACACATTTGGTTGAGGTACAGGTCCTCCGGCCGTGACTGAAAGAAGGATAGCTGGGATTTCCCCCAGGACGGGCTGCAGCGCTGGGCCTGGAGCCTGGGGGTAGCATGGGCTGGTTACTGTCCTGCCCCCCGTACTCATGCCTGGCTTTGGGCTGACATTTGACAGCTGCGCAGCCCATGCCATGCATTGGTACTCACCGCAGTTGGATTTCAAGCTTGAGCCGTTTTGCGCCTACACCTGAGCTCCCCTGCACAGAGGTCATCTGGCTTCCTTGAGCCTGAGGCACTGGCGCTTAAGAGTATGCTTAAGCACCAGCCTTACAAATTACTTGAGAGGTGTTTTTTGGAATGCTTGTTAAAATAAGGCCCATTTTCGAGGAAATAATAAAAAGTGTGAAATTTTCTTTTATTTTTTGGCATTAAAATTCCCTGGGTCACCGAAGCTCCACAGATACTTTGAGAAATTATTATGAAAAATTCGGTGGGACTTAGGAGAGCCTTTCAGCATTTTGTGAAAGCACATTTTCTACCAGATGTTTGTAAAGAAAGAAAGAAAGGAAAGAAAAAAAAGCATATTTTGATTCCATTGAATCATCAGCTGCACGGAAATCTTTGTCTTCTGAAAGCCCTTTAAGTGCTTTCTCTGGATCAAATATTAAGAAGAAACTTTATTAATTAATTTCTTTATTATTATTATTTTTATCTTTAGGTGACAGAGACTGTGTTTGGAAGCTTCACAGGAAATTTTCTAACAATCTGGGAGAAAGGTTCCTATTTTCTGGAAGTTTTCCAGAACATTACCAGCTAGGGTACGGTGGTGTTATTAAGATCAGCAGAAGATACTGCTTTCAATGCAGAACCGCCGCTGCTACAAAATTATGTGAAAAATATCAAAATAATATATTTAAATGCCACTGATAATTGCCGACACTTAGAGAAAGCAAAAGCGAATCATATTCATGTGGAAGAATTTGCTTTCTCTCCACTCAGGCTTTATTGAAGCACGATTTTCAAACTCTCTGTGATGATCACATGCATAATTGCTGCTGTTGCTGTTTTTCAGTGCTTCCAGTTTGTGTCACATTTCTAATGAAAACTGATACATACCAGTCGCCATGAATAAGCCAGCATTTGCCAACAACTACCAGACAACGGCATCTGAAATGCTACGGCTGTCTACCGAGTGCTCAAACCAACAGAGGGGTGGCTCAGACAAGCCCTCTTGCCTCCTGAGCACCTTGTGGGGATCTTGGGCCATGGTCGCACGTTCAGCGGCAAAGCTGCTGGAGCTGCCGTAAGCAGCTCTCCCACCCCTCCAGCTGCTTCTTCCCACCCCTGGGCCGCCCACGGCCAAACAAACAGCTGTGCCAGCACAATGCAGCGGGTGGGATGGGAACAAGGGCTGGGAATGAGGAGGGATGCTTAAATCGCTGAAGAAATGCATATGGTGGTGTCGTAAAGTGCTGAAGTTCCTTAAGGTGCTGCCTCCATGCAGCCAGGCAGCACAAGCACACCGTGGCACTTCAGTACCAGTTTTCTCCATCTTTCTTGGGGACAGCCTGAGCAGAATGGAAGGATAAAGCACCATATGACCGCTGTGCCTTCTTTGCTGTACCAGGCAATGCTGAGGAAAATTTTCTGCCCAAATGCACTGACAGAACTTCAACCACTGGATCCAGCTTCAGAACCAAAGGCAGTAGGAGACAAATCTCCTGCGGACAAGAGAGCAAGTTTTGATTTGCTGGAAATACACGGGAGCATTGGACATGCAGCATTGGCTTAGTTGTATGACAGAAGGCAGGTAGGCCTCTCACCCTTCATAACCAGAGTAAAAATCTCATTAACAACCAGCTGGGCTTGGTAAGCAACAGCCTCGTGCCCTGTAACAGTGACCTTCACAGACTGTTGTGAAGAATTCTGAAATACATACTTCTGTTTTCTACATTGGGGTAGTATCAGCAGCCTGATGAGATGTACTGAAAAATGATGTGTTAAGATCAGGAGTTTCCAGTTCCCTGCTGTTTTCTACTTGGTGTAAACATTGTGAAGATACTCTTGGCTGCTCTGTGACAGCACTGCCACGTGTCTCACGTACACTGGAGTGAGGACCCAAGGCAAGCAGGAGGAGTTGGACCATCAGCTCACCACACAGCCACAGGACAAGGGAGGCAGCAGTCAGCACAGGCGCAGAAACGTGCCCACCGCTGTCCAGCCTGCAAACCACAGGCTGTGGAGTACAGCCGGCGGGACGGGATGGCTGGAGGTTGAGCTGTGCTGTCATCTCCTGCAGAGAGTGGGCAGGAGTGTGGGTGCAGGCTTTGTCTGCCTGGTTCAGTGGGTTGAGGTCCCCACGTAGCTGCCCTGCCCCTCAGCAGGAGAGGTGAAAGCAGGTCACTCATAACCCATTCCCACCAGCAGCCTTAAGCAAAGCGTAGTAAGCGTCTGCATCTCAGACACTTCAGTGGAAAAAGCTTGTCCTGGCCAGGACCACAGGCGAACACAAAACTGTGGATTTAAAATACACTGCCTACTCCATGGTAACAGCTTGTGTGTGCACTTCTACTCGAGGATAAAAGTGAGGTAATTCAAGGTAGCCTAACCTTCACTTTATGCATGCACACAGGCATTTCCACCACAGGAGCTGGCTCTGTAAATTCACACCCCAACTCACCCTGCAGTGACTTGTCCATGTGTTCGTATCCTACGGCAATCAGGCCTCACGAAGTGTCGCAGGGGAGCTGAGAATGCTGCTGTCCTGAAACGGAGATGAGGGACTCCCTAGCCATAAAAATAAAAGCTTTGTAAAATGAGAATGCGCTGTGAAAATAAACAAATAAATAAACGTTTGGGTGGGTGTAAAGCAGGCTAATTCTGTTCGCTCATTTTGAGAAACCCAAGTCACGTGTACCAACAAACGCAATTACATGAGCATGTCTCCACGGTAGATATCTTCCAACAGATGAAAGTGACCACACAGTTTGAAACAACTCATTAATTTGCAATTTCTTCTTAGTTCAAAACAAACATAGGTGTATTGTTTAAGGATTAGATCTCCTATTCTCTTCAAGTCTTTAATCTGTATCAGTGGTTGCTAGAATGAGACGTCTCAAATAAAAGTCCAAGGAATTCTCAGAAAAGATGCTTAGTAATCTGCCTAGTGTCCCTCTTTATCTCACTTGTTTATTCTCAGATTGAGTGATGATCTGGAACATGAGATTTTGTATCTCCTTCTGTACATTTGTTTATTGTGCTTTTGAATATTCTTGCTGCTCATGAAAACCAATGTTTTTCTTTGTACCTTGGGAACTGCTTGACCTCAGTTATCAGTTGTGGCAAAGTTTTCCCTCATCTAAAATGATCTGGTTTGATAAAATATTTTCTTTCATTGCTGGTGAGTTTGCAAACTTTCATTTCCAGTGGCTTTTCCACTGTCTTTATGTATCAAACAGGGAAACAGAAGCTCTCAGTCTTTTTTCTGCAACAAACCATGACCTTGACATTGGCATGGCAAGTAACGACGGAGCAATTGTTATGCAGATAAAACTGTTCAAAATACTGGCTCCTGCCAGTGCATCAACAAGAACCATGTACCTTCTGGAAATGTTATCATGAGATGACTTTTAGTACTGAATAGCTTTTAAGGCAGGAAAGAACAAAAATAAAGATCTGAGGAGGGTCCTATGCCCCGTCTCCCCACCCCATAACTCTCCAGTTACGCTATGCAAGTTCCTAAAGGTGCAACAAGCAGAATTTCTTGGTTTCAGGCGTTAGGACTGAAGGATCTACATGCAGTCCACCTCCTGCCCTCGTAAATATGCCCTTCTGACTCTGCAAATGGAGATGCCTGCTCACAGACTGCTCTGCAGGCTTCTGCAGGATGATGGGCTTCTTTCAGTATTGCCAACAAGCCACTGGCAAGTAGCTCCTCCAAATGCAGCATTAACACCGTACAGGTCAAAGACTGTCTGTCCCCAGCCTGTGGCAGAAAATACTCTTTCTTTCCGGCTCCCTTTGACGTAGAAGCAAATTCCTAAATTCAGGTTTTTGATGTGCTAGAGCACCATGCTTGAGGCACTAAGCACTTTGAACTGGGTGATTTCTTCTCACAGCCTTCTGGATCTTTGGAGATGAGAGTTTAGAGCCTCTTGGAGCTTATGGATCGAACTCTTCCTTGACTGAACTCCAGATACTGTTCCAAGTCCCATCTTATTCATGATTGAGAAAAATTTGGACATACAGCAGTTAATGCTCAGAAGCTACTTGCATGAAAAAAGATGGCTGAAAACTCAAGGAGCTACTTCTCATGAACTGCAACTCGAGTGCTTGAAATAAGTCTCTAAAAAAGGAAAACCAAACATGTTAATTCCTCTGAGGTTGAGGAAAAACTTGGGAAAAAAAAAAAAAAGGAAAGAAGAAAGAAATGTAATTCAGCTTTCCATAGGTTGCAATAGCAAAGATTTGGCTCAGAAAACCTTTGGCTAGTACAAACAAAATATGTGTAAGCTTTTCATCAGAATTGCAGAATTAAATGCGAGGGCTGAATTAGGGTAAATGATGTTACTGTTCGATGGGCGAATGTTAGAGGTACATAGATAGCTCTGGGTGCCACATGTGAAACCTTGATCTTACTGAAGGGAATGGGAATTTTTGACTGATATTCCAGCATCTGGATTTCATGCCACTTATTCTTCAAAAAGAGAAGAGTAAATGTTGGTGTGTGTGTGTGTGTGTGTGTGTGCATGCGTGTGTGTCTAATCAAAGTGTTATCTTTTTTAGATAGCAAGAAAATCAGGCATTAATTAGCAGCAAGCAGTGGAGTTGGGCAAAGAGCTGTGTGGAGAATACAGCTGAAAGAGCAAAGAGGACCAGTCTGGAAAAAGCAGCAGACAGAGCAGAGATCACAGAGTGCTATAAAGCAGTAGACTGGAATAGTGAACCATCCTGGACAGGGAATTAAGGAAGAGATGAAATAGGCTAGCTTGCCAGGAGGCAGTGTGGGGCTTACTGGACAGCTCTGATTTTAATGAGCCTCTAGCAAGCCGTGTTTGCAGGATGTCAATAGTACTCATGCTGTATTTATTTTATTTATGAATAGGTATCTCTGTTGCAATGGTGAATGTGTAAATATTCTAAAGATACATGAGAGTCACTGCAACATCTTCACACCACGAGGCTGTGTCACAACACATGAGAACATGCCATGACATTAAGCAGCGGCTGATGCTTTGATCAAATACCAGGGTGCTGCATTTAATGGCAACTCTGCAGACAGCGGGACCGATCCGGCAGGCGTAAAATGCGAGCGGAGCGGCAGCCTCGAGCGCAGCAGTTGAGGTTGCTCTTCCCCGACGGGAGCTACTGCCCAACTTCTTTAAAATGGGTGCCCAGTGGTACATCCTGAGGCCTGTGCTGAGGAGCCCAGCTCCCAAAATCCACTCAGCAGCCACACCAGTGGGGATTGTCAGACATCGCACCTCAGGGAGGGAGGGACGTGGTGCTGAGGGGCGCTGAGGGGAACCCTACGGCTCCCGAACCGGGGCGTGACGGGAGAGGGGCGCTGAGGGGAACCGGTGCCCGGGGTCCCACTGCTCAGGGCGAGGGTTTTTTGAGGTGCCCTCCAGCCGAGGAAGGAGGGGGGCGACCGAAACCAAACACAGCTAGCCCCGCGACCCCCGCGGGCTCGCCCTGCGCCACAGCCGGATCCCGGCGTGTGCCGGGGCCGGGGCCGGTCGGAGCGGCGCTCCCGCTCCCACTTCGCCTTGGCAGGGCACCGCCATCAGACGGAGTGGGAGGAAGGAACATTAACTCCAGCAGCTGTTTCTTGACCCCGGCTGTCAGCCTGCCCGAGAACACGTTTGGGTTTTTTTTTGCCTTTTTATTTTATTCTTTTGGGGTGTGTGTGTGTGTTTTCCAAAAACTCGTCGGACGGGGAAAGTTGGGTGCACCCCCCCCCCCCCCCCCCCCGCCACAGCCACCCCCTTTTCCTGCTGTCGCCCGGCGTGCAAGCACACACACACACACACACACTCACGCACACTCTCACTCAGACACGCGCGCACATCACGCGCACACGCGCGCATCCCCCCCCCCCCCCGCGCGCGCGCACGCACACAGAGCCAGCGCCAGCGCTCAGAAGCCGTAGCTCGGCTCCAGTAATTCCCCAGCATGGGCGGCTTGAAACTGCTCGGGCTGAATAGCATTTGCTGTTCCGTCCCCGCGGCCGCCTCCCGCCGGCCCCGCGCGGCGCTGCCGCTCCTCCGCCCGCGAGTTGTGCTGACACAGGCTCGCTGCAACTTCGCGCCCGCCGCCGCGCGCCCCGCGCGCTCCTCCCGCCGGCGGGAAACACCCAACGGACACAACGGTCCCAACCGTCCCCCCCCCCCCCCCCCACCAAAGCCCGTCAGCTCCCCTCAGAGCTGGGAGCCCGGAGTTGGGCTTCGAGGGGCTGAGGGGAGGGCGGCCCGTGGCTGGCCGCTTTCCTTCTTTAAAATATATATTTTTGTGTGTGTGTGTTCGTGTGCTTTTAATTTTTTAATTTTTACCTTTGAAGGCATGAAGGGTGTTGTGTGGAAGCACTGCTGGGCTGTTGGCAGGGGGATGCCCCCCGTCACTTGGCCCCCCATCACTCTCTCTAAAGAGAGGTGCCCGAAATGGCCTCTCCACGCCAGAGGGGGTCCCACGCGTGGCCACACACACGTGTGTGCCGCGTGCTGGTGTTTTGACACCCGTGTCGCCAGGCGGGTGGAAAACTTCGCTTGGTGCCCGCAGTGCACCTCGGGCCAAGGTTGCTTGAAGTTGCTGCTCCAGGATCCTCAGGGTTGGGAGGTTCCTGGGGGTGGTTTTCTCTTGGCTTCCTGCCCTCTGAAGGCCTCTTGACGGGAGGGTTAACTCTTTGTGGGGCTGAAAATGCGCATTTCACGTGCACAGCCCTGTAAATCACTGGCATGTTTAGCAGAGCTGTGCAGTGGACATACGTAAGGGTTACGACTTGGGGGAGGAAGGAGAGCAGGCAGTACTGTAGCACTTGAGACTACCAGCATGTTTCTTTTTTGCCCCCTCATTTGCTTCAGATTTTACCTTTTACATCACCAGATCATCTGTGACCAGGCATACCTGCACCACTGTCCTCATCTGTGCCGAGAAGCCCTAAGAGATGGAAAGCTTTGGCTGGCAAAGTGCTGATCATTAGTGCAGCTTGTGCTCAGGAAGTGCTCAAAGGACACGTGTACCTTTCACTGAGTGAGCAGTCCCACTTGCCTTGGCAGGGTATGGGCCTGAAAGAGAGGAATTACAGTAGGCTGTGTAGTAACCCTGCTGGTCTCTGTGCCCCAAACATGCTGTATATTTTCAGCCTAAACTGAGAATCTGTCTTGTGGTGTCTGATCAGGATGCAGCAGTGGTTCAGTCCTCCCCAGCATCCCTAATATGGGAAAAGGAGCTGGGAGGAGAAGATGAATATTGAAATGAACATGCCTGTGGGTGTTTGTGCATCGGGAAGAAGAAGGTGTTAGGAGGAGAGTTATCAGGGCTGTCTGAGGGCGACCAATTCGCGAGGGACAGAGCAAGATGAGCAGCTTTACTTGCCATGCTGTAGGCAACAGACCCTTCACCCTGATCAACTTTTTGATTAAATAGTGTTAATGTATTATATCTTGTATACTCACCATAAAAAAGTCCTGAACACATACATTAAAGATCGACTGAAGGATATTTGTCTTAAGCTAGTGAAGAATATTTTTCTCATTCAGTAGAGTGGGATTACTTGTCCATGACTCCGCAGTTTTATAGAAAGCTTCTGTACTTGGAGCTGATCAAAGGGATACATCTCAAGTGCCTCTAAACTTAATTTGATTAGAACTGATGAAAGCCTGTGTGTTTTTTTTTTTTTTCCACCTAAATTATCATTTTACAAATAAAAGATTAGTGATGTTTTTTTGGAATCTCTGGAGCTGCCTGAACAGAAATCAATGGATGCTGTCACTGCTCTTTAAGAAAAATCTTATTGTTCTCTCATAAAGTTTCTGGAAAATACCGTGTTAGTGCCTAAGATTATTATCCTGACCTATTTTTTTTCTTTTTCTTTTTTTTTTTTTTTGTCTTTCTGGTTAGATGATTATGTTCTGGAGAATAGGAGTGGGAGTTCCTGTAATAGTTTGTCCAGTGTATGCTTCTGTCTGTGCCAGCTTTGGGGGGCAGATGAGACAGCAGTGACAGTGTCTCAGCACAAGCTTCTAGGTACACAGCCACATAATTTTCACCAGTCCTTATTTGTAACCATAATAAACTGTACCAGCAATGAAAACTGTGCCTAATTTTTAAAAGCTTCAAAAACTGCTGACTGACACAGGAAAATAACGATTGAGGGTATGTCTGTACACATTTGAAATATGCACAGGTTAATACTTTCTGTGATACTTTTACCTCGTTACTTGCATTTTTCTCCAGTGTTAATCTACAGTCTTAAAATGGAAGGTACTAGCATATGTGAAAACTTGTGAGTACTGTTTTGCATTTGGATCCAACTACTTGTAATTTAAATAATGAATTAATTTGCAAAAGTCAGTATCAGGTGCCCTTGTCAGCGTAGGGCCAAACTGGGACTTCTGAGTACAGAAGGTATGTGGGGCCAGGTGCAGAGGATGTTGAAGATTTGTTGTTAATTGAATATTTTCTTGGAACTTTGTATCATATATTAAAGTCACATGTTAATTGCAGGTTGTAATTACACAAATTTTATTCAAAAAAAGTTTTATTTCAAAAAAGTTTGCTTGCTTTTAGAGCAAACTTTAAATTATCATCATATGGATACAAACCCTATGTTCTCAGAGCTGATAGGAAATGAATTTGTCTTTAGGATCATAAAATGTACTTTCCCGTTGGACCTACATATCCACATGAATCGTGAGCTAAGGGGTCATTCAGAACGGTCCTTCAGATGTGTTTGATTTTATGTTACTCTACTGGAACTTCTCGTCTGTAACGCGAGACCTTGTACGCGCTTCAGGCATTTGGCAAGGCTGATACTTTCATTCCTTTTGACTGCAGCTGGAACCAGTGGTGCTCTCTGTGCATGAGGTGGTTGGCACCTTGATGGATTGGGCCCTGGGCTCTCCTAAGCCTGTTGTCTCAATTCTTTGCAGTAGGTCTGCCATTAAGAAATCTGTGGATAATATAATGCTTTTGCATTGCGATAAATAATGACTTTTGTGTGTTTGACTTTTAAAGTCTTCATAGAGAGGCACAAATTATTCAATCAGACTGTTTATCAAAGCTGTTTCTGAATGAGGTCTCCAGACACACATTCATCATTGTGGGAAATTTCCTTCTGAGATTTTTAAGGGGTTCCTTCTCTAATGTATATCTACAGAAACATTTTTGTAATGGGAAATGAATGACCAAACAATTTCATGATTTCATATACGCTTATATACTATATGATGTTAGCGATTGCTAAGATGACCCATTCAATCATTTAAATTTGCTGAGGCATATTAGAGGCTGTCATTAAAATTTCTTTTAAAATAACAAAACTACCTCCACCCACACACCACCATTTTGTTTGCAGGATGCACAAATTTGAGTGCAAAATCTGCTCTTCATTCACATGAGTAGGCATAAGTTTTGCCTGCATGGAGGGCTCAAAAACAGCAACCATTCTAATTATATTGTCATTAGTCACATAGATCCCATGAAAAAGATTTGTAAATTTAGTCCAACATGGGGTAAACAGGATAAAAAAAGTATGAGGAATGAAAGGTAACCTCAGTGCAATAGTTTGTCTTCTGTACTCTTAGTTTGTTTACTCCAGTTGCAGTCCTAACCTCACTTTGACAAGCTGTGTTTATAAAATATTTCCATTTATAACAGTCTTAGCAGCAAGAACTTTTAAGTTCCAATTGAGAGAGAATTAACACAAGGCTGACCAGAATACAGTGATTATAATTTTCTTGTTCCTGTCAATAGTTGACATTTAAGTGCACACATTTCATTTTTCATTTACTTGGTATTTCTTTTAAAAATATTGTTGAAATAATCTCCAGAATAATAATATATTTTGTTATTCAATATTTATTGCTCTCATACGGTAAGTTTTCAACTCTTCTTGCAGCAAATACTGTATATATTATATCCTGCAGGTTTATTTATTTATTTTTTTAATATATTTAATAATAAGGCAGGTGTAGAGAATAATTTGCTTGGGACTAAAGACAAAAATATGGTGCCACATTGTTCTGCACAAAAGAAATGTGATGGGGCAGTAGATATACCTAAGATAAACAGAAAAATGCACTATATTCATAGTCCACAGGTAGTTGGTATACCAATCTTATACACAGATGAAATGGAAGTATCTGGAAAAAAACAGTTCGTTTTCTTTAAAGACAGAATCCAAATGCTGTATATTCAGTGAGGGCTGAATCTAAATTCCTTACTTGAATGCAGCTGAAGAAAAACATCAGAATTGACTGCATTGTAAAAATTTGGGTAATGTTTTTAAAAGAGTCCTCAAAGCAGTAGATGTAACTTACTTTCCTTGCATGTTACCTGGTGGTAACCAGGTAGCGTCCAAAACTTCTGAAATCAGTTATGGGATTATTCTGAATCTAATCTGAGCTATTCCACGCTTCACAAAAAAATTACTTTTATTTTGACTGCCTTGTAACTCTAAGTACATCTTGCATGTATTTTTAATCAAAGCAGAATAGTTACCATTAATGAGGAGTGTAATGCAATATCTGGGCAGAATAGTCACGAGCAAAGTCTATAATAAACATAAGGAATCTTTGCAGGGCCTACAGCTGCTTCCAATGAAGTTGGTAATAAAGTTCCAGAGATCTCACAGTTGCAGGAATAATTTTCTGAAAATATTGTAGTGATACAAATAAACAGAAAAAAATAATTGAAGAGGAAAAGAATAAACAACTGAAAAAGAAAAAAAAAAAAAACAAAACCCACGTTCTATTGCCTATGCAGATGAAATTCATTTTTCTAAAGTTTTCCTGCTAACTTTTTGTTCTTTTTCACTGCTGCTGATAACCATCTCTGTGATGTTTTGTGTAAAAGTAATTTTATGTTAGTGTTGATGCCAGTTTTAACCCACAAATACCTTGCCTGAAGTTGGAGTCTGCAGCTGTTTTAAAAAACATATCATGTTTTTACATGCTTAGCAGTAGTGCTAATATAAGTGTGATATGCAGAGGGTGTGCTCACTTTATGTTTAGCTAAAATGTGTGTAATGCTTGGATAACAAGTTGGCAATGAATTAAATTGTAACAGATACTCAAAGTATACTTTTTCAGGCGAGAAAGATGCATTGTGTTGTCCATGTATTTGAGAAATTTCTTACCCTAGAAAGAACAAATGCTGGAGAAAAAAAAAAAAAAAGAAAAAAAAGCTACAGTTATTATCTTAGGAAGTTCCTTAGATTTGGGCAGCAGTTTATTGTCTGGTGTAGCGGTTAACAATTTTCTAGTCATGAATCATGGCAGAGTGTTTACATTACCCCTGTGGACAAAATTTTAAATCTTTCCTTCTTACATCAGAACTTACGAAATGTTTTTGCTTACTGTGTGTTAGGAAATGACGTAAACAATGCACCAGTTAACATGTGGCTTGCTTCATGAATTTATACAAGTGGCTCTGTAAAGAGTGAATACGGTCAGAAAATGAACTCAGTAAAAACTGGAATCTGTGTTTACATCCCTCTCATGATACAGGTCTGAACTACAGAGGAAAGGATGCTGGTAGTGGCTGTGCAATCCTCTATCTGAAAGTCCTGAGGTAAGATAGACCTTTTTGCTCACACTTTCATTAATTACCGTTGTCTGGTCAGAGGCTTTCTACTGTACATGTGATGATGCATAAAAGTCACAAAGATGCAGCCTGTCCCATTCTTTCCATGTGTGCTTTATCTGCTTGCATTTTGTTAGCAGTCGTATTAGAGTTTATTTTTGTTTGTAACAAATCTAACAAAAACCAGAAAGGAGGTGAATCCTGGAGCTATCAAGATGCAGCTTCTGCCAAGTAGGTCTTTTGACTGTTTAAAACATTTCAATAAGTAACATTTGTCAGAATATTTTAGTCTGGATCCTGTTTTGTCTATTGTTGAGTGAGGGTGACACGTTGGGAATGCTTGGTTCCTCTGATCAGCCATCAGGGGGGCAAATCTTGATCTGTGCCCTGTGATTTCAAACCCTACTGCACCTCTGTGCTCGGATGTACTCTGTGCCTGAGAACTGTTAGGTCGGTCCTGAGAGTGTCTCCACTGCCAAAAGAAAAGGTCACAGTCAACATATAGCTGGTCAGGAGAAGGAGAATGTTAGTGGTGTGATGTGGGTGACCTCGGCGTTGACTTCAGATGGTGCAGAACAGGGAAAAGATTGGCGTGGTGCAATATGGATAAGGACAGTATCGCCAAGAGTGTTAGCCTTCTGTGGTAATAGTGGCCCATGTCAATATTACCACATGCTAACTGGTAGCGTAATAAGAACTGGTCTTTAGCTGAGGAGGAGCAAATGTACCTCTCCCTTGAAGCAGTGTGGAAAAGGTTATTTTAGAGTACTGCAAAATGACTGTTTTCATTTGCCTGCTAAAGCAACTCCCGCAAACTCTGGCTGGAGTTACATTTTGAAAAACCAGGGATAAAAGCCACTTGCAAAACACTCCTGATTTTCTTGCCTGTGCGTTTTTTGAAGGAGTGCTGTGATGCTCTCAGACTGTGTATTAAATAGGTCCCCAAATTAAAATCATTTCCACCGATAATGAGGCAGATTAAATCTGTCATCTAAGGGCTGAGTTTGATAACACAAGGATGCGGTGTTCAGCTAGCCAGCAAATGTAGTAGGATGTTTTTGTGACAAATATGTACCAACAATTTACAATGTTGACACAACTGTTTACAAAAGTCTCATGAGAGCTAACCTGTTTGCCTTAGCTTTGCAAGTGTTCATCCTTGGCTGCACCCCCAACCTAACTGTAATTTACTGTTCTGTGGTAGTAAAAAGATTTATCCTGGTTATTTTGTGTACCATTAGGTAGACGAGGCAAAGATGTAGAAGGAAACCTCTCTCCAGAGGATATTAATGTACATCAGTTTAGCTTGCAGGTGCACTTCTGCTGGAATTAGCTAGAGGAGTAAAGGAATTTTTTTATAAACAGAATCGAACTGATTGATCCACTTGGTACTAGGACATGTGCTGATTAGATGATTAAGTAGGTATTGCTGACTAACATGCTAGTTTTTTTAGCTACTGCATGTTACCACTAATTTGTGTGGACTGTGTTGTGTGCCCGTCATGTTTTCAGGTTCTGGGGAGGGAAATGGTTACTGTTACTGTTATAGCAACATGTCTAGGTACTAATATTTTTGGCTGGTGAGAATAAATGGCTGTAACATCATCAGACTTGCATAGACCTATGCAAGTATTCTAAAAATGTACGTGTTGTAAGATGGGTGGGAATAGTGTGAGCAATGAAAGACTATATAGCCAGGGTTCAACAAGCAGATTACTCAGTCGTACAGTGTAGGCTGTAGTCCCTTTAAAACAAATTAGCTGAGTGGGGTGCACTAATCACAAACTCATTTCTGAGGGTTGAAGAGGAAGAAGTGAAACTAAGGCAGAGCTAGTGCTGCTGTTTTTTAAAACAGGGCGTGTGAGGAATTTGGAGAAAGAATGAAAGAACGTTTGGACAACTTTTATTTGAGAAAGAGGAAAGAAAGAATAAATCAGTTCTTTTATTTATTTATCTTTTTTAAAAGGGAATAGTTATAAGTGCTGTTCTTTTTCCTAGAAAGACAAATCCTCTTGCTGAATGTTAAGAAGTTATTTCTTGTACTTTGAGGAGGACAAGTAAAAGAGGGACCTGGGATCACGCACGCTCAGCTAGCTCTGACTTATGTTGTATCTTTGTGAAAGAGGGATGATAGTACCAGAAGAGCATTTCCTCATTTTAGATGTCCCCCTACTAAAGTGTTTATGCATTTTTAGGTTACAGGGCACATTTCTTTGAAATCCACGAGGAGGCACTCAGCAATTTAGATAGGCTGGGGATGACAAAACAGTTCCCAAAGTGACAGTGGGATTGCGCCTTCCAGATCTGGGGTTCAAGTTACCCACCTGCTTATGTCCTACCACCGCTGTTCTCCTGGTTTCATCACGTAGCTCTGGTGCTTGCAGGACCAAGGAGCTGCTGCAATTCAATTAAGGGACAATTCTCTCTCTAATTTACCTAATATCTTTGTGATTGTAGAGAATGTTGCAAACCAACCCCTTCCTTTGATTACCCAATCCTTATCTGTTAGAATTGCCTGCTGTGTGCGCAGCATCTCTGTTTGCCTGTATACATCTCTTCAAGTCTGTCCTCTCTGAGCTTTGTATTCTGCTGTATTCTGTCCCTTCTGTATTTTCCAGTGCGTCCCAGTCTAGGCTTAACAGACTTGGTTCATGTGTTCTGGTAATCCTGAAGTGAGTGTTAAGCTATTTATTTCATCAGTGTTTGTTAACTAAAAGTTTATTGTGAGTGGTATTGATAGTTACTTTCTGTTACTCAGACACAATTCCTGCTAATGGGTGTTCAGCTGGTAATAACTTTGTGAGCCTCCTGGCTGAAATTTTCCAGGCCAGTTGTCCACATCCAAATTAGACTTGTAAACACAGTCATATATTGAAGTTATATGATCGTGCAGCATTTTTCACAGCACTCTTCACTCATAAATGGCCAGGGGGGACCTGCTTCCAGGAATCATGGCTTGTAAGAAGGGTGAGTGTTTTCTGTAGGACCTCTAACTTATTTGGTCTAGAACTTAGAACGTATTTGTCTGGTGAATCAGGATATTGCTGACACAGAAAGGATGTTTTAATTATTAATACAGTTCAATGCTGCTCTGGAAGATTGGATTATGTCCCTGTTGCAGGATTCATGTGTGACAAGAAGCAAGTCATTTAACCAAATTTACCACAGGTGCTCATTAACTGTGTCCTCCTCTTTTTCTGCGTTCTTGACCGGAGACTCTGATTTGTGGAATTTTTGAGTCCTCATGGTTGCAAAGAAAATTAGCACGGACTGTCCATGGCACATGTAAGTTCTCTGAAAAAAATAAAGTCCTAGGCATACCAAATTATCAGGTATCTCTGATTTCCCTCTGTGCACTGCACTTCTCTTCTATAAAGCAGTGTACAGTCATAAGGGGTTCTGCCCCATCTCACACAGGAACAATGGAGATTCATCTGATGAAACTCCAGGCTTTCTTTATGAGATGCCCTAAAAAGCAATTAGTAGTTCAGTCTTCCAAACACAGTTTACATTAAGTACAGTAAATAAGGTCTGCAACAACATAATAGAGAATGAGAAAAAGCATAAAAAATGTATTGTTGCTCATTAAAGGAACACCACCCATTCTGTCTGACTTTTGAGTACTTGACTTTGCAATTATAATAATATTATTTTAACATATTCTTTTGTGTACAATACGTAAAAATGCTGATAGTATTCCTAATTTAAATGTTGCTTTTTAGAGGGCCGCTTTACTAGCAGAAGAGTCCTGGATAAATCCCCCTTTTATAATACCAAAGAAATAATAAACATAAAAGTTCATGAAGAAATAACTCTGTAAATATTTTTAATCCCTCAGCAGTCTTTCTAAAATACTAAAGGACACTTCTACTTAATGAGGCCAACATAA
The DNA here is from genome assembly GCF_040182565.1 of Anser cygnoides. NCBI lineage: Eukaryota > Metazoa > Chordata > Aves > Anseriformes > Anatidae > Anser > Anser cygnoides. The sequence goes on along the minus strand of NC_089912.1, from coordinate 7,971,885 downwards.
CAAAAATCAAAGCAAAGATTCCAGAGAAAAGCTCAGCCAAAATAAAACACAGAAGAATTCTCAGCATGTTTTCACAACAGTGTAATTCAGGATATTATTTTATGTATTTTACCAAACTCTCATGTATAAGCATATCTGGAGATGAGAAAGGATGCAAAATTTTAGGGAGAGTTGTTTTATTACACCAAGGTTTAAAAGGCCAGAGAGGTGATCATGCTTAAAAAAATGTTTATATTAAAAAAAAAACAAAAAAAAACCAAAAAAACAACAAATTCTTACCTTATCTGGAGAGCGGTTTTTGCAACCTTATATCTTAATGCAAGACAGCACAAATGTAAAGAAACAGATAATGCAAACATTATGAGGCTGGTTTTGCTTCATATCACAGGTATTGGTAAGACATGCATTGATTTTGTTTTTGATTGAAAATGAAAGCTTTTTTTAGGAATTATGTTTTAATTGCATAATGTATAACTGTACAGTAAAACTGAGCTCTGTGACAGAAGTCTTAAAATGTCCAACTGTTCTGGTAGTGGTTCAGAAGTGTAATCCACACCCATTGTTCTGAGTGCTGACACTGCTGACAACCATTTCAGATAACCAAAATAACTCACAGGCTCATAAGATGATTCATGCTGGAAGGGACCTCAGGACTTCTCTAGTTCTACCTACTTCCCAAAGCAGGATGAGCTGTGAAATCGTACCAGGTTGCTCAGGGCTTTTCTCAGTTGGGTCTGGAAAACCTTCAAGGCTGGAGACTGCAAAGCCTCTCCAGGCAACCCTGACTGTCCTCATGATGAAAAAGTGTTTTCCTGGTATCTAGCCAGAACCTCTCTTGTTTCAGCCTATGCCCACAGTATTTTTAAAACATATGTTTTAATTGGATTGCAAATATTTTTTCTTACTCCCTGCTGAAAGCATTTTAAAGAGATACAGAAGTTCAGCTGCAGCTGAAACTGATTGGGATAAAAAATTATTTTAGTATGGAGCAGTAATTTTGTATGACCAGAATGCTCCCAATTCCAAACGAAATTGTAACAATGAAATACAAAATTCACTGGATGATAAAATGTGTTTATTAGCTTCATAAATATAAATGATGAACAATGCAGGTATTCCCCAACGAGAGTGAAATTCAACAAAGCAATATGAAACTAAATAAAAAATGAAACAAGCTCAGATTTGTACAAACTTGTCCTCCACACACCTTCAAGAAATATTATATACTGCTGCGATCAAAAGGCTCTTCTGCAGTTTCCATATGATACCATCATTTTATGACTGGCATTTATTGCTATAGCTCATGGATACAAACTTTGAAGAATATTAACAATATCCCATCTAATGACCCCGTGTTTTTTTATATTCTCTGTCTCAGCATGTCTACTTAATGAGAAGCTTTCTTCTTTCTAACAAGCTTTTCTCCCAGTACCATTCAAAATGTTTGTGGCGTTTTAGTTCACAGTCACAGAAGATATACCTGGTACTTAAGTGCTGAGCAAATAAATCAAAAAAAGATGACAGTCTGACTAGGAAGGAGGCATGCCTCATACTACCAAATTTTCCTTGCTCATCCATCCCATTAGCCAGCAGGTCAGGGCTAGTGTAAAGCACACGTAGGACAAAAAAAAAAAAAAAAAAAGTTCCCTTTGTGGAGGGAATGCTTTTTCCAATATGCATTTCTCTGAGTAAAATCTGGCTGAGTCAGAACATTCCAGTGTTTCAGGTGATTTCTTCATAAGGCTGCAGGACAAATGATGTCTAAAACAAGTGGTAGGGTTTGACCACCTGTAACCAGCAGCTGCTAGATACTCTCAACTCACCTTGAAAAGACTACATACATGCTAAGAAGATGGATACATGTTTCAGAGGTAAGACCAGGTGCCAGTGCAGTCATGAAGGTTATGTTAAGCATTGCACTGCAACCACATGCCCTGGAATGAATTATTGAGCTTCTTAAATGGTCATGCTAATGTTTTTGCTTATGAGTTCTTACCTGTAAAGGTATAGCCTCATAATTACTGTAATTACAAGGCTTATGAGTCTCATCACTCAAATCAACTTGCTCCCTCAAGACATACTCAAAATTGCTATCTGTCTGATTCCCACACACTAAAAAAGGTAGTTTTGGAGTAACGTTTCCACACTGAAAAAACAACCCAAAGTCAGAGTAAAGAAATACACAGCTGTGTCATTCAGCTGCACATATACTCATCACTTTCCTTTCTAAACCTCTGCCTTGTCTTTCCCACCATCCACAGGTGACATATTGAACCCCCATACATTAAGTAACCAATGTGCTGCCTTCTTCACCAGAACATGTGCATTGATTGTACAATTAGTTCTGATGATGAGTGCAGTTGGTGTAGATTGCATGCGTTACATACTGAACACTACTGTGTTTACTTAATATCAGACAATAGATGGTGAGGAAGAAATACTTTTCTGTAATACCACTCTTGACATTTCTAATAGCACCAACTACAGTAATGAAAGCTGCATGTAGGGTTGCACTGGCAAGTATACTCAGGATTAGGGCTGTGAATACTTCTTGTTTTATTTTTCCTTTAAAATTGTGGTCCAGCTCTAGTTAAGCATCATGTAGAGCTAAGTAGTTCCCCTGGCTATCATGACAGAATTTATTTAGAATGCAAAAGAAATCTATCCTACAGGGAATAGCTTTATGCTTAATTTTGAAAGTTCAGATTTGCCTTATGGCTAAATAAGCGTATGTGTGAAATCTGAAATTTGTGGAGATGGTGGCTGCTTAGCCCCAAAATACATAAAAAATAAAAGAAAAGCATGAGAAAATTTTAAAAAGAAACATCTAGAAATGTGTCTTTTGTCACAGTCTCAAAGAATTATAAAAATGTTTTTTGAAAAAATACTGGGTAAACTTTCCGTCTAATTTCAGTTACAAGAGATATCTTAATTCTGTTTTAAGGGTCTAATTACTGCCTCATTGAAACTAATGTGGAGGGGCATCCAATGAAAAGAGTGAATGCTATAAATAGAAATCCCAAACAGAGGGTTGCTGCTGGAGTGCTCATGATACTGTATAATCCAAACAAGCCGATAAATTAAAGAAAGTTCAATAAATGAAATGTAGGGTAATATAACTTCCACTCTCTTAGTGTTATATCTCATTTATGTCTGACTTTACATCATTTGTAGTACAGTTATAGTTAAATCTGATTTGTGGAAACCCGAGCTTTATAAATGTCATCCCTTTAGCCTTTTCTGGATTGAGTTGTAGATACTCAATTTCATGAAGTACTAAATATTCTCTGAAAAAAACCCATTAGTTACAGAAGTAACATTGGCTTCTTAGGAGCAGCCTAGGGACTTGATGGCAACATGGGTTAGTTCAGACCTTTGGTCTCCAATAAATAGAAATACAGTAAACCTTTGGGTACTTTCTGATTATATAATTCTTTAAAAGTCCTGCAATTATAATAAACTCATACTGTCTCCGGTAGTCCTTTATCTGATGATGTAACCAATAATAATAAAACAACAGGGACCTAAATCAGGACTTACCTTGTTAATATTGTATTGATTGGGCCTGTGAATATAGTTACAGGATTGGGTCCTTAGAATGCTATTTTATAACTTCCTATGAGATAGCAGTACTCACCGCCCCCCCCCCCCCCAAAAAAAAGAATAAAAAAGAAAAAAAAAAAAAAGAAAAGAAAATGAACAGTGCTTGCTAGGAAAATCCTCTCTAAGCTCAATTAAGAGTTCTGCTTTTTTACTTATTTAATATCAAGTCTCAAAATCCTTCAGTTCCAGTGGTCTGATTATCTCATCATCCTGTCTTCGATTCCCTTTTACTCTAAACAATAATGTACATTTTCATAATAATTATACTTTGATTTTCTATACACCCATGTTTTCACTTGAGTATCTGAAAGGGCCTTAAGTACTGTTGAGTTAATCTTCAAAACACCTGTTACATTATCATCCTCATCCTCATTCTACAGATAGATGAAAATGACAGCAAAAAGTAACCTGCCAAAGGTAATAGAGTTAGTGGCAGAGATGAAAGCAGATGTGAGCTGAAAGCAGATGACACCACCCTCATCATTAGCCCCCAGTAATCCTGTAGTTGATAAAATAGAATACAGCAGCTGTTTCTAAACTGCTGGATACCTATGAAGAGCTGTCATCTCCCAGGGTGCTAACCACCGCTTTTAGCTGCTTCTGTGTCTAAACACTTTCCCTAAAAAAAAAGGAAGACATTTACTAGACAGACAACATTTGTAAATGCTATTGAAAACATAAATTAAAATGTTTTTGTGTAACAAAATGCATTCATCAGTAAAGCAATATTGCTTGACCAGGAGCAGGTATAAAGACAGGAAAAGTTACGAAGTTTTGGGATAAAGGGGATCAAACAGAAAGTGACCTGAATTTGAACAAGCCTTCCCAATGATAGACAAAAGAAACAGGGCTGGGAAGACACAGTGCTCCAGTTCGCTTGTATTGGGTGGGTCTCATTTGAATTTGTGCTTGGGGGTACATTCCAGTATTGTTACATATGAAATTACTACTTCTCTGGCCTCTAAATTACAAGTCAGATACAATATGTATACACTGTATGTTAGGGATCAACAACTTAAATTTACATCTTATTTTGGCTTTGCTTCTTGAATTTGGCTGTTTTCACGAAAATTCCTAGGAAAAGAAATCTGTCTCTTACACATGACTTAGTTTGTATCGTACCCGGTTCAATCAGTTACCATGGACAATATGTGCCAGATGTGGCCCATTTTGTTACGGAGATATATGCAAGCTAAATGCTTGCAAGATATATTTCGGTTTATATATAAGCTAGAAAACCCTATGAACCTAAGTCAGCTCTGTGCAGATCCAGCCTCGGTGTTTCAGTGTTGTCCTCCAGCTACCTGGACACTGGGTTGCAGTTGCTTTTGTGGTTCTGTGTGAACCTTTCTGGCTGATGCTGAAATGAACCTAAAAAATCTGTTTGGAGTGGATGTGATTCCTGCACTTGGCTGTCTTTGCACTGTACTTCTCAGTGCTCTGGGAGGACTCAGTAGCTCTGAAACATGTCCTTCACCTGCAGCGTTTTGGAGCACCATGGAAAGATGTCTAAGGAGTTCTGCAGAAGTCATTTTGCCTCCAGATCTGGGCCTGTGCTGCATACCCTTGGACTTGGTTATTTCCAAGCAGGGTCTCTTTGATGCTGTCAACAGTGTGCCACAGTACCTGTATCATCCTGTTTTTTCATTAGTCAGGTGTTGCAGCCCCCCCATTATTCCAGGTAATGGAGAGTAATTGTCAGATGAAATTAATTCTGACGTACCTTCATCAAATTCTGCAGAGCTGCAGCAGAGGTGAATTTGGCCCATGGAAGTCATTGTTATATTAAGAAGCTGTCAGTGCCATGTACAGATGAGGGGAGCTGACACTGATGAGTTGGTGAAGCTAAAGTGTGCTATTTCACAGTGTTATTAAATAAATCATTCCAATTTCAGTGATGGTCTGCTCTTCATCCTCTTGAGTTCCTGACTTTGACTCTTACTGTATTTACCTTGTAAAAATGCTGCATGTGACTCTTAAGTATGATGGCTGAAGTTCAGGACTGGAAGTGGTTTGGTTAACCTCTACACCTTCCCTGCAGGAAATATTCCAGCAAAGCATAACTGTGTTATAGGTAAATATAACTTCAGTGAAAGAAGAGGAGTTGCAGCCTCTTATGCCAGGGTGAGTTTGGTGAACTGGGTCAATGCACTTGAGAATCACAGATAGAAAGTAAAAAATTACAAGGGGTATATTAGGGTGAAAAAGTGAACTGAGCTCTCATGGTAATTTATTTTGAATTCTACTGACAAGAGGTTTACAGGATTGGATCCCCTACAGATCTTCTTTTCTTTTGCACTTATTTCTTCAGTGGCAATCAGCAGCAGTTTCGGGTTCAGGAAAGTATCCCAGTATTGTTCAAATTATCATTGTACTTGATATACTCAATGCTTTCATGTTTTATAAGGTAAATTCTATCTGAATAAATGTGCAATTTTTCTGGAAAAAAAAACCTACATGCTGGAGTTGATAATATCTCTGTAATTTAACATCTGATTTGAATTCTGAAGATCTGGTAAGTTTCTGGAGTATAATTCAAATAACTGAAAAAAGCCTTTGACTGTGTCCAAATAAGGATAAACAAAAGCATCAGTGTCATATATTAGCTAGTGTTAGTACAGAAAATTTTGTGAAATCTAGTATACAGATGATACTTAGCACAGGCTAACTGGTTCATTTTAAAGACAAGGAATAAGAGTGATTTTTATGTTACCCAGTTTAGCACATTTTAAAGTGAGAGTTCTTGTCTACAGCCAACTTTTGTATTGTTTCCACATTGTTTAACATCTTGCTGTAATATTTTCCTTCAGACAAGCTTTCTTCTGACTGTGCAGTTGTCAGGACAGAGGATATAGGCAAGTTTCCTCAGATCTGCAAAGACACAGAGCATAACTAACGGTTCCATAGAGAAACACAGAATATCCTGAGTTGGAAGGGACCCACATGGATCATTCAGCCTAACTCCTGGCTCCACAGAGGACCACCCAAAAAACAGACCCTACGTCTGAGAGCATTGTCCAAACGCTTCTTGAACTCCGGCAGCTCAGTGCTGTGCCCACTGCGCTGGGGAGCCTGTCCCAGTGCCCGACCACCCTCTGGGTGCAGAACCTTTCCCTAACCCCCAGCCTGACCCTCCCCTGTCCCAGCTCCATGCCGTTCCCTCGGGTCCTGTCGCTGTCCCCAGAGAGCAGAGCTCAGCGCCTGCCCCTCCGCTCCCCTCGTGAGGGAGCTGCAGGCCGCCATGAGGCCTCCCCTCAGCCTGCTCTGCTCTGGGCTGAGCAAACCCAGGGACCTCAGCCCCTCCTCATATGTCTTGTCCTCTAGACCTTTCACCATCTTAATAGTCTTCCTTTGGACATTCTCTAACAGTTTTATGGCCTTCTCATATTGTGGTGTCCAAAACTGAAAACTGTGCTCCAGGTGGGGCTGCACCAGCACAGACTCTGCCAAGTTGTGTATATAGCTTCTTATCTCCTTCATGTAATTTTTAACCCTTAGACATGTACCTGGGAGAAATTCACCATCTCAGCTGATGGGCACAGGTCAGCATCTAGCATAATTTTTGAACTCAGAAATATTACATTTGTAGGCAGTACACAGAATCCTTCAGAGGTGTTCTCTGTTCCCTTTATGTTTATCTCCTAGCTCTTTACGCTCTCTTTCATCTTTCCTCTCGATCTTTCCCTGCAAGCGACCAGCACACCGTGTCACCGCACTCAGTGTTTAGCCCATCTTTCCCCTTTTGAACTGCTCTGTCGAGCAAAGAATGGCTCGAAGCATGCAGCTACCTCATCACGGGCATGCTTAAGGGTTCCTATATCCTCTCCAGGAGTATTCTTACTTACCCTTCTGGGAACTCGATTCCCAGTGATAAGGCCATACTTCCTTAGGGTCCATTTTCCCACTCAGGATCTCTGAGACAGAGGATGGTCTTGAAAGGGAATCTTGGGAGCAGACTGGTGGCAACCCAAATTAAACTATGTTTAACCAGGAACAACCTGCTAGGCAAGGTGTTCCAGCTCATATTCTGTTCTGCTCAGGCTTGTCCCAGCCAAGGCTTACCTAGGACCTACGTGAAGACAAAGCCAAAAGCACTCTGAAAAGGCAGAAGAACAGAAAGAGATAATATAGTGCCTGATATCCATACTGTGCTGGTTTGACATTTGTTCTTTCTGTTCTTTTTAAATTTTTTCATTAATAGTTCAATGTCAGTTGAACAGTCAATTGCTCACTGCTCACTTCATCATTTTATCAGTATGGCTTCTGATTTTTCCAGTCCTGACAGGTGATACTTATCTGCATTTTTCAGGAAACCAGAATTTTGTCAGTTCAAACTGATAAAGAAACGAAACTCTGCAGATGACTGACTTCTCCAACACGTTAAACTCTCCATTTATTGATACGCTGTCCTTCCACTGGGCTTCTGAAAATCTCGTTTGCATATCCTGATGAGAACACCATCAATGGCTGAATTGAATTTTTTTCTTGCATTCTGAAACATTCAGCACATGTAGAATTTTGGTAGCAAGTCTGGAAACAGGACTGATGGCAATAAAAGACAACATGTAAGAATCAACATTATTTTCAATTTATAGTACATGCCATAACGATACAAAACATGTAATTTTAAAAAGGACTGTTACACTCTTATGCTGAGGATACTCACTTTCTAGATTTACTGTAAATGGGAGAAAGAGATACACCAAGAATGTGATGTTAAAGGCCATGACCTTATGTTGATGAAGACGAGGAAGTATAGGGCTCTTCTCCAGCGTTTTACATCAAACCAGATAAATAGACTCTTTTTTTCCATTTCTTTGGCAGGCACTTTCAAATGAGAATGGCCAGATACACCATTCAGAACGGTAAACAAGTGAACGGTCCAGCTGTTTAGAAAATAAGAACAATAGACAGCGTGTTTGAGAATCAATACTGAGTGAGGAATAGAGGTGGATTCAGCAGCTATGAAAGGGAACTGGAGCCGAAATTAAAAACTTAGGAGGCAGCCTAGGTGGTCAGCCCAAGGGCCCATGCAGCTGACTAGCATAGTGGCTGATTAGCAGCAGGAGAGCCCATTTCAGGAAAACAAGAGAGTCTAACCACCACCTCTGGGCCACTCCTTAGCATCCACAATTGTATTAGGGATGCTAGAGAGCAATAAAACGTTAAAAAAGCCTTAACCTCAGGGTGAAGAGGTCTGAAGGAGAACTGTGTGGCCACTGCATATATCCACAGTGGATCTCAGTGAGTACTAGCTCTACAGGTGTTTATGCAAGAGCTGTGCACATCCAAGGTGTACGCATGCTGTATGGGAATTTGACACCTCGTGAAACAGAGGCTTTCAGCACTGGCATAGGGAAGGCCAACATACTTGACCCTCTTCTTGAACCAATACCACAGATGAGGCATCAGGAACTACAGACAAGGGACAGACCAGGCAGCAAACAATTATAATTACATCTGGTTGCATTTTCATTTATTCATTTAACTGTTGCACAGTAACTTTAAGTTCCGTGTTTTAGCTTACTTTGTTTCTGCACCCATTTAGCTTACATTTCAAAAGATGGCTTTGAACTGTTAACAGGAGTGTAATCAGCACATGATATGCACTTGGATTGATATGCGAGCTATTAACATTTTTTCCAAGTAAACCCTTTTTTCTTACAGAAATATCCCCAATCTACCATTCATAATCTTGCACTAGTGTTAACAGGTTTATTTTCTGAATGCACAAATCAGTTTGGTTTTAGTATTGTAGTTCTACATCCATAGCCCCACAAACATTTTTAGGGTACAGAAGTCCACGGTCACACCAACAGCTTTTAGCTAACTGATATCATAACTTATTTTCGGAGCACCAGTGTGTCTTCAGTTAACCAAATGCATGCTCCAGTCCTACTGTTCCACTGCTAGGTATGTAGCTAATTTTTCTCTTGGGACCTATGCAGTTAGAGAAGGATTTCATGATCTTTAATAAGAGAAATTAGTTGTTACTAAAATAATAGAGAGCAGTAATACTCCATGGGCAACAACATTGCTGGGAAGGACCTAATTTTGTCTATGAGCTCAAGCATTAGGCTTAATTACTTTGGTGTCACAGAACTTGATGATATATTTTCCACATTGATGTTCAAAACTCTGTCCTTATCATCCATCAAGCCTCCGTTGAACTACAGTGCATCACTCTTGGCTGGCATAACTCACTGAGTGCTAACCGGGGACATCTGCAGTCCCTTAGTACCTCCAGAACCATCTGGGACCTTGCTCAGCTATAAAAGCATTATTTGACAGACATTCGTTTCCCCCTTTGGGACCATAAGGGGAAAAGCTAGGTTTTGCAAAGCAAAATGAAAACTAAGAAAAAATCTAGTTCCTGGAAAGGCATGTCTGATGATCCCTGTAAATCCTGAAATCGAATCTATAGATCATCAAATATGTCCCCAGTGTACAGGACCCTGTGTGCATGCAGTGCTGTGACATGAATAACTTGCTGGGATACAACATAAACTTGAATTCAGAGTTTTCAAAAGGCATTTTCTCTCATTATGCTGTTGATTGTAGGCTAAAAGCTCAGATGGGGTTCCAAGCTAGGAAAGGGGTTTGATATGGATTGGAGTACTGCCTTGAAGGGACTATTTCATTCAGAGTAAATTAGAACAACTCTAAGGGAAAGTTTGTCTCCTAGACAGCCTGGAATGAAGAAAGGTGGCCTCGTGCCTCCTCTGTTTTCTTTCACTTAGCTGCACTGTCAGTACAGGTAACACTAATGTCCTGATTCATTGTGCAATTTGTGTCACAGGCAGGATTTGGAGTATGTTTCAGTTGATACCTCTGCAGGATCTGTTAAGAATGCAGCGTTTACTGATACAAACCTCACTGGATGAGGGTGCACATCTGCAGCCAGGGATTTGCCATGACAGACAAGATGATCACTCGATGTCCTTTCCAGTAGGACAGTTCTTTACATTAATCAGATTGGTCAGAAAGGTGCCAAAAAAAATATGTTTGTAAATATGACTGGGTGTTATACTTGTGTTATTACTTCTAGTTGATTAATTTAGAAGAAGCAATTTCTATGCATTTTGGTGGAATTTGAATTGTTGCTGCTATCCATCTACTCAAAATTATCTGAATTGTAATTATAGGAATTAATTTGCAATTTTGACCAATGATCACTAACTTTATATGATGTCCACTACCACCTTTATAGTTTGTTGCCTTGCTTCTAAATGGACAATTTATACATATATTTTCCTCTGCAAAATGACAATGGATGGTGCAAAATTTATTTATTTATTCACTCATTCATTCCTATTTTGGATAGTGTCTGTTCTTGAAGAAATTAAAACAAATGTAAAAACTGTCATTCTTTGTTCTGCATTCATGAAGAAATTCTCTCATATTTCAAATTCAGTCAGTCTCATTAAATAACAGAGTTCTTAGCTTTTGCAGTAAATCTTTTTGTTAGGCCCAGAGTCTCTCCTTTATATGAGGTAGATATTAATTGGTCTGCTCTCGCCTGTCATTTTCTATCCAGAAAGCTTTCCTCCTGACCTTCATATTTACCAATGGAAAATATTTTCAACACAGCGTTGCATGTTACATTACAAAATTTTAGGTTCACAATATATTGTAGAAATCAAGAATAAAATGTTCCTTTCATAGCATCAATATCTGTCAGTTTTGACTCAGTTCAGTGTTAATTATGAGAGGTGGACCTGCAGAGCTATACCAGATAAACTATGTCTTTGGAATAATTTATTCTGGAGCTTTACACTAGGCTTTATTTACTCCTCACACGTAGAATGAATTCTAGTTCTTTTCTAGCTAGCAGCCTGAACAAACTTCTGATATTGTATTCAGAAATGATTTCTGATTTACTGATTTCAGTAACAGTGTTTTCAGCTGACAATGGTAGCATAGCTTTGCTGGCTTAATAAAACAAGACAGAGAGATGGTACCTTGTTATTTATTACATATATGTACATATTTACTATATGTTCTAACAGTAATCGTATAATCATTTTTATAATGGCCTTTGCTCTACTGTCTGCACATATTTTAATGCCATTTTGACCATGAACTTGTAAGCCAATTTAAAAATTTATCTTTCTATATCAATTAGTCCTCCTCATTATTCTCAAAGTCCCAGAAATCCAATTCCCTGCTTAGGAGCATCACTTTTGAGGCCTTGAACTGCTATTATCTTCCATATTAATGACATGATTATTTCCTATGCAGCCTGTCTCAAATTGTTTTCCATATCTATTGGTCTAATAGGAAAAAAAATGAAATAAAACAAGAGTGGAACATGAGTAACAGAAACAAAAAGAAAATACAAAACACACGGGAAAAAAAATCTGAAAACTGAAAGAATGATTAAGCTCTTAGAGTAAAATGAATAGGAAGAAGTAGAAAAATTGCTAAAACCAGAAGAATGCAAGAACTGCTGCATTATACCAGTCCTTTCTTCAGTGCTGGTTCATAGCTGCTGGAGAAAAAGAAAAATATCCATGAAAAATGCATGCTGTTTGTATATTTCCCTGTTTGTTTCCTTCTGAACTTTCTCTCAGAATAATCATAGTACCAAAAAGGTAAATATGTTGAAGGCAGAGACCATGGATCTACAAAATTTAGCTCCATTCGCCAACCTAAATATGAGTCACCACAGCCTTTAACAAGTTAATTCCTCTTTTTCTACTAGCAAAAGGAAAATAACACTACTTGCCTACCTCATAAGGGCACTGGAAGTTACAGAAATTACAGTTATTACTGAAAAATAGGTTTGTACCTCCATTAGCAATTTTGAAATAGTGAGTCTCACCTAACAATCTCTATCAGGGAAATTTCAACTCTGAAGTCTCCTAAACGAACTAAGTAGAATAATGCAGATGGTCATATTTTTAATTCTTATTATGTATTATTGGAGCAGAATCTCTATGAGGTCTATTAATCTAATGATAGACAATGAAGAGATTTAAATTAAGCGGTCGGCCCTGGTTAACATTTGCTAACACTAGTTTCAACTGGAATGAAGTCCAGCATTTCACTCTTGCAGATGTTACCTGCATATGCAATCCTTAACTGTAAATAAGGTACATTTGTTCCTGCGACCATACCTGTAGAGCAAATGAGGAAAGGATTTGTTATAGCACAAATGACATTTTGATTTTGAACATGCTGTCAAATAGCCTCGTGTGATTTTCAAGACCATTTTGCTTTGGCTAATCCATCATTTCTTACTTGGCTTATCTCGCAACATTCCTTTGTTGTAACATTTTGCAACCCAGGTACATTGCTCACCATTCAAAATTAAAGGCAATCAGAAACCAAAGTGGAAGAAATAGCATCAGAATTGAATCAAACTAAGTAGGATTTGTGAAACTGAAAGTACATCATGTTAATTCCATCAGTTCTAGAGATGTTACTTTTTTTCTTTAAAGAACGTTACTAGCAGTGTTGCCTGAACTGCTTGATTGATCAATTAGTTGTGAAGGAAGTTTTCTTTCTTGGGACCAAAATCCAGGAAGAAGAGATGAAAAAGACCCTTCAGAGATCATTCAGTCCACCTCCTAGCTGAAGAAAGATTATTCTTCATGATCTTTGTTCAGGTTAGTTCTTTAAGTCCAACATTTAAGTCCTTTATTTTTGCTCTCAAAAATTATCAACATTTGATAATTTTGTAAATATGTATTTACACATACTAATGTATTTAGAGTAAAAAATAGCCTGATGACCTGTATCTCTGTTTTAAGTAAATCAACATCTAGGTAGCAACACAAGGAACAAGACTTAATGCTTTCATATGGCAGCAACGAGAGAGGAAATGGGCATTTATTCAGAGTACAGGCAAGAGACGGAAGGGAAAGGACAGAAACCGGCACATTGGGGCCTGTTTTAAAGTAATTTTAGAACTATGGCAAACACGTTTCCTTTGATAAAGAGGCACTCACTACAGTTTACTGAAATGACCCAGCTGATCCCAGACACCGTGAGAATATGCTATGAGCCTGATCTACTTTGAAGACAGCCAAAAAGGCTAACGGATGTAGAAAAATGAAACTGCTAGCCCCGGTTTGTCAATACCAGAAGCAGGATTGGAATCCACCCCCTACAGTATCCTATCTACTAAGAGATTCATAGTATTTCATTGATACTGCCAAGCACAGCTTATGGATACCAACAGTTTTTCAATTTAAGCATTTTAGACCTTAACTTAACCTGAAGAGTTGGCTATGCTTACCATGAGTAAGCTGGTGAGCCCTGGACAGGGATATTCAGGTACACTGTTCATTCTTATGTTGATTAATACACAAATTACTTAACACTGTGTATGTTCAGTTCCAGGTCCATGGGTAATATTACCCGCTTGAGATACGTGCTCAGTATAGGGAAAGCCTACTGCCTTCAAAAATCACCTCTAGTGGCAAGTACCTAGTTGCTGGCTGTCCTTGATTTTTACAGGGTCTGTACGTGAATATGTGCTTACATAAACTTTAGTTTAAGTAAACGAATCCAAATATAAAGAAATTACGGTTTTGTTTTCTACAATCTGCCAGTCATGGCAGCTACTCTGCTATATTCAATGCAAAATCTGGGGCCCCAGCAGCCACTTTTTAAATGCGCTATGTCTTAAACCTATGATTCTGCCTGAGAAAATGCAAAGAGACAGTAACAAAGCTAAAATTAGAAATCAGGAGCTCTAGCTTCCAAGGCAATGCACATTACGTGACATTTTTTCAATAACACAGGCATTTTCTGTTAGCAAAAATGGCTTACAGAATATATTGCACAATGTAAAATCTTCCTTCAAAACTCAGGGCTGGAGGACAACATGGTGTTTACTTACCTAATTTCAAAACCCCAACATTTAAAAGAAACAGCCAAGATCAATATAAATAATTAATTCTAATAATGATTAAGTAATGACTATATGATCACAACTTGTAGTTCTGATGGCATCACCCAAGCCATTACAAGCCAAGCAGCTATACAACTGCTTTCAAAATTAATATATTCAGTCAAAATAATAATCTATGGGGGGTACAGTAATCTCTTCAAAGCACATCACACAATTAAATGTTCTCCAGAATAATGGTTTAGTGGAACAAATCTTTTCTCAAATATACCTAATGTTTAAAATTATGGACCTACATGGAACATTTCATTTTTCACGAAGAGCTGTGAAAATTATATTTAAATATGAATCATGGTATATATTTGAAGAAGTAGGCTGCTAACAGCCAAAATCCAGCAAGTGGAATTTTGAGAACAAAGAGAAATGGTTTACCTCAGAATATTCCAGCAAAAAGCTTTGGCCTTCATGAGGTTTCCTCACCCAGCAAATTACAAGCAAATTAGGAACTGCACAGTTGGAGAACGCCACATTCTAACCAGCTAGAGCAATGCATTTTTGCATACGGAGCCTCTATGCTGAACACTGTGGGCTCCAATGATGATGGGACAGCTCATTTATTTTTTCTACAATAATTAAAGAACTCTTTAAAATACTAGTTTACAGCCAAATTGGTAAAGCCAACATTTTAATGTTCTACTTAAGTCTATCAAAATATTGTGCATTCTGTAATTACTATTGTTTAGATAGTTTAGTCATGCCGGACAAGACCTCACTACTGAAAAATGTTTGGTCTGATACTCATGAGCTTAAAAGTAATTCTTCTAGCATTTGTCCAGCATAGACAGATGCATATTTAGCCCACGAGGTGCACATTATCTGTCTAGCAGGCTTCCTAGCGAGGTGGTTGAGGTCCCCAGACCCGTCAGCGTTCAAGAGGCATTTTGACAATGCCTTCATTAATATGCTTTAACATTTGTTTAGCCCTGAAGTGGTCAAGCAGTTGGACTTGATTGTCTTTGAAGGTTCCTGTCAACTGAACCATTGTATTCCATCCTGTAACACAGCTAAAGTAACAAAATCATTACAGAAATCTGTGTTAGGTATCTCCTGAACATAGCTCAGGATTCCAGTCTGGGTGACTGGAATCACATTTCTTCGTATTTTCATCCACAAAACTATATACCTATTTTGCATGACATTTCTACTGCTGCTCAGGTGATCTGGCCATTTTAATTTCATGATCCCCCCTTCTTGTTTTCATTAGAGAAAAGTCATAACGTACAATTATATATTTATATCGCAGGCAAAGAACTTAGATTAAGTCTGCAAAACTAATTAGAAACATTCAAATAAAACTGGCATTGTTGAGCTTCTGGCGTAAGGCCAGCCTGAACTAAATTTATCTTGCTCAAATATCTCTTCTTTTTCGGATGGTGGGAGGAGGGGTCTGAGAGAGGGAAGAGCTTGACGAAGGGAAGGCCCTCCAAAGAGTTATGCCTCTGCTGCAGAGCCTGATGCCTGTTGCATCACCCACGACCAAAAGACACGTAGGTGTGACGGGCTACAGACCGACACACAATGTTTCACCCCTGGCTGTTTCTCTCTGGTGCTGCCTGGTTGTGCTGTGGCAGTCAGGGACTTCTTCTCCCCCCATGGAGCCACACCTTGCAGTCTGGAAAAGGGATTTTTGAGGATAAAAGTAATCATAGAATTTTAGAAATTTAGATGGCTTGGGTTGGAAGGGACCTAGAAGACCATCTATTTCCAACCCCCTGCCATGGGCAGGGACACCTCCCACCAGACCAGGTTGCCCAAAGCCCCATCCAACCTGGCCTCGAGCACCCCCAGGGAAGGGGCACCCACAGCTTCTCTGGGTAACCTGTGCCAGTGCCTCACCACCCTCTGATGGAAGAATTTCCTCCTCACATCTAACCTAAACCTCTCTTAGTTTAAAGCCATCACCCCTTGCCCTGTCAAGGAGCATTTCTTTAAGAAAACAAAGCCCTTGCGAAGCATTGCTCCGGAGGGGGGGTCGGCCGGCCGGACAGACAGCCGGACAGACTAACACGCAGCCGCCCCACCCACCCGCCGCTGAGGCGCCACCGCCCCTCAGCGCCCACGACCGTTGGGCCACCTGCCCCCGCTCCGCGCATGCGCGCCCGCGCTCTCCCTCCCCTCCCCTTTCCCCTCTCTCCCCAGCGCCGCAGCGCTGCCCGCCAGCATCGTGCGCATGCGCGGCGGGCGGCAGGCGGGGCGCTGCCGCGCGGGCGGGGCTTCCCTCCCGCTCCCTCTCCCTTCCCCCTCCAGCGTTCCGCCCCCTCCCCCTCGCACCGCGCACCCTTGGGGGCTATCCCCGGTGTGGGGGGACCCGCAGCCGACCCCCCCGCACCCGGGTCGGGTCGGGACGGGACGGGACGGGTCGGGTCGGGCAGGGCAGACTGGGGCAGGGCAGTCCCCCAATCTCCCGTTCCTCCTTATCCAGGTAACGCGCACACGTCCCGCCGCGGGGCTCGAACCCGCGGGCGGGCGGGGGCGAAGGGACGGATCCTGCACCGCGGCGGTGCCCGGCGGGCACAGCACCCCGACAGGGCAGGGGGCTCGGGTAGGGCCCCCCGGGGGCTCCCCCGCTGCCCCCAGGAGCCACGGGTCCGGAGGTGCCCGCTGGGTGCAGCCCAGGGGGGTCGCCCAAAAGCAGGGTGCTGTTTTGGGGTGTTTTGGGGTGGCATCCGCACCCCTGTCTGCCCCTGGTGTTGCCAGCACCTGTGATGCCATGGGGAGGTGAGATGAGGTGGTTGGTGGGCACCACGGGGATCTGGCGAGCGGGGTGAGGACGGGAGGATGGGGACTTCATCCTGGAGAGCCAGCAAGGCTGGGGGAGCTTTGCTGGAGGTGGTCGTGCAGCCTGGAGAACCAAGGGCTCTTTGGGATCTTAGCAATGGGTATAAAAAAAGGTAGGAGGGAATAAAGAAGGAGGAGCCAGGCTTTTTTCACCACTACCCTATGAAACGACAACCGACTTATTTCTTATGTCTAAACATAAGAAAAAAAATATTTACTGCTATGGTAACCAAGCACTGGAACAGGTTCCCCAGAGGGGTTGTGGCATCTCCTTCCTTGGAGGTAATGGTAACCCAACTGGAAGTGATCCTCAGCAACCTGCTGGGGCCGACGCTGCTCTGAGCGGGGCGGTTGGGCTAGATGGTCTCCAGAGATCCCTCCGACCTCAGCCACTCTGCAGTTCTCCAATGCGCCGCACTTGAAGAAACGCGCTTTTGTTGAAAAGAAACAAAATGTCTCCCAGTGCTTTGTTATTTTGCTATTCAATTGCTATAAATCAATGCGAGTTATTTTTAGCATTCGTCTGTCAGTACTAACGTTTAGTTTGCTCTGCAGATGTCCTGTAGCATGGCTGTCGAAGAGGACTTTTTTCTGGAAGAAAAAAGATTCAGGCAGTACTGTGAAGAATTTATTAAACATTCGCAACAAATAGGAGATGGCTGGGAGTGGAGAACTACCAAGGTAAAAATAACCAAAGTGTTAATTTTTAGATGCCCTCGCTGGCCTTTTTGAGCTGTTGGCAACCACTAGGAGCTAGAACATCCTTTTGGGTGGTTTGTATTGCATGAAATAAATGGCATTTTATTGAGCTGATCCAACAGCAAAAGAGCGCAGAGGTGGTTTATCTGAGGATTTAGGCCAAGGCATCTATTGAGTAGAACTCATGAATCCAGAAACAACTGCTGGCATGGACTTTTTATGTAACAAAGGGGTAGGATAATTTTATGATTTCTGCTTTGATGACAAAATGCTTTTTAAGGCGTTATTCTGTCTTCATTTTCAGAATTCCCAAAGATGAGGAAAAAATTAAAATTCTCAGCGAGCCTATCTAACAGTTGACTGTGCTCGAAATCTGGAAAAAATACTTTTAATCTGAACTGCCTAGCTTCAGCTTCCAGCAGCTGGAACTTGTACATTGTCTTCGAATCTGGAGATCCATCTTTTATCAGAATTCTTCCTGTTTTAGTACTTCTAGATTCATAGACTCACAGAATCATAGAATGGTTTGGGTTGCAAGTGACCTTAAGGACTTGTCTAGTTCCAACTCCCCTGCCATGGGCAGGGACCGCTCTGCCAGACCAGGTTGCCCAAAGCCCCATCCAGCCTGGTCTTGAACACCTCCAGGGATGGGGCAACCTGGTCAGAGCCTCACCACCCTCAGAGTGAAGAATTTCTTCCTCATATGTAATCTAAATTTCCTCTCTTTTAGTTTAAAGCTGTTCCCCCATGTCCTATCCCTACGCCCCCTGACACAGAGTCCCTCCCCAGCTTCCCTGCAGCCCCCTTTAGGCACTGGCAGGCTGCTGTGAGGGCTCCCCGGGGCCTTCTCTTCTCCAGGCCGAACAAACCCAACTCCCTCAGCCTGTCTTCACAGTAGATGTGCTCCAGCACCTTGATCATCCTTGTGGCCCTCTGGACTTGTTCCAACAGGTCCCTGTTCTTATTGTGCTGGGGCCCCAGAGCTGAGCGCAGGGCTCCAGGTGGGGTCTCACGAGAGCAGAGCAGAGGGGGACAATCCCCTCCCTTGCCCTGCTGCCCACGCTGCTGTTGGTGCCGCCCAGGGTACGGTTGGCTTTCTGGGCTGCAAGCACACATTGCTGGCCCACATTGAGCTTCTTGTCACCCAGCACCCCTAGCCCCTTCTCTTCAGAGCTATTCTCAATCCATTCTCCACCCAGCCTGTATTTGTGCTTGGGATTGCCCCAGCCCAGGTGCAGGACCTTGCACTTGGCCTTGTTGAACTCCATGAGGTTCGCACAGGCCCACCTCTCAGGCCTGCCCAGGTCCCTCTGGATGGCATCCCTTCCCTCTGGCATGTTGGCCACACCACACAGCTCGGTGTCATCAGCAAACTTGCTGAGGGTGCACTCGGTCCCACTGCCCGTGTCACTGACAGAGATGTCAAACAGCACCGGTCTCAGTACTGTCCCCTGAGGAACACCACTCGTCACTGATCTCCACCTGGACATTGAGCTGAACCACAACTCTTTGAGTGTGACCATCCAGCCAATTCCTCACCCACCGAGTGGTCCCTCCATCAAATCTATGTCTCTCCTCCAAGTATGAGACAAGGATATCACGGGGGCAGTGTCAGATGCTTTGCACAAGTCCAGGTAGATGGCGCCAGTTGCTCTTCCCCTATCCACCAATGCTGTAACCCCATCATAGAAGGCCACCAGATTTGTTAGGCAAATTCAGATCGATTCACCCCTTAACCTTGTCTGTCTTAAGCAAAACACATTGACCTCCTTGACTGTTTGGCATGTTTTCCAGTGCTCCTGGGGATCCTTGAATCCTTTCAATATGTCAACATTGTTCTTTGGCCATGGTCAGGACTAGATGATCGATACTGTATCACTGTGAAGTCCAAATCTTTCTACTAAAGGGTGACTTTAACATTTTAAACTAAAATATCACATGGAGTATTCCTGTTCAGCTAATTATCAATAAACCAAATGCAGGGATTTTGTGCCTAAGGATTTAATCCTTCATCTTGCAGTCTTTGTTCTACATGTGTGACTTTATATATTTTGTGTTTAAATACATGTTAATTACTTGCATACAGCAACCAGAAGAATCTGTATTAGTGATCAATGCTCATTATTTTTTGCTTCCCCGTCATTTTTAAACCTCACCAATAACAATTACATATTGTTTCTGGGTCATTAACCAAAATTTGAAATAGACTAGTCCCACAGGATCCCATTAGAATCACTTCTTCATGATGATTCCCCATTTTTAAAGGTACATTTGAGATCTCTGAATTAATCGTTTTTCGTCCTTTAGTAGGTGTCTGATTAGTTTGGAATTATTTTAATTTTTAATTTCTGCTTTTGGAATCAATGGCTATCTTATGGAATTCTGCATGTATCTTGTATAATATTTATCATGCAATCTCATCTTTTTAAGTTACCATAACAAAAATCTATTTTTCTTAAATAATTCCAGTTAATGAATATATTTCATTAATGATTGAATTCCATATGAAGTCTTTGCTTGGGATGATGTCAAGCTAATGTGTGTATAGCTACGCAACTCTGTAAATACATACTTCTAAAGAAATATGGCTATGTGCTGGCCTTCTCCCAAGTTCTCTGAAACTTCCACACTGCTCGAAGACTTGAAGTACATCGGCAGTTCATATGTGCTGATTTGAGAATACCTAATTATAGCCACTTCATGCTAATGTCCTGCTTAACTACTCCTGACATGAAGAATTTGTAGTGGTTATGGCACATGGCTACACTGTTTGTATTTTATCTCCAGTACAACAGAAATACTTTGAACACTTGTTTTTTCTACTTTGAATGCTTCTATTATTTTCTACCTAATAATAAGGCCATGCTGTTTTAGGATTTCCTTTTTCTTCATTTCTTTTTGCTTGCTTTCTTATAGTTTCTTGCTTCTGTGATTGGTTTTCAGTAATGGATGGTTTGAGATACTCATTATCTTAGTATTTCTTCTCTTTGCTACACAGAATTTACTTCTCTAGGAGTTTTTTTTTTATTTTATTATTTTTTAATGTCTTGTTCCCTGTCATTTCATGAATTCTGGGGAGAAAAATCATGCTTGTACCAGTTTGAAATGCAGAAATTCCCAGAGTAAATACGTAATATCATTTCCATATAATTGTATGGAGGGGTTACCATTTGTAACCCCTTCATCACAGATAAAACAATTTCAGTAAGAAGCGGCATTTTGGCCTTAGATACATTCTTTTCAGAAGCTTTTAAAACAGTGCAGTTATTAGCCAAGTGTTACAATGTACCCTTTCTTGTAGGCAACCATTTGAAACTTTAGATTTTGGTCCAAGGTTCTATTTATGAGGGATTTATTCAACAAAGAAAGATGCTATGAGCCTCTATTGGGAATTCAATACATAGGTCAAAGTTTGAACTTTCTGTGAAATATGAACCTTTGCTGGAAATAGCAAAATGAGATAGATTCTTGTTCTCATGTATAAAAAAATTGTGAGTGGATTTTTTTTTTTTAATGGACCAAGTTGGCAACTCTGTGATTTCAGAGTGTGATAAAATCCTGGCCACTGAGACCATTCATTTATCCTATATCATCTGTGAAGGAAATTTTTTCGTTAAAAAAGTATCTCATTGTCTTTTTGCCTTTTTTTTTTTTTTTTTAAACTATGTATGTGTTATGGGCAGTTTGGGGCACTCAGTTTTGCTGATGTAATGCACTTGGATCCCATTCCTCATTCCATGCTCACGTGAATAGACCCATTGATGGCAATAAGACCACACAAGTAAATCAGACTTGTAGAACTGTGTTCTTGTGTTCCCATGTTTTTAGTAGAGATTAAACTTAGGTGATGAAATGCTCATTGTTTTTGCCAAGCTGCTCTTGTGGCATAGGCTTACATGACCCAAGCAGAATCCTGTATTCTTAGCTGTAAGTGAAATGTTCTAAATTGTGTCATTTTTATAATCCCTGTTTTTCTCCCAGAAAGAAAGCTGTATAAAAAGCTAAGAGAGCCTCTGTTGTAGGATCTGATGGACCTCAATTTAGATAGTAACACTGACTTTTATTAGGGATGGATAATTGAATCTCATCTGTGATGGCTGTCCCACTGTTTGCTTTCTGTTTTGTTTTCTGTTTTTTTTTTTTCTTTTTTTTTTTTTCCGTTTTAAATACTACAAATTGTATTTAGTTAGGTTAATCTGGGAGGTCATATCAAAGGCTGTATCGGTTCACTTTTGTTTATGATACTTTAAAGACAGCTGGAAAAGAAAGGGACTCCCTTTTCCACATTCATGATGATCAAAATCCTTACTAAAGTATTGATTTATTTATAGGGCAGAAGTGTACAAATTACGTACACGGAGTGCAACGGGAAGGATGCTCCTCTTTCCAGCCACCTCTCCACTGACCTCTTGTCAAATATGGAGACTTCTAACTCCGGGTTTCCAGCTGTATTTAGCTACTTTGCATGGCATTCAAATACTATAGAGCGCAAAGACTATGTGGCTTTGGCTCCTTTCCCCTCACTGGAAAAACTGGTTCAGGGAGGTGAATGTTATATCCAGCCCTTCTCTGGCAAAGCTCATTGTGCCTTGGGGTGTTTCACCTCTGTGGGTGGTGGTAGTACTTTCTTTGCTGCTCTTAGGGTGATAAATACCAGTGTAGGTAGCTGTACTCCTGCTAATGCTTGCATGAAACTCCCCAGGGAGAGACTTGAGAGGGTGTTGAGAATGAATGGAGTAGCTTTTGTATCACCAAGATATGCCTAATTTTTTCCACCTCTATTGTCCTCTGCATGCGTGGTTCTTCAGAGCCAGGATACGGTTGGTTGGTTGTACAACCAGGACAGCCAGCAAAGTTTGGCAGATTCAGCTTCTCGATGAGCAATATAATTGCTCATAATATGATTCACGCTTAAAAATTCACAGGGAAAAACACATATAGATGGCATTATTGTTTTATTTAAGGTGTGAAACTTGATAAGAACAAAATACATGTATAGGCATAACAGATGTTGGAGGTACATATATACTGCAGTGTCACTGAAAGGAGAGAACTAGTGTGTCTGAATAAAACCTGTGTTGATTTAAAGGTCAAAATACATGAAATAAACTGTGTCAGAAATGATAGATTAACCGAAGAGTTAAATTATGGTTAAATTTGCGGCCTTGTCAAGCAATTTAATGCTACATTAATGAATTCTGTAGAGAGACTGTTTTGAATAGAATCCTTTTTCATCAGATGTTGCACATGTGCTTTCTGTGTTTGTCTAAAATAAAACGTAATGAAACAGCTAATAAAACCCCAATTTATTTGTTTCCTTTGAGAAATATGTTCTTAACATGCAACTACTGTTCTTTGTGTTCTGTATACTCTTTCTCCCTTTCAGAGTGTATGTTTTTCCAGTGATCTGTTAGTAAAGTTTTTTCTCTCTTCTTTGAATCGAAAAAATATTTTTATATATGTGTGCAGATAGTAAAGTCAACAAAGAGGGAAAGCTCCTAAAAGCTTCTCCTACCACTCAGAATTGCACAAGGGCCTTTTACAATGGTAGACCATGTGGTATGGGAAGCAGAATGATAAAAAGGGAGTTGGGAGAAGGTAAAGCTTTGCTGTTTTCTCTTGCATTTGACCCTCAGAAGTGATCAAGAGGAGGGAAAAAAGCTGTCACTCTACACATTCAAATTCTGAAGTTGTTTTAGTTCTTTTTTAAGCTCTGTTTACCGTGTAACTTTCATAAAGTCCTAAAGTAAAACAAGCTATTAGGAATTGGGAAATTTATACTGGTATGATCAATGCCTTGCAAGTTATTAGCCACCCATCTCTTCATGACCTTCGTGCACTGTCTTCTGATTCCTTGGCAGTCACCCTTTCTCCCAAAGTATCAGTTATCTCATTAAATTAATTACTGTATTGAAATTTATTTTCACTTTTCACGTCTATGACTTCCTTTAACACTGAGAACTAGTGTAAACTACCTGTGAGAAGATGCTGAAAAGCAATGCAGTGGTTGGTTCCTGTAAAAAGACTTGGAGCTTGTGCCTAAATGCTATGCTGTTTATTTTCTAGAACAGTGATAGCATTCAGCATTTTGGTTACAGATTTTTTATTTTTTATTTTTATATTTCTGAACACAGGACCTTGCTGATGGTTATCTCAGTAAAACACAGTTCCGAATAACAAACAGAGGCATCCCACCAGATCTCAAGGAGAAAAACAGTGATAACATTGAACAAGCGTTGTTTCTGCATGTTGAAGTAAGTAGAGATTTTAGACTTCTGAGTTAATAAAAGAAATCATGAACAGGATTTTAAAAAATATTATGTTATTAAATTAAGTCCTTCCAGAAAGATTTCAGATCTTAAGTTATGGTTTGCAGTGGCTTTTGGTTATTCTTCATTCAGTTCTTCTTGTTCATGTGTGCAGCTAACTTGGAGGTGAAAATTGGCAGGAAATGGAAAGGCTCGAGCATGTATATTTGTATATATGTATGTATAGTTTCATTGTGGAAGGACAATATTTCTTAGTACATCAATTCACTAACATTAAAAAAACCAGCTTTTTGAAAAAGATAAGGCATCATTATTTAGTTATCTTAGAGACAAAAATTAAAAAATTAAAGAAAACTTTCAGGTTTATGTTCATTTGAAGTGATATTCTGAAGAAATAAGATGTGAATAAGAGTTTTATACTTGTATACTTATTTTCTGCTATGAGAATTCTTACCAAATATTATAAATAATGAGCAATTTTTTGAAACCAGTAGTGGGAAAGAAAATATATTAGGTGTTCTTTGAGGAAAGTAAACTGATTTCTTCCAGAAAATGAATCTTGTTCATTAAACTGAGGGTGACTGATTAGAATAATTATTTGCTTGTTTGACTCTGCATTAGACCTCCAGATTATTGACTAATCAAGATATAAACAGCAGAAATTCATTCATTTTCTTGTTATCATACATATGAAAAGAACTTTTGGATTATAATTGCCTGAAAACAATGGATTCTTTATATTATAAACCGCTGAATAGATTGACAGAGTGTATTTTCCAGTTACCTTTCCCTGTAACAGTTCCTTTTCTTTTCTCATCATCACACCGATTTTTTTCTTTTTCCCCATAGAGACTCTGGTACGGGTCTAAGATAAGTATTTTTTTGGCCTGATTTCTAAGGAAATGCCACTTAAAACAATCATACTGTCTACTAGGTAGTTCTTTCTACTGATTTTTCAGTTCACTCGTGGATTTCAGCCGTGGTTTGAAGAGGGGTAGAGATTTCAAATCCTAAAAATTTTGTGAGAACTGATGTCTGAATAGGTGAAATATGACTTTTACTGGTAGGTATAAGGCTGATCTTCATGCTCTGTTTGGCTGATCAGTGCAAGTACAGGACTGGACTGATGCAGCACCTGGGTCCCTCAGGGTACCATGAGGAGCAGCTAGGGTTGAAATGACACAAGTAAGTTGTGAACAAGACTTAGTCCTGTTGCTGTTAAGACAGCTTGTTCAGTACTCTGAAAAAAGTTAGAAAACTTTACAACCCCACAGCTGGTACACCAGATTTGATACAAATTGAAATCCATATAATCTTTAAAATCATTACCTTATATTTGTTTGATAGCTACGAATTAATAGCATTTGTTTGATAGCTGCAAATTAATAGCATTAATGCATCTTAAGCATTTTAGGTTTTCCTTTAATTTAAATTCTAGTGTTTCTTAAAATGAAGGCTAGTATCAGTGCTTCAGAGGTTGTTATTTAGCTGTCATTACAACAAGGTTTGTGTACTTTATTCCTGGCTTGTAAGAACAGATTAATGTTTATATTCAAAATTGCTTTTTATTATTGCAACTGTTTTAATAATGAATCAAGACTTCATTACAGATTGTATTTTAAAAGAGCATCTTGTAAAGCTGTTTAGTTCTTCCTCTAGAAAATGGTATCAGCTATAGAAAGAGTGTCACAACAAAAGAAAGAGCTTTAGTCTTTAATGTACTGAAATATAGTTTTAGGTCAAACTCTATGGTTTATCTTGAAATATTGTGACAGATTTATATATCTTGAATCATAGACATGTCTAGGTTGGAAGGGACCTTGAACATCAACTGGTCCTCTTTGAGGAGAAATCTTTGTTCATGTTGCATATTAGCAATAAAGATGAAGAATCAAGCAGGAGGCAGGTCTTAGAAGATTATGTAGGTTATAAGACCTAATAGTATGCATAAGAAAATATTGCCTCCTTTCCAAAATATTAGTTGCCCAACAGAGATGATGTCAAATTTATATTCTTCATTGAACTAAAGGGTAACCAGGCTGTTAAAAGTGTAGCTATTTAATCTAGAATTTTGTAGAAGCAAACTGATTAGTTAGAGAATGAAATTTGCTATGGACATGTAAAGTAAAACTATGTGTTGAAGGCTAAGCAGAAAGATGGAAGCAGCGACTGCAGGGGGATAAGAAGAAACGAGTGCATGCATGAAAAGTATGCTTTTTTTTCCACAGATGAAGACTGTGAGAGCCTTGTTGCAGTAACAGTCTATTATTTAAATAGGTTTTGTTTTGTAAAAGTACACATTGCATGCATAAATCACATGGTTTTACAGAGCTACTATAGTCTTTTAAAACACTTTATTGAAATAGATTCTGATGAGTAGACTTGAGCAAAAGTGGGGGTTTTGATAGAACTAGCAAAGTCCTCCATGGTTATATGCAGTCAGTGTTTAGCGTATTTTTTTAGTATATTTTAAAAAATGTATTTTTATATATTTGAAACCTAAGGGAGCTCTAAGTAAGAATTATAGTTGCTTTTGCAAAATATGTGGCCATTGATAGTTTTGCATTTCAGAATTTTCAGTTTTCAAATTACTGTTGTGATCTAGATCTTTGCTATATCGTATCTCTATTGTTTATGTGTCACTGAGATATTTCCAGCTGATCTTCTCCTTCAGTGTGTGGTTGGAGATAGGACACAGTTTTATGTAAGGTAGTTAATTAGGAACAGTCGGAAAGGAAAAATTAGGAAATTAAAAGTCCTTGTAATCAATATCCATTGTTAGGAACAACAAGCATTGACAAAAAGACAAGGCAAAAATGTATTGAAGTATATGGCATGTCATAAAAGGCCACAAGATTTCCCTCCAGAGTGTTCCTGGGAAATCCAGTTCAGAGATTACGAATGGAATGTTGGTTTTGGCAGGGAAAGTGAAAATCAGGAGGAAGATAATGAAGGCAAAATTCTGAAGCTGGTTGAAAATATAGGAAAGCTATCCATAATAAGGGTAGAACTCTCATTTAAGTAATTGAACCAGAGGTGACATTGAATAATCCAGTGGTTATATCCTGTTACAGCAAAGATGATAAATACAGTGTTGAAACTACAGAGAAACAAAATAGTTACTCTTCTGTTTGTTTTTAATCTGTCAAGAGATACTAAAGTATAATGATACAGTGCAAAAGATATGCAGAATAGTTGAATTAAAGTAACCTTATTAAAACAGAAAATCAATGATCGGATATCATATTATCAAAAATGTGCTAATATCATGGGATCCCCACGGAAACTGATCAAATTATTTGAAAAGTTTATTTCAGTTCATTGGTCACGGACAGTTAACTTTTTCAACATTCCATCCCATTCTCTGCTATCTAAATATTTGGAGTCTTCGTGGTGAGGGATTAATGAACAGCTATGTATTCTGGTCTTTTCTGCACAGCGGTCTGTATTATGTGGTGTGCTTGGTTCCATTTACACAACTTGTGTTTTAATAAAGAGATGAAAAAGCATCAGAAGACCAAGAATAAAATCCTGTGTAGGTTTCTTTCTGCTGTTTTTAGATAGATGCAACATAAAGCTTGTCACTTACATCTTTTTTTCAGCCTGAGGAGGTGAAAAAGCAGTTTTCTGTATAAATCAGTCAACCTATTTTAGGGGAGGATGGAATCTTCTAGGAATCTAGAAGAGTCTATTTTTCTTCATTGATCAAGGGAAGCTAGAAGATGGTTAACTCGGATGTTGTTGTCTGCATTTTGTCATATAAATTTTGTACAACAAAGTATGGATGAATGCTCATTAAAGGCCACAGCAGTTATTGCTGTTGATTCCACTGAGATTTCACTTGAACAGTAAAGCTTGTACTTAGTTCAGGACCGTAAGGATCAGCCATTGGAGCAGCTTGCATTGAGAGTCCTTGCATTGAGACTGGCATTCTTGACTTCAGCTGGAAACTTCATTTTTTTTACAGTGGGATGCTCTGGCCCTTGTGATACCAGTGGTCAGAGCAGGCAGTCACAGTTGGCACCTGTGATGGAGCTGTACATACTGGTGTGGCAAAGTACTTCTGATGGCTCATCACCATTATGCGGGGGGTTGGGGGGTGGTGGTGGGGGAAATTGCTGTATTCCAGCTCCTGTGGGAACTTCTTGCTTTCACGGAGATTCCTGTGTTGCAGGTGCTGTGAGTTACTAATGACAAGCTGATTGGCAGTAGGTTTCTGTAATGTGAGGCTGCCTGCTCCCTTGGACCAGCAGGAATGCAGCAGAAGCTAAGAACAGGTTTGGGAGCCACTGTGCTGCAAGTTGGCATGCTATCTATTACAAAGCAGGTTTTCCCTTTTCTGGAACTTGAAGGCCATGCACATAGTAGTTAATTGATGGTTGCTTCAGCTCGTTGGCAAGGCTGCAGGATTCAGGCTGTCTCCTCGTTATCCTTTCACGTGCCAGAGAGCCTTTGACATCTGCTAGTTTCCAGACACACTCTTGCTAATTCCTGAGCTGTCTTAGGCTGTAGAGGAATTGTCTCATGAACTTATATGAGGGCTGCGTAGGGTGTTGGAAGCTGTGAGAGGGTACAATTCCTTGCTTTTAAGTAGGTACAGTGTTAGAGCCATGAGCTGGATTTTGTTCATTGTATTCAAATGACCCTTAGAGCCAGCTTAGGTTAAGATAAATATGAAGAAGGTTTTACATCTGCATAGACACACTGAAACTTTAAACAGAGGATGTTTGGAGACAGGTAAGCTTAAATGCTAATACCTACTTAGAGCAGTTTCAGAATGTTTTTCTCTTTGTACTTGTCGGTAACTGAGATGTCAGGCCATTTTTCTAACCATTGCCTGGTTGTCCTGTGTTATGCAGACCCTCTCTCTTTCTATTTATTGTCTTACTAGAAAAGAATTGAGAATGTTTCTCTGGAAAGCCATTCTCTGATTTCTGTGGGTTTAGTTTAACCAAAATGTTTGTTTTCACGTGAAAAAGGGATGTTTGCTCCTTTTCTGGAAGAATTACATCCATGGCTCCATGTGGTAGTATACTTATCCAGATTGGTAAACAGAAACTGCTAATGACATTGTGGCTAACTATATTTGACCAAGTTTGTGAAGGACACTCCCTTCTAACTAATGAGATGGGATTCAGTCCTTGGGATAACAGCTGGAGAGATCATAAATCTTCTGGAGCATCTTTCAATAGATTGAAAAATAGCATGAGATGCAAAGCAGGAACCGATACAAATACATGGTGCTATTTTAAAATTTTAAAGTTGCAATTTTGATCTGGTTAGATTTTTATTGAGTCACTTGTCTTTCTGTGCCGTCCTGACTTTATGCCAGGTGAGTGTCATCTATACTTTTCTGCAGACAGCAGAAATCAGGTATAACCACCATACTGTATTCCGGCTATTTCAACAATATTTGGTGTATATTCTTTCTTGATCCAGATCAAATCTGTTCTGCTGGGAGATCTGTCAGGGTCTGTATCAAGGAACATGGAATTGTATCATCTTTTGTATAATTTACTTTATATGTAGGACGTATGTTTAAAATATTTCTCTGTCGATGCTCTTATGTTAACCAATTTTATAACTGAGATTCATAGAAGTCATGCATCACAAGCTCTTCACTGACATTAAATGCAATGATGACCAGCAGTGCAAGGGTAGTAATAAGTTTGATGAACTTAAACTGTGCTTGATTTTGAGGTAGACTGGGACAGTAATATCTTGACTGAGGCCATAGGTTCCTCCTCCTCTAAAATTGGAAACTTATCCTTCTACATTTGTGTTTTTTTTTTCCTTTTTCAATCATCCTTCATTTTTCCTAAGCAAATTATAGTGAACAGAATGGTTTTTTTTCCCCTTCCTATAGTTGAAGCTATTTGAATGCTATGAAGTCATATATTGCCTATTTTATTATCAGCCAATTGCACTGAAACACTGGCTTTCATTCTGGACATTAATATTTACCATCAACTGTATCCCACTCCAGCCTTTGTTAAGTGCGATGTAGATACCTCTTAAGCAAGGACAGAACAATTACTACCATATATTATTATGTGGATTGTTGACAAGATGAAAAATTCTGTACAAAATTTGAAATGAGGACAGTCCTCATGCCTCAAAGAGCTTACATACTGAAAGAGTGAAATAGGAAAATCTGGATTCACTTATGCATTCTTTCTGTTTATTATTCAAATAGCTTAAGGGAAGCAATAACTTGGAGTAATAATTCTCTGTGTGTGGTTTGTCTCAGCTCTTCTCGGTATTGCAAAAGTAGTGAGTCAGCGTGGAACCATTTCTGAAGCTACAGCCATTGCTGCTTTATGTAGGAGTGGGCAGGTTGGGAATGTAAAAGGTCTGTTAATAACTGATGTTGCCTTTGGAAAATGAGCCCTGAGCTTCACTAACATGTCAGTTAAGTTATATATTTATTTTTACATCGACTCTACCTTTGCTGGCAGATGTTCATTAGTGTAAGTGAAGATTTTCCTGATGAAGGGTGTGGGAGTGAGCCTGACATCTTTCTTGTACTTCATAATACTGTGTGATTTGCTGTTCAGCTGTGCTGTTCAGTTTATAACAATTAGAAAATTATAAATCTTAGTAATTATTAATCATTTTTTCTCTAAACAACTCCAGTATTTTTAGAATTAAGAACAACTCCTTTTTTTGTGCAAAAGTAAATAGCATAAGCTCAGTGTAAACATACGCAGAACCACAGTATTTGTTGGATGGTTAAAAAATGTGAAGTAAAAACCCAGCAAAAGTACTTAGGGAGAAAAATGTAAATATATTTAATGGAATCCAGCACTCACTGGAGAAAATAATAAAAGGTCCTTAGTACACAGGGAGACAATCAAGTATTACATACGCCCCCCAAACATCAGTTTTTAGTGAATGATCCCAGCTGAAGAGTAGTGCAGCTGCTCCAGAAGCAGGTGAGTTTACCAATAGTCTTTCCCATAGTTACCCTGATGCTCCGAGGAGGGAGTAGGTCATGCTGCATATGTACTCAACCCAAATTATGTTTCCTCCAAAACCTGATTGAAGAAGGTTTGGTAGTTTTGACAGTAAGAAGGAATTCTAATTTCAGTTCAACTCAGACTCTTTTCAGCGTGCTGGGCTTCCTCTGCCATTGGGTCTCCCTGGAACCAGCTCTTCCTTTAATGCTCTTGCCCAAAATACTGCTGGGCAGCCTTGATGTGCCATAGTACATCTATGCCCCATAATTCTGTATTAGCCAGGCCAGCGTTTGGTCCTATCTTCCAAATTCTCTTGATGCTTCATTTTCTAGCATAGTACCACAAGTCTTTTAAAATGCCAGGTTACAGGAAGAAAACCCAAACTGGTGATGGAAACCTGTAAAAAAATAAATTAAGAAACCACCTGTTCTAAGGAGATCTAAAGTGAGTTTCAAAATGCAGCAAAGATGCTTGTGATTTTGCTTAAAACTATATTAATCTAAAAACTGAATTAGCTTTTATTAAGCCACATGAAAAAAATCTGGTATGGATTTTATTAACTTTGTTTTAGGTTAAAAAGCTTGGCAAAAGAATGACATTGTTTAGAAATATTGAAGCTTCGGGAGAGATTACTCCCCTTCCATGAGCTGGAAAAACCTCAATAAAGGAGGAATGCTATGGTGACAGAAGTCGTCTGACTCCAAGATAAATCCTGCTTCTAGACTCTTTCATTGGTGGGATGTTTCAGTCTTCATGAAAGACGCTAAATGTTTCTACTCTTAGGAACTTCTAGAGGCGTGGGAAGTTTCTCTTTCTCCCCCCCCATACCTTTGCAGATCACTTTTCTGTGTGTGACTTTGGTATCCTGGCAAATCTTTTTAACAGTGGTTACATATAGTTTTCAACAGCTTTGATGACATGCTGTTGGTTTGGCCGTTGTTGTGTGTGGTGGGACTGTAATCTGTATTCTCCATTTTACACATTCTTTGATTGCTGTTCGGTTTTACCCACTTAGAATGTACTTAGTGTGTTTTTACAAACCTTAGAAATGATATCAAAGCAAATACAAACTAATTATGAAGCTTTTGGGAGAACTGAAGAAGCACACTGTATGACCTTTAAAAGTAATTTCTTTTTGGTTTAGATGTTAATGCAAAGTGTTTTCAACTTTTTATGTGCTCAGTATTCAAAGTCATCACTTAATATTAGCAAATAAATTCTACATCAAGCACTGGGAAAAAAATGTTCTAATTCAGCTTGGGTAACTGAATGCGACAGTTCACTTAGAGTTACAGTGGTTGAAGGCATGCCATAATCCCAGCAGAAAGTCTTCTTTCTGCAATAAATGAACCTCCATTTCCTTTGAAGCACACGTTGAGACTAGTAAGTGAAGACAGTTTTCCCAGAGCCTGAACTTTGAGAGACTAATAGCGCCACTGACAAAATTATTTATAAGCTTGTTCATTTGGCCCGTGATCATGTGTTACAGTTATTGGAAAGAAATATTGCTGTTTTGTTTCTGCTTCAGTGCATTGTTTACTGACATCTAGAAGCTTGTTCTGAAAAAAAAAAAGTTGTTTTTATTTTTGAATCTAGAAAAGAAAAATTACACTGAGAGCTTTGAACTTTTTTTTAATTTTTGAAGTTCAGGTTTTATTAAGTAAATTTCAAGTATGAATTGATTTCATAAGAGTACAGACTGCATTTTTATGTATGCCTTTTTAATAAGTCATTATTATTAAGTCATAAATAATATTTTTTAAATGGTGCCAGAGTGTACTTCAATAGCAGTTGTCTTTGCCCTGTAAATTATGTGGCCAAAGGTACATTAAAACTGCTTGTAGTTGCACGTACAGAAGTCTTAGAGATATGCAGGCTACAGATTTAGACTGTAACCTACCTGGCCTTTCTCTTTCCCCTCTCAGTTTTTTAGGGTGTAATGTCTTTTATAATTTATTTATTTATTACAAGGCTTGGTAACTTTTGCGTCAGATAGGTTGATACCCGTAGCTGATAGTTTTGATGTGATATGCTTGACATGCCTTGATGTTTGTCCAGCTTCTACAGTTTTGTAAGTTGAAGGGCTTGTGAGAAATTGAAATCTGTTTTTCTATTTTCAATTTAATGATATAACTTTAATAGTCTTGTTAAGAAAAACCTATTATAAAAATAGATCTTACATGTTATGCTTTTTTTAAAAAAAAAAATAAATTCTCCAATCTTTTCTCCTCCAAAACCAGAAAGTCTGATGTGAGCTACTGTAGGTTGAAGAGATACTCAAGTGATGGGCATATCAACGGTGCTTATGGTAAACACCATAGCATCATATTATATTATTAAAAATATTACAGCTGTGTAACATCACAGAATGGCTGAGGGACCTCTGGAGGCCATCTGGTCCCACCGCTGCTCCAGCAGGGCCACCCAGAGCAGGGTGCCCAGGCCCACGTCCTGGTGGGTTCTGGAGATCCCCAAGGAGGAGACCCCACAGCCTCTCTGGGCAGCCTGCGCCAGTGCTCAGCCACCCGCACAGCACAGAAGCGCTGCCTGGTGCTCAGGGGAACCTCCTGTGCTCCAGTTTGTGCCCACTGCCTCTTGTCCTGGCACTGGTCACCACTGCAAGGAGCCTGTCTCTGTCCTCTTCACCCTCCCTTCAGGTGTTTATAGACATAGATGACATCCCCTGGAGGCTCCTCCACTTCAGACTGAAAGTCCCAACCCTCTCAGCCTCTCCTCATAGCACTGTTGTGGCATTTGTTTCCTGAGAATTGCTCTGCTCGGGGATAATGAGAATGAAGAGACTGGAGGAACATACCAGTAGAAAACATTGATTCTTCCTCATATATGAACAGGTAGATACCACACACTTCACCATCTAAGTCTCCAAAACTGTGTTCAGTGGTTGAAAAAAGCTATATGCTAGAGTGCTTTTACTCAGTACAGCTCATAAAGGGGAACAGGCATGTGGTTAACAGCTCACTAGAAAGAATAAAAGACCCATTTTTGTTACTCTGAATTTTACTCTAACAGCTTGCTTTATCTCTTAATTGTATGGGTTTGTATATGAAGACTGCACTTCAAAATTCAGTAGAATGCATGATACAAATTGGTGGTGGTGGTTCAGAATTGATTAATCACTGAGCTATGTCCAACGCAAAAGGAATATGCTCTGAGCATATACATTGAAACTGACAGTGATGTTAAATATAATGAAAAGGAGATTAATGGTAAAATCTTCGTGTTCCTGAAAAACAGTCATGTCGTGTGTTTGGAATAATCTGGCCTCGTAAAGGTAAAGATAAGGTAGTTCGGAGGAATAGGAGTACTTGTGAAAATAGTTGATGCATAACTACATTTTGGATTGACTATTATAAGGTAGAGAGAGCTAAAAGAGCTGCCTGTATCATGAGTACCATTTTGGAGGCCTGGATTTTAAAGCGTGCTTCTGTTTTCTGCCCATATTTATGTCAAAAGTTAGTGATAGTGGTGCATGGGGTTGGACAGTGTGAAGAAGAATGAGTCTTGCTCCCAGCACTCCGTGTGGCGTTGCTGCATCAGCATGTTGGGCGGTATGTGTTGAGCCAGGTGTAATTAGTTTGTTCCCTCCCAGAGTGGGAAGGAGGCCTGAGGGAGGCTGCAGTGCTCTCTGATCACGATTTTTTGGCTGGTCGGGGGGGGGGCGGTCTGATGGTGTGCTGCCCTAACTCAGGGCAGAGCATTGTCTTTTTATCCAGGCTGTATTTGTCAAATGCTTGTGACATTAGCTCACAAACGAGAAACATGACACTGTAGTATTTGTCAATACTGTTCTACCACGAAGGAAGCAAAATCACAGTCTAGTCAGTTGTTAACATTTTGCTTTTTATGGTGAACCTCCAAATACTTCATGTTGCAAGCCTTGCATATATGCCTTCCTTTGTTTCTTTTAAATTAAATTACACAGGTACAGTGTTATGCTTTAATTTTCTAGGGAAAACGCTCATCTGTTGGATCAATACTCAGATTTTGGCTAAGTGCCTGTGTTTTGTAGCAGCATCATATGCTTCATTTTTCACGTTAGTGTATCTGCACTATTCACCTGTAACATACAGGTCATGCTGGCTTGAAGTGAGTATTGGAGATTTAGGGCCATACAGTGAGCAGTGTTTTCTCGAGAACCAGGCGAAATGGCTGAACTTCTACATGTTGCTGCATTGTAGAAAATTCCAAAGTCAGGAAGCTCTTAGATTGCTTGTTTTATTTCTTTCTGAAAATTATTTTACTACTTGTAAAAAGATTCCTAATTTACTGTCCCTCTAGCTGTGTTTAAGTTATGTAGCATGGACTGCAGCCCAGCAAGCAACCCTGGCAACTCTGCTTTTGGTGGTGGGGATCCAAGACCTGATCCCAACTTAGGGATGCTGAAGTTACACCACTGAAAATTTACATCTACCAGAAGTGTAAAGCAGCAAATTATCTTGAAAGTTAAGAAGACTAACTTTGTCATTGGCATTATTGCAGTGTTAGGCCACATGATTATGATTCTACTTTTCAGTTAGTCTACCTGCCTTAACAATCTTTATAGTCTTTGATACAGTCATTTTTGCTGTGAGGTCTAATTGTGGGTTTTCAGATTTTTACCCCAAAACCATCTCAACATCATTGTCTCTGAACTGTTAATATGGGTCACTCTCAAGGTACATGAAGCAATGTTTTTCTCCTGTGTTACAAAGAACTGTCATTATTTCCTACTCTGGAAAAATAGGCAGTCCCATACTTTTTTTCCTTATGTTTTAAATCTTTCTACACTCAATTTTGTTAGCCTTATTAATTAAAAAAAAAAAAAAGAAAAAGAAAAAGCAGTCACTGCTGGTTTATTAGTATTGTCAATATAGTGATTCACATTTCTTCTCAATGTCAGAATGCAAAGTGTTCCTCATGTATATTATATACATACTGTGTAGTCTGTGTATGATTCTGAGGTCTAATCCTTCCTATCTGTAACCAAATAGCATTGAAGTTGATTGAGATTTAGGAAGTTGCGTGGAGGATAATGTTTTCTGTAGTTATGAAATATGTCAATATCAATAATAACAGTAACTTACCTGGCGTTATAGAGAGAAACACAATGAGGAGGCACTGCTTTCTTGTCTCATAATAGCCAAGATGTAGTACGTCCTATAAAAATGTAGCTGTGAAAATAAGGTTGGGTTTTGTTTTCTTTTCCTTCTATATTGGGCTGGTATTCAACATGGTATTACCAAGGCAGTATGTTAAGACTTAGTACTGATGGGATTGTGAATGCACCAGTTCCAGAATTACTATTCCAGTTTATAGCAGGAATGAATTTGGTTCTGTGAGTTTGTATAAGATACAGGTGTTTTCCTGAATGAATAAGGCAGTATATCTTAAATAATAGCAAGTATATTTTGCTTGAATTCAGCTTGTTAATGTTGTGTAATCTTTCTGCCCTGGTTTGCCAGGAACTAGTTCAGACATTGCTTAGACATGTTTATTGACAATTTCAGTGAGACACTCTCACTTGTACATTCCAAGTAAAGGGAAGATTGTTTAAATGATCATATATGTTTGGGGATGGGAAAATGTATTGCTGAGTGTAAACTCATGTCTGTAACTGGGCGTATTTCATTTTGCTCAATGAGAAGCTTTCTCTTGATGATCTGTGGTGGTAGCAATGAAATTAAATAATATGAATTGGATTTGAACAGTTTTTACCATTCTGCCCTGAATTCTGGAAAAAAACTTAATGTCATATGCTTAATAAGATTTAAGTTTGCTTTCTGAGAAAAAGAAAACAGTAAAGACTCTTCACAATCATGATACAGACATTTCTGTGGGATCAGTGATAAACTAAGATGCGGAGAGAAAGCTCTAGCACAGGAGGGTGAAAGCTGTGGCTTGCAGGAGGTGAAAGATTTGCGCTGTAGGTAATAGGTCATATTTTTATAGTGTAAGCTTTGTGTCCAATTAGTGATTTTTGTAGTACAATTAATAGTATTTATTTCGATCCATATTTTGTACTTTTCCCTATTTGATGGCTTGCCAATAAAATTTCTTTCCAAGACAGCTGAACCTAGCTTGCAGACTGACAGGGAACAAAAAAACACCTTCAAAGGAAAGCACATTAAAAAGCTTAGAAATCACCAGAAAGCATTAACGGCTCTGTTGGCTGTTGCACAATGGGATGCAGGAATTGCAATAATGTTCTTCTTCCATCTGGTGCCTGCAAACTTGCTGTTTTCAGAGGCATTCATTACTGTAGCAAACTG
This sequence comes from Anser cygnoides, assembly GCF_040182565.1. Lineage (NCBI taxonomy): Eukaryota > Metazoa > Chordata > Aves > Anseriformes > Anatidae > Anser > Anser cygnoides. Next base: position 7,934,390 of record NC_089912.1, on the reverse strand, counting down.
TTCACTTATTCATTCATGTGTAGCTGCCCGTTATTCTTTGGAAAAGACTTGAGTTGAAATCGGCTCAGTTCTTTGTTGCAGAAGTGCTCAGTGTCAAACATATTACAAGAAGATGTCAGTCCAAATGCAAATACCACCGAATTTTAAAACATCTCCGCATGTTGTATGTATTTGGAATGTACTGTGAAGGTGTAGTCCCAGGAGAGTGGATCTTGACTGACAATACTCAAAGGAAAATCATGCGTTGTCTGTGCCAAAATGTCTGTCTTAAACTGAAATTTCAATTTCTGTTTTAAATTCCCTGGCTTGTGTTAAATAACATCCTAGCCTTAAAATTTCTTTCTTTCTTAGAGACTCGATGGTTATTTTCTTTGTTACATCTGGACTAGTTAATTTTCAGGATGTGAAATAGCTCCTGGAAGGTGTCACTCTGTGAGGGGAGAACAGTTTTCTGAACTGAAAGATGGGGAAGAGCTGGAGCTGGCATTTTTCAACCCCAGTAACAAAAGGAGACAACTTTATTTTGAAATGTGCCTTGTTATTTCCTTATTTGTTGCCAACTGGGGGCAGTATTGGGGTTGCCAAATTTGTCACTTCTGTGCAGAATGAGGGACATCTTGGGTCTAAACTGAAACTTAAGCCCTGTAAGTAATTGAAACGGATGAACTGAAACTTAGGCCCTGTCAGAGGACTGTGTCACTAAATGCAGAGCAAACCTGAATTAAGGATCTAGCTTTAGCAAATGGAATTCCATCTTCTGCTCATGAAATCTTTGATTTTCCTCCTTTTCAGATGTTAGCAGATAATACAGATCATGTTGGAAGTGAGGAGCGTCAAAAGAATTATTTAAAACTGACTAAAGATTTTTTTTTTTTTCATGTGGACCATAGGAGCTTCAGTAATCCCTAGAAGCTAAGTGTAGGTTTCTGAACTGACCTGGTATTTAGCAGTGGTAAGTCCTTCAGCTGCCTTTAGTGGAAGCCTCTGAGTACATAGTTCTTCGGAAAATAAGGCAGATAGGTGCTTAAATAGAAATCTGCTAATTTCTGATTGTAACAGTCTTGTCCAGGGCTTAGAAGGTAAGGTAAGGTTAGTTTTAGTTTTCTTGAGTAGTTATATAGATTTGCAGATATTGCAAGAGCAAGTAAAAACTTCCTATATGAATTCCTAAATCCCAGGCAGGACACATGGAATGCATTTAAATATTTATTTTTCTAGGGTTATTGTACTTTCAGTAGTGTCTCAAAATCTGTCTTTATGTTGAAAAAGTTGTAACCAGTCCAGTTATCACTGGTTTAGAAATACAGTTGAGGAACTGTTTTCCTGCTGCTGTAGGAAATCAACCAAAAATGTTTACTCACAATACAGAAGATGTAGAAATACAGTTAAAGAACAACAGAAAGTGCATGCAATCGAAACTTTGATCCTGTAGTGTGGTATTAGCTAGAATTATTTTGCTTTCCAAAACAAACATTACAGTTGCAACCATTTGAGTGTAAATGGTAGAAATTCCCATGAATTTTTAGTTTTTAAACTATTCTTACTTTCTGTCTGTTAATGGATGCTTAGTAGTCACATTTCCCATTTCTTTTTCGGCACACTTTGAAAGGACAGAAACATATTTGCCATTTAAAATCAAAGACACAATTTCTGTGTAAACCGTAACTGCTCAAGTTTCTGAGAAAACCATAACTACAAAATTCTAAGAAAAATTTTAAACATTGGGAAGATGAGAATGCAAATTGTCTGATATTCCAAGAATTAGCAAAGTATAACACTCTTCTTCACTTGTTTTAGAAAAACTGTTTTGATTTTCTGTAGTATTTATCTCTGCCCTTGCCTCTGCTCAAAAATTCTTCCATCAGTGGAGTGATGTTAACTGCATTTGAGCAAGGTAGAGGTTTCTAAAGACAATTAAGTTCTTGTAAGTTTTGTGAAATTAAATGGCTGAGTGGAAGACAGAGACCATAAAAATTCTCTGCTTGAGGGCAGAGTTACAACATGTGCTGATAACTTGCGATGTGCCAGGCAGTCTACATGAGAAAGACCTTGTAAATGTCCTGGCTGAAGCAAAAGCCCTGCCTTTCCTTGGACCTAACACTTGGTTGACCATAAGATTCAAATCTGAAGGAAAGAAAAATCAATCAGACAAAGCATTGCAAAATAATTCAAGGTAATTCTGAGCGTACACTATTTAACAAGCAACTTGTTGAGTAATTTCAAAATGTTTTGTCTTGTGGATTTGATGCAATATGGAAAAACAAACAGGAGTTGATTAAAGGACTATGGTGACATAAATTTTATTTTATTTTATTTTATTTTATTTTATTTTATTTTATTTTATTTTATTTTATTTTATTTTATTTTATTTTATTTTATTTTATTTTATTTTATTTTATTTTATTTTATTTTATTTTATTTTATTTTATTTTATTTTATTTTATTTTATTTTTTGATATTGAGACTTTTTTCATCTTTCCTCAAAAACATATGCTTTGGGAAGACAGTGCATATGACTAACTGTAAGTTGTACACCTGATGGGCAGCCCCGTGGCAGTATGCTGAGTGTATGGATATTAAACCATTGCGTTCTTCAGAGGAGCCCATTGAGCTTTAATTGATGGCACCCCTGTCCCCAGGAATGGAAGATTTGAGTGTCTCCGAGGGACAAAACTGTGCTGAACCTTTCTGGTAGCATTTTTTGATCCTATGTTAAACAGATGTTCAGGACTTGGTAAATCTGACTTGAATTTCTGGACATACATGGTCGTAGCCAAAGCTGCTATGCGTGTGTATACTAGTGAATTTACATGCAAAGTAAATCCAGGATCTGTGCAGAAACCCCAGTAATTCCACTAAGCTTTATTACTCAATTCTTCATAACTGCAAAAAGTCTTAATGCTTCCAGGGAAAACATTAGACTTAACGGTGTAGTGCTGCATCTCATGCTTACGGTACATGACCATCTTTGAAAGGAAAATGTACTGGAAATACTCTTTTCTTTTTTTTTTTTTTTTTGATGCAATATGATGAATACTTACTTTCTCTGTCTTCTTTTTTATTTTGTGATTTTTTTTTTTTCTGGCTGATTTCATAATTTTATAGCTATAGTGTTGCATGGGCATTGGTAGCTGTAGGAGATTTCAGAGCAAGGGTGTATTGAAATCCTACCCAGCTTTCGCTGAAGCTAATATAAGGACTCACACTACTGTGAACTGTATCTGATCCTGCTTTATAGATAACAGAATTAGTAGCCAGACATGCAAAGCTTTATAATATCCAAGTTTTTGAATCAAAATGAACCATAAACATACTGATGAAGTGAAGAGATTTCTAAACCATGTTTTCAAACATTGTAGCCAGTCTAAATTTTTATATAGTGTTGTTCTAGGCATCTAAAGTAGTCTGGCTGTCAGTAATCTTGACAGGGTATTTTTTACCACCGCTGACCGGATTTTAGCATTAGACTTTATTTACTGCTTCATGTTTTTCACTGTTTTGTATATATATTTTTTACCTCTTCTACTACCATTACATATTTTCTTTGTCTCTGCATGAAAAGGGCATTTTCCTGCTGCAGTAGAGTCTTGTTACAGAGTTTTATTTCAAACCCATCTCTACAAATATCTCTTAAAATAGTTACTTTAATACCATTAAAAAAAAAAAAAAGTCATCTTTCCCAAAACTGCTGATACCACTGTGATGAAAATATTGGTAAAAGGGAAGAAATGGAAAAACAACATGAGAGGGGTTGTTATTTATGTCTTTTACTTAATGAACCGTATTGTCTTCAATCAAAAGCCCTTGTTGTAATCTGATACACTTTTTTCTGGGAGGTGTTCTCATTTTTTTTTGTAGCTGGTAATTTCAGATCTCACCTGTTGGTGTTACTGTAAGCTATGTCTTGGAGAATTAACTTCTGCCGGTTGTTTTTCAAAGGCAGCCCTTTATCACAGGTCTCATAACTGCATGTAAGCACCAGTTTTTGCAAGACTCCAACGTGTTGACAGCTGGTTATGCTGTAGGTGTTCCAGTGAATGGTGTATTTTTTTTTTAGTATGGCCTAGAAATCTTTCTGTGGCGAGTTGGTCCCTTATGTGTGTGAAGTCCCTCTTAAAGGACAATACCTTTTAAAGAAGTAAATAATAGGCAATTAAAAAGCGTAATCAATTTTTTTTAGTGATTAAAGAACATTTAGTAATCTTACATGAGTAATAGAACAATTTGCTTAAGCAAATCAAAATCAAGTGCCTAGGAAATTTTAAAATAATAATTATTAAGAAATGAGCACTTACACTTTGAACTGAACTTGCTAATAATATGTAGATGTACTTACAAGGAGTGAGTGGATGAATATAAACAACTGTTATGAGTAGGAGGGAATTGAGCTGATGCAATACGTTGGTAGAGAAGGGGATGAACCCATTTTAGTCATTTGGAGACTAATTTTAGAGCAGCTTCAGAATGCCAGAAGTTTGATTAAGAGTAGTTTCATTTTCAGCATCAGGAAAGTGGAAAGGAGAGCAGAATGGTGTTTTCCCCTTTTTTTTAATTTTGATCTGTCTTAAATTCTTACCTAGCAGTATCAAGGAACAGGTATTTTAAGATATCTTATCTCTGACTGTAGGGGAAATACAGTTGTGTTCATCTGGCTCCAAAATAAAATTATCTTAATAATTTAGTAAAATGATAGAAATTCAAAGCATTGATTAAATTTTATAAAAGATATTGAATTAGAGAGTGGGAAAAACCACTGTGAATGCATTGTCCCAATACACTTGCATAGTTTATAATTACTTATTGTATCATGAAAAGAACACAGAAGAGATAAAAAGATAAAACATTTTCAGGTATTTCAAAATTTGGCTGTAACCAAGAATTAACTTAGATGGTAAGCTGTTTTTTTAGGGACCTTCTATTTCTTCTATTTTTGAAGGAGTTATGAGGGCTTATTCCTGGAAACAGAGTAGTAATTATTGCATTGCTTTGTTAGACATAATTAGCCTCATAGAGAAGTAGGATATTATGTTTGCCCAAGCAGAGTATCATACTAATGTAGCTGTATTGTTTCTGGTACCTGAGCCATATATCTCTAGAAGTTGTGAAGATGCTTTTGCTAGAACAGATGATTCATACTGATAATGTCAGGAAACCAAACAATATAATAAAATGACTGCATACACTGAATAGTTTCCATCTGTCCATACCTTTGGTATTTGTATGCAGTACTGCGTTATTCTTTGAATCTTACTCTAAAATAAACAGGAATACATGTAGTCCTTTCTCTCTCCTTATTTTTCATCTTTCCTGTTACTACACTTTATAGATAATACGTTTATTGACTATTTTTCATAGTGGTAGATAAATAGCAATCATATCAGTAATATTTGGAAGAATAGAAAAAGATGCTACAACCTCTCTCTCTACAAAAATAGGTTAGGAAAAATATTATAGAGCTAGAAATCAGTTCTGGAGTATCTATAACTTTTTTTGGTTAAAATAACAGGTGAAATGAGAAGTTTTCACTATGTCAATAATAACATTTGAAAGCAAGCTTGTAGAATTGTATTCTTCCACTATCTATTGGAAGTGATTTGTTCATAATTATGGTATTATTAAATTTAATTATTACTTGGTTGTTATTTCTAAAAATGATAAGAGTCTTCTGGATGTAACAGCTGGTGAATTTTTGTCATCAGTTGGGTTTCTTAATGAACAAAAACTGAAACTCTTTCAAATCTGTTTTTAGCATTTAGTAAGAATTACAGAATAGCTGGCCTGAGAAAACAATCATATATCATGAATTGATTCTGTTTAAATAAGTAGATAACCAACTTAATTCTTTATATGTTTCTTAATTTCAAAAGGTCAAACTTTTTTTTTTTTTTAGTTTACTAAATATGTTTAATGATTTTGGTTGAAATAGGCTTTTACTTTCCTTGAACTGAAAGTGCACGGTAGTCTGAAACTCAGCCATTGTAGCAAGATTTGCAGGAAAATAAAGCAACCTTAAGGAATGGCGTAAAGATATAGCTTAGAATTTTTAGATAAGAAATGAGAATTTCCAGAAAGTGAACCTACATTATATTTTGAAAATAGATCTGAAAAGATGCTAAGACAAATGTCAAAAGGTTATTTAACCCTACATATAGAAAGATCAAAGGAAAAGAAGCAAGCCCAGGGAAAAGATCACAGACAATTATATTTTACTCTCTTCTCCAAATAAATGAAAATAAATTCCCATTTTCAGTATAGACTAGTTCATAGAAGGCAGGATAACTACTAAGAATGGGTTTGTATATAGACAGGAATTACTTTGATCAAGGTGAAAGCAAAATCTGAGAGATGGTAGTAAGGTAGAACACAACAGATACCTGACAAGAATTCTAGGATGGAAGTTATCTGTCTTGTTGGGGACATAGTATTGAATACAAAAAAAAAATCTTTATTTTAAAAAGGCAAAAAGCTATAGGTTTATTAGCCTAACATAAGTAGTATTCAAGATTGTTGAAAGAAGTTTTAAGAAATATTTAAAGGTTGAAAATGAATATAGGATGGAATGCAATATGGGTTTACAGAAGGTAGTGGGTATATTGAACCGTGATGCATTATTTGGCAAAATTACTCATTTGTTGGGGAAAGAAAAATACATTGCTTCTAATCCATATAGAGTTAATGGAACATTTTATATTAATAGCACAGAGGAAAATAAAAGTGAGTGATAATACCACAAAAACTGGTCTTTGGGTAGATCTTATATATTAACTAGTAATTATAGTACAGGATGTAGGAGTGGGTTTATTAAATTTGCTGATGGCAAAAAATCTGGAGGCATTGCTAATATAGCAGAAGATAAGAAATTCCTGCGGAGAGATCCAGAGGACCTTGAGGACTGATATAACAGAAATGGGATGAAGTTTATCAGTGGAAAGTATAAGATCATGTCCTTAGGGTGTAAGGAGAGGGTAGTTCCTTTTGAGAGGCTTGTGACTTGTTAGTTGGAAATGACGGAGGAGGAGGAAGAAGTGATCAACATTTTAGTTGATCATAGGATTGTTGTGAGCCGATAATGGACATAAAGGTTCTGTCTAGGTGGTGCTCTCAACTGAAATAGGCATTGTACAACAAGAGGGCTGTTGAAAACTCATCTGTAGTGCTGTACATCTAGAGTTTCAGCTACTCCCTCTCAAGAAATAAGGGAACTGAGGAAAAAAAAAAGTGGAATTGTTTTGATGGTTGGGAAAATGAGATTGAATAGAATAGTTCAGTTGGAAGGGACCTTCAGAGATCATGTAGTTCAACTGTAGTTGGGAAAAGTCTGCAAAATCGAGAAGCAACGAGAAGAATCTATCTTACGTAGCCTGGAAGAAAACAAAGCCTGAAAAAGAATATGGTCTATGTCTGTTAATACATTGGTCAAGAGAGGTTTGAAATGCCTGTGAATGAAAGAGCTATTTAAGCCCAACTAACATGTTGGCATTGGAATTAAAATTTATAAACTGAACACGGATTCACTAGAATCCGTGAAGAAGTAAAATGATGCAGGAGGTTTCCAAAAGAAAGAGTTCTGCCCTGAAGCCACTTAGTTTTCAGGTAAAGCTACAAATTTAGTATAAGGCACAATGTGACGTTGGATACCTGTGATAATGGGGCTGAACTTAATGACCCAGAAGATTCCTTCCCCTCCTGTTTCATACACTATTTTTAGTCATTTGTTGTTATCCATGACTGTGGCTAAAGACTAAAGTTAATGCTGTTGTTAGGTGTTGCAAGGCTGCTTGGAGGGTCAGGAATTGAGAGCACAGATTGCACAAGAACGCATGTTTTCTGTTGTTAAATAGAAGCCTCATCTTTATAGTATCTAAGTAAGAGAAGTTTTCACTTTTGCTCTTGATAAAGGGTCCTAAAAAACTTATTTTGAGAAACTGTTATCCTCAAAATTTCTCAGATGTTATTCTTCTAAAATCTGGCTTCTGTTTTCATGTGAGGTTGAGCTAGGGATTCCTCTTTCTTTATATCCTTCCTGAAAACTAATCAGAGAGATACCTACTTTCACAACAGAAGAATCAGAGGGAAGAAAATATGGGAAGGTTATCAAGAATTAGCCTAATGGTTCACTGTTCAAGCATTTTTCCCTTTTATGTTTGGAGTTCTCCTTTATCACTGAGACACCAACATACTGTGGGGAATATACATCTTAGGATGTCCTAATGACTTTGACACTTGGCTAAACAAATGGCAGTCCTTTTTGCCTACAGAGCCTGCAATAGGGTGCAGAGCAGGCAAACCTCCTCCTTTACTGAAACATTGATGGGGGAATTGAAGGTTCCTTTCCCCCGAACCCGTCTCTACTTGGTTTCGTACCAGAATTCTTATTGTTGAGTTTTATGCACCAAAGCCGTTACAGGGTTGTATTGTAAATGAAATGCTTCTCGCAGCCCAGGATTCTTTACCCAGCTAAACTTTTGCAGAGAGAAAGAGGCAGAGAATTAACACCTGAAATCACCTTTGGAAACACAGTGACTACACAGCGGTTTGAGGTGATACGAATGTGTTCTGAGAACCCAAATGAGGTGTTTCTTCCTCACATCACCTGTGTTGTGCTGGATGGGGTCTGCATTAGCAGTCAGGCCTGTGTTAGATATGCAAAAAACGATAAAGTTGAGGGGTTGTGGAATCAGCTGGAGGAGCTCCTGACAGGTCCACTGGGCCCAAACCATGTCTGCTCCTCCTGCTGCTCACTCACCTCCCAGGAGGATCCAAAACTACCCAAAATCAGTGGGTAGCTCTTCCTCCTCTTGCCTGCAGCTGCTTAGGCTTGGATGGAAAAGTTCCTGTGTTGTGGCCCTGCTCTGAACTGCTTTTTATTTGTGTGGGAGCGTCTGCATCATGGAAGCTCTCCGAAGAAAATGAGGAAAGAATTTGGTTTAGTGAGAGACAGTGGGATGAGAATTTAAGAGTGGGATTGCATGCTCACACTTCTGTACGTGTGAGGAGGGGGGCAGAAGCATTTGCTACAGATGGACCCTGCAGTGGAAGGACATGAATGGGATGTGGAGAAAGCCTGGGATAAGACGGCAGTCATCAGGATGAATAGATACTGTTCCCTGCTAAAACTTACTTCATTTTGTTGTACATTTCTTGTTTTTCCCTAGATGTTTGTGGACTGGGAGCTTCTGTGCTTCCGTGGCTTGGAACAAAGACTACTACTGCCAAGTAGTAGTAATTGTTAGTAATGCTAAGCAGTCCTGTGGGCCTCAGGTAGCTTATGTCCACTTCTGTAATTAGCATTTAGGCATTTAGTAATTGTGGTGGGATGAGACAAAAGAATGTTTAAATCCCCTTGGTTACCTTTTTTGTGTGTGTGTGTGTGTTTTTTTTTTTCCTTGGCATTGGACATGTGAGTTATTATAGTCAATTGTAGTTCCTCAGTCTAAAAGCTGCATTCCTATCTGATAAAAAGAAAAAGCAGGAAGTGATTACTGAGTGAGCAGCCTCACAGGATGAAAACTTGCTCTCTACTCCTGCAGTGTAGCTTTCAGAGCTGAGTTCTGGTGGATTAAAGAGGGAGGAAGGATGCAGCAAAGTTCATCACTGGCTACACCTCTGTAGCTGAGCTTTGCCTTTAAGCAAGGAAACACTCTGGTAGTTAAGAATGCTATTTTTAATGAAATACAATTTCAGATTATACATAGCTTTAGCTTTTTACTTTTTTTTTTCTTGGCAATCTTTTTTCCAACTTTGCAGCCAAGAACATAATCTTTTGCTTTGCTAGATGAAATTTGTTTTCATTTTGGAGTCATCTAGTGTTAAAAATGAACAGAACTGACAAACGTTCTTCTCCGGACATGAATCCTAGGAAAGCAGCACGTAATGCCGTCAATCAGGAGGGATCTACAACCTGAGAGAAGGCAGGGTGGGCACGACTCCCACCAACTGGAGTGGTCCATGTGCACCTGGCATCAGCTGCTTACTGATAGGAAGTGACCTGGCAGGCAAGCTACAGGTGGAGCAAAGCAGAGCCCTGGGCAATCTCCCAGATCATTGCACACTTCTGCATGCTTCCAGCTTCTGAAAAGCATTTTTTAACCAATCATACAAATTACTGGTATTCAGGAACCATGCTACAGGTTGAAGCATGTGTGCTATTAAATGGTCCATATTACTTACCTGCTACTGGTTGAAGGTGCAGTCATTTGGAAGAAGAGCAAATGTTTTTGAAAGTGCCATTTTACGTATCTGTGCTGAACGTTTGCCCTAGTGAAATAGATGAGTTTTGAATATTAGCATTGTTCTTAACTTCCTTTGCCCTTGTTCTCAACCCTGCACATCTTCACAATCTTGGTTCAACCTTATTATTTTACTTTCATGTTAGAAAAAAATGATCCAATACATAGTAGAGAGTTTGAGGTGAATACTTTTTTGATGGTGATAAAACAAAGACTGAATAGATGATGTCGTCTACAAATATGTTGAATTTCCATTTCCTTTTGGTAAACTAGAGGAGCATTTTGCATTTTTTCAGAGGTATTGTCTTCACTACTATTTCATTTTTAATACCTGACTGCTCAGCAGCCTTTATCTCCATATTAGAAGTAAGGCTAGTAGTTCTGGCTTTATGTAGACACCGTTCTGTTGACCTGTATTAGTGTTCTTCCCGTGCTGTAAGCCACAGAAGGATTCCCAGGACATGCAAGGTTTGTACGTATTCCATAGGGACCTGTGGAAGACTGTTCTTTCACTGATCGGGTGTGCCTGTACGTCCATGCTGGCACAAGTGTAGAAGAGGTATATCATCTGTGTACCCATCCTTTTAGTAGAGGTTTGTACGGGAAAAAAAATTAACCTTGATTATAGAATTACGGTTTTATACCAGAAAATCTAATATTAATGTGCTCTTTTTAGGTTAATTTTGTCTGAGTGACTCAGACAGTTCCCAATTGTGATTGGCAATCAATAGCAATAATATGAGCACTAAGTCATGTTTCTTCATCAAAATGACAAGCCTCAGAGCAGACAGTATAATTGTTTGCTTTTCTGCACAGATAGAGACATGATTGCTCTGCTTTTTTTCTAAAGAATGTGTTCATGGGGGCTGAAGAAATTAATGTGTAGCGTACCAGAGACAAAGGCTTATATAAAAATAGGAAAGCATAAATATAAAACAGAATGGACATTAAAAAAAAAAAGTCAGGCTCAACATATACAGCAGTAGCTAATGACATATATAAATACCCTTTAGAAATTTGAAACAGAATGGAGCTTGTGTGTGGCGTCTCAGAGAGGCATGTTAACATGAAACTAGAACAGTGTTAGGTACATACATATGTGATCTTTTAGGAAGAGAAAAAAGGGTTTTAGAATTTATACAAGTAAGATAACTTGTGTTACTGCTATTTCTCAACAGACTCTAACCTTAAACCTTAAAACCAAAATAAAACCTATAATAAATTTTTTAGGTTCCCAGCAGGGTGTATGATTTTTTCTGTTTTCTTGAGTCTTATCTCCATAACAAAGGGTTAACTCTTTCATTTGCAGTTTGCCAAGTTATATATTTTCTATCTAGCATCTGATTTTTTTTTTTTGTGTGTTCCAAAAGGCATATATCTTTTGGCTCAGTAATATGTATGTTATTTAATATCTGTAATATCAACAATTCCCTCAATGCCAGTGTGATTAAGATATAAGCTGGAAAAAGTTATTTTGAGAGCATCTGATATCAAAGGGGTGAAAGCTGCAGAAATCTTGTTGAAAGTTAGATTGTTTCTCACAATGATGTTTCAAGAATGCTAGGAGGAGGAGTGAGGCAAGAAGGCTTAATGGTTTCAGGATGGAACTAGCATCTGAAAGGGAGTATATGATGCAAGATTGCTGTGTAAGACAGGTACTAGGCTTGATACTGCGTGCTGTTCCTGTGTGCATGATCATCTAACTCACAATGAGTATTTTAGTTAATGTGTGGGCATGATTTTTATCTAACACATCCTCATTTTGTAAAACCTGGACCTCTGTAAAGCCCAACATACAGTCTGCCAGGCTAACATGATTCAGGTATTCTGCACGTACTTGTATATGCTTTTTCTTTTTTATTCCAAATCAGGTGGATTTGTGTAAAACTGCCATGTATCAGGAAGGTTGCTCATGCACAACTGCCGTAGTGAATGAAACAAAGCAAATCACCAACGGAATCAGTAGTTGTGGCAAGAACATGTGGTGTGGCTGGTCAGTCAGTTTTGGAAAGCTCATACTAGCATATAAAATTCAGTTTCATAGTAATAAGTAAATATGTTCTTGTTTAGTTCTTGTAAATTCATTTTTTTCTTTCTATTTTATTTTTCCTCCAAAGATTATATCAAGACTTGAGATTTTCTGCTACTGTTTTGTGTTAAAAAATTAAGATCCTTTGCCATGGGAAGAACACTATGATCGAAGAGCTAACAGGAATTCTAACAGAGGAAAATGGGAAGAGAATTTTAAATCAGAGTGTGTAAAATATGTTTTAAGTATGCTTACAGCACCTACTTCTGTGATTAATCCTTATCTGAATAGAAGACAAATTTGGGAAAGAGCTAACTGTCGTAATGTTAAAGTTATAGTTCTAAGTTAAAGATACAAACATATCTTGCCTGTATTGTTACTTCTCTGGCATCAAATTCGGTGCCTGGGTTTACCATGCTAGAATGTACGGAATTTGCGGTTTATAGTGCTAGAATGTACAGGTACAGTGATATGCTTTTTCTTGGTTATATCTAGTAATTATCTTCTGCCAGCTGGGGTATTCACAGGGTTTGGTGTTTTCAGGTTCAAGTATTTTTCCATTTAGTTCTTCAAGGTTGCTGAAAACTTAATTTTACTTTCCCTGATATAGGGGGATCCAGTTTTGGAAGTAACATTGTCTAATAGTTTACAGAACCATTTGGCAGTCTTTTTTTGTTCTTAAACTCAATTTTATAATACAGAGACTCATAATTCCTGTTTAAGTTGTTTGTTAGATTTTTTTCAAAGCATGATTTCAGCAGTGGCTAAAGCTGTGAAGGTTTGAAGATGTATACAAAAGTCTACTAAGGCAGGGCTACGTCAGCTTTGTCTTGTGATTGCAGTACAGACTGTTGATAAACGGTTAAGCATGGTTAGTGCTGATTTCAGTTTAAATTTAAACTATTATGGAAAGGGCTTTCCAAACACATTGTTATTTTATCAGTGAATAATATGTGCTTTTTATTTTGGAATGTTTGATTGCTTTGGAAACAAAAATATTCTTTAAGATACCTTAAGTATTTTACTGTCATGTATTTTACCGTTGTTTTAAGGGTTGCTGATATTCATAGACAATTTCAGAACTGGATTTAAAGTTTTTTAGCTACAATACAATGTTCTAAGGTAGGTAATTGTTTTTTGTGTTTGGAAATACACAGCATTTTGGCGTAAGGAGTCAGTAATTAATTTGTACCCTCAGTTTTCTTGTGAATTTGTTGTGTAAGATTGATCAAAGTGCTTTACCCTTCTGACTTTTTTCACAGAATAGCTCGTGTTTATAGGGGGTAGAAGTTAACAAAATAAAATAACTTTGTAAAGAGTTATCTCAATACAGAATAAGGAGTGTATTTTGTAATGCCACTTTTTATGGAAAAAAACTCCTTATAATACTCCATAAAACTACTAAGGCAAGACCTTTACCTTGAGTGAATCATTCGTTGCATTGTGTTTACTTTCCTTTCAACCATTCCCATCTTAAACAGTGAACAGATAGATATATTTAGGATCTGATCTTCCAGTGTTAACATTTTGGTCCTCTTAGGCTAACTACTGGCAATTTTGCCTTTTTTTGTTAAGCTGGAACTGTAGAATAATCAAAAATGGTGCAACTTAAAACATTGTTTACGTAAAGACTGTGAGGATAAAAATCTCAGAACCGAGCTGTTTAATATTTATGTTACAGATGATCGACCTAACTTTAGACCAAACTATTTCACAATAAAGCTGTACATAACCAGTGTTTATTGCAGTGATCCACATTCTTCTTCTATGCGACACATTAAAATCTGTGGAATTAAGCAAGCGATAAATTTGACCCCATTTTTCTTGTTTTTGTTGTCATCCAATTTTAATTTTGCAGTTTTTCCTGAGCAGGGGAGAGGGGAAACATTACGTTGTCCAAATGAAACGCAGGGTGTGATGTGAGGAATTCCTCCTGCATGTTCAGCAGTAATGAGAGCGTGTATATCATTACAGATTCCCCCGCTGCAGGTTGTTTATTCGGCTTGAGTAGCAACCATGTTTTCTGTTCGAGTACTAGCATATTGTATTGTAAGTAGTTACACATTTCTCTGGTGACCCATATCTCTGAGCAATTGGAGGACAATTCAAAAATGAAGAGAAAAATATGGTATTAGAGCAAGACTAGAGGGCTAGCTTAACCCCCTCTATCCTTGAATTTAGGTTGAAATACGACTTCCTGTTGGAGGTCTGGGTCTCTAATGGCACTGGGAGGAAAATACATTTTTTTCTTACTAAATGTGTTGTAATTGCTGGGAAGGGTGGAATGGGTTGGTATGAACATTTATAGCTGAGGGAAAAGCGGGAACATTGTTTCTAATTCCACTGAAATACAGACATTTTAGTAAGCTCTTTTAGAAGGATATGAGAAATGACGTGAAAACATCTCAATGGTGAGGCAAGTGTGCCCCAAGCTCAACCAGCAGGCCGTGCCAGTGCAGCGCTGCTGGTGGGCACGTGGGCCAAACCTGCAGCTAGCCGTTACTCCTTCTAGGACCATCCCCTGCCCCAAACAAGATGAATTTGGCTGATGAAGCCTAGGATTTGTCAACAGGACAGCACTGCTGTCTGTGGAAGAGGCCGCCATCCCATCTTGCTTCTGCATGTCACCAAGCACCCTGGCAGCTCTGGTCGGGGCCTGGAGAGGCAGTAGGTGCTCCAGGCCCTGCTGGGGACCGTGCCGTTTTGAAGTTAGGCCTTTGGTTTTATCTTAATGCAGGTTTGTTTGCGGCCCGTTGTTGGCAGAGGCAATGGGCAAAACCGATGTTAGAGGTTCGTATGTGGTGAGCTGCAATAAATTGATTTTGGCTTTACAGTCTATCATATAAATGCATGCTTTGGCTCATGAAGCACTTTGTCAGTACGCTCACTATTGTTACACAGTAAAAGCTTTAGGGAAGGATTTGATGTGTCCCTGGTATCAATGTGAAATAAATGAATTTTCTTTGACTAGTAAGTGGCATTCTTTTTCTTTTCTTTTCTCTCTCTCTCTTTTTTTTTTTTTCTGAATTATAGTTGCAGTCAAGTTTATAAGCGTGTAATTCTCTTTTTACTTAGTGCTATATGAGTACTGTGGCAGAGGTGAAGGTGTTAGAGATTTTTTTTTTAATGGAGAAATTGTTCTTTACAAAGTCAACTTTTTCTTCTCTCTCTTTTTTTTTTTTAGACAAAAGAAAACAAAGTAGCTTACATAGGATTAGCTTAATCCCACAGGAGGTGTCACAATGTATTAAACTTTTCTGAAAGTTTTTTTTTTAATAGTAGTTCAACAATATGCTGCATTGCCCAGCATAGCTGTATTTTTTTTTTTTTGCGTCATTCCCCACCAGTGCTCTGCTGGGGAAAACTGTGTTATGGTTATGTTGGTAGAGCATAGTATTTTCTTTTGACTGTGTAGCCAGCAGAGTAGTGAAGTGCCTATGAATGCCTCCTGGTAGAGATAGAAACCCTGTTTTATGGCTGAGAATCAGAATTGCATTAGGTTGTGTACACTTCTAGGGTTATCAAATTGAATGTCCAGCTGGTTCTAAGTCAGTCAGTTCAGCACACTGTAATTCGGAAATACACTTTCATTCTTAATATTTTAACGTTTCTAACCAGAAAATTTTTGTTGAGTGAAAAATGCTCATATTTAACTTTTGTGTTGAATAAAGGAAGAAACAAAACCACAAATACTAAAATTCAGGAGTTCCTCGGGGGATGGAAATTGCAGGATTTGCTTGGATGTCAGCAGTCCAAATTCTCTTTTCTTGTAAAAAGAGCAAATGAGATTTGTGAAATGTAGGCAGAACCCATAGTTGCAATATGAGAACGAGGGGCATTTGTCTTTTGTTTTGTTGATACTGTCAATACTTTTGTGACAAAGAGGGAGAGAAGAGCTGAGATCAGCTTGTGGATGATCTTGATGTGGCAACACTTGTGCTATAAACTCCATTTCCTGTAACACTAACCCTGCTCTATTGACAGTGCTTCCCAACATTGTATCATCAGCAAAAATTGTCTACAATCTCTTGCTTTTGTGCTCAGGTTATTAAGGAAAAATTTAACCAAGATTACTTTGCAGACCAGTTTTCGAGCTACCCAGCTAGTCAACTGTGTTCTGGACAGTAATTCTCCTTTGAGCATATCCGACTATTATCTCCCCTTTTTTTCCAGTTTCTTACACATTACTTTTTAATGTATTCCCCATGTTCTCCAGTTTAAATAATAATTTTCCGTTTGGCACAGTATTGGGTATTTTACTGAATCCAGGCAGATTAGATCTCTTGCATTTCCTTGTCCACTAATTTAGTTATCTTATCAGAGAAAGATATCGAGTTAGTCTGCCATGGTCTTTATTTGGTAAACCAATGTTACATACATTTTGCCAGTGTTTCAATACAGCTCTGTATGTTTAATTACTCTTTCCTTCAGAAATTGTTCTAACCCCTGTAAGCACTGAAGTCAGAAAACAGCTACCTAGATAGTTTTTATGTTCCACCCTCCCCTTTTCTTAGGTGCAGGTACTTCATTTGTTATTTTTCATTCAGGTATTTTCACTCCAATAGGATTCAGTTATAAAAACACAACCCTTGCTGCTGTATGTATACTTCTTGGGTCATGGGATGAGTGTGCACTCATCCTCATTAACAAATACATGGTGTTCCCATCTTCTGCAGTAGCACACTGAGTGCATGCACAGTGCACAGAGACAAAATCTGAAATCAGGTTTGTGGCTGTTCTTTTTTTTTTGTTTTACTTGAACCTCAGTCTGATTACATTTTTGCATGACTTTTTTTTTCCTTGTTTTTCTTTTACTCATGTCTGGTGAGCTTTTTGCCATTTATCAGTGTAACTTCAGCTTGAACTTTGGCAGTTTTTATATTCTTCTTCTAACTCAGACTTCAAGATGCAGCTTTTTTTCTTTGTCATTCTTCTGTTCTCTGTAGGTTTGCTGTTGTGTTTTTTTTTTTCCCTCCTTTTCTGAGGTGATTATTCTCTCAGCTAAGACTGAGCTTTATTCTGCACTGTTTTTTTTTTTTTGGTAGTTCAGGATGTAAATTTTAGGCAGTTTTTGCATCTCTCATTTAAATAGATTTAAGCCTTTTCTGGATTTCTGTCCTTCACCTGTTTTGTTGCTGAGCTGATTTAAACCATTATCTCTCTTAATTTTTCAAGTATTTAAAAAATATTAACTAGATTTGGAAAGGCTTATTATGAACAGTTTCTTTCAACAAATACTCAGTACTGGAAGATCCATAAAATAGCTGTGATAATCTGCATGTTACAGGCCAAAATGCATTTCTCAGTTCATTTTGGAAGGTGAAGATCTGTTGTAAAATACTAAAAGCCACTTCTTTAATTTATAACATTCCTAGCTGATCCTAGAAAGCAGAGCCCACACTGTGCAAGGCCTTAAAATTTCAGGGATCTCTGTCAGTCTGATAGTGGAGATTCCCACCTGATTTGAAATCTTGTAATTGGTTGTTTTTGCATGTTGGAGCAAGACATAATAGTCAAATATGCTTAATACCATGTGTACACATATTCTTTCATATTTGTTTGTACTTATGTGTAACTGAAATCTTTGAGTCAGACATATTTTGCATTAACAACTGTCCTGTAATAGTCCTGAAGCTTTGTTAAAAAAAAGTACAAATAATTTGTTGTTAATACAGTGGCTTGTTGGTGAAGAAATATTTCAAATATCACGTCTAGGGAAAAGTCTTGCCAGTATTAGGAGCATCTATTATGTGATCTATTGCTACAAAGTTTGTCTCCTGCAGTTCCTGCCATCACTAATCTCTTTAGCAGTATATGAGAGATTCTTACCCAGATAAAATCCTGTAGGTCCTTTTTGTACTATTGTAAACCCTGTTTTTATAATTCTTCCCCCAGATGATTCTGACCCTAACTAAGTTATCTTCATCTGCGTTACTCGTATTTCTCTGCATGATTCACAGATGGAATATAAGCACTGAAAGCACTTATTCTCAAAGAGAGGAACTTCTTTAATACTTTGCTTTGGATCCAGCACCAAAAGCCCACCAGAAGTCTCTGCTTCTTTCCGTGTTACCCAGGTTCCTGAATCAGTGTACTGACACTGGGCATGCTTCCCTTCGACCTCTCCCAGACTCCCATGTAACTCAAATGCAGTCCTTTCACTAATTGTGGTTGGTACGACCAAGCATCTTACTTTCTCTTTGGTAATTATGTTTTCAGATCTTTTTTTCTTTTTAATTTATATATATATACATACACACACACACACATATATATATATATATATTTAATTTTTAATACAATTATGTATTTCTGTTTCTTCATTTATGGCTTTATTCTCTCTTTGGATAACAGACATCTTTCACAGCATTTTCTTCCCAATTTCCTATTTTAAAACACTTTTATTAGCCGTACTAGACTTGACTGAAAACATCAGTGATCCAAGCTCAAATGATATCTTTTTGTACAGAAAAGTTAGTTTTGTGTGGTTACCTACCAATGACTAAGCTTCCCCCAAACTTCCAAACAAAGTTAATCAATAAGTCATCTCATAATCAACGCTGGTATTATGTCTCCACTTTCCTTCCCTTAAAAAGGTAAATCCCAGTGAGTCACAAAATTGCCACCAAAAGTTCCATTAAACCTTCATTTCTTTGAGCATTTTCCTCTGCCTCGTGTAGTCATCTGTGAGTCATTTCTGTGGAAATTGGGCTTTATCATTTGTCTCGGCATGAGGGACACTTAGTAGTTTCCCACACATCTGTCTCGATCTGTGGCTTGGAAGTTGCATACTGAATGGCAAGAATAAAAAAGTATTGTGCTGCAGCTGGCTGCTTGTCCGGTGTGCTGAAGGTAAAGAGTCCTTCGAGAAGAGATTACGAAGTCACCTAAGCAGATCATAACGTTCAAGGGAACTGGACTAGTTAGGCAAATTCACTTCCTGTGCCCCTATCGTTTGACTGTTTCAGCCTGTTAGAGCAAACATCTATATCTCTACTCATCGTGTGCACTTGTGTGCAAACGTTTGTGAAAACATATGTTTCAATATAAAAAGCTAACATTTGCTTTTTTTTTTCTATAAACTGCATACTGTTTTGTAGCATTTGACATATGAATGGTCCTGGTACTTGTGTACTGATTCCTGCAACTGTAAATTCCTGATCTGCTTGCATATTATTTCCATACTTGGCAAGGTCAAAATGCAGAGGTCGTCTTGTACCTGAAACATTATGGAATAGGGACCTCTGCAGTGATGTTTAAAATATCATATGGACACCAGGCCTTTATTCTAAAATTATACCTTCAGGGACTGCAGTTGAGTTGCAGAAAGCTATAAACAGGAGCTAAGAAAAAATCAATTGAGTCTTTGATTCTGGTGCATCACTATCATTCATAGGCTCTGCCTTATGAATAAAGTTACAGCATAGGATGTTAATAATATATTTAATGTATTTTTAGTTGCTTTTTCTTCCTCTACATCCTTTGTTTTGCAAATGCATGAAGTTTAATGTTTAGGAAGGCATGCTCATAGTTGATTCTAGATTTATTCCTTTATATAACCAGGAATGAATTAAGTAGTAAATATCTTGCAGTTTCTGTGGGACCCTATTTGGGGTACATGCAGCAGCATGCAGTACAATAAATGGTTCTTTCAGCAAATGTTTAGGAAAATGCTTTCCAAGAGATCTGCGCAAGATTAGAATTGCTGAGTGCTCTCCTCTTTGGCTTCCTGTTTTGGAATTAAATGCCTTCGGGACACTTGGAATATCTCAGTTTTGAAAAGCAAGAGCAATTTAACCAATTAAATACTTCATCGTCTTAGCTATGATTTCAGTTCATTGTAAATAGGGACAAATATATGAAATGGTCCCTGAGATACCTTAATCAAATTGAAGGAATAAATTAGCTCCAGTAGCCATAGAATAGCTTTTGAGTGAAATTAGAGGAGGTAAAGTGTAGCAAACAGCCAAATCTACATTCTGGCTCTTTCTGTGCACATGTATACAATTCCTAGTTCTTTTCTTACTGTATCCTGTGTTTCTGGTCCTATGGGACACTGAGTGAATCGCTTTCTGATCAAGTCAAGGAAATTGGGTCTGTTGAGCCTCTCACGGTTCGTGCCTTCTGAGCACAAAAGTCATCTGCAAAGGTTAGCACAGCATGGTGTCATTCACCTGGCTCCACGAATACCTGGGCTCTGTTCCCTGCTCCAGTGAATGCTTAGTGGCTTGTATGAGGCGGGACAGGAGAGGCGTCACCTGAAATGCCTTATAGCTTCATGCTTGAACTGCTCATCTGAAAGAAGAGAAATGCGCATCCAGCTTTCCCCACGCAGTAGGAGGAGTGGCACAGTAAGGCTTTTGACACCATTTCCTACAGCATTCTCCTCGAGAAACTGTCTGCTCTCAGCTTGGACTGGTGTACGCTTCGTTGGGTTAGAAACTGGCTGGGTAGCCGGGCCCAAAGAGTCCTGGTGAATGGAGTCAAATCTGGTTGGAGGCCGGTCACTAGTGGTGTCCCCCAGGGCTCAGTACTGGGGCCGGTCCTCTTCAATATCTTTATCAATGATCTGGATGAGGGGATCGAGTGCACCCTCAGTAAGTTTGCAGATGACACCAAGTTAGGTGCGTGTGTCGATCTGCTCGAGGGTAGGAAGGCTCTGCAGGAGGATCTGGATAGGCTGGACCGATGGGCTGAGGCCAACTGTATGAAGTTCAACAAGGCCAAGTGCCAGGTCCTGCACCTGGGGCGTAACAACCCCAAGCAGCGCTACAGGCTGGGAGATGAGTGGCTGGAAAGCTGCCTGGCCGAGAAGGACCTGGGAGTATTGGTTGATAGCTGGCTGAATATGAGCCAGCAGTGTGCTCAGGTGGCCAAGAAGGCCAACAGCATCCTGGCTTGTAGAAGAAGCAGTGTGGCCAGCAGGTCTAGGGAGGTGATTGTCCCCCTGTACTCGGCTCTGGTGAGGCCGCACCTCGAGTACTGTGTTCAGTTTTGGGCCCCTCGCTACAGGAAGGACATGGACGTGCTCGAGAGAGTCCAGAGAAGGGCGACCGAGCTGGTGAGGGGTCTGGAAAACAAGTCTTATGATGAGTGGCTGAGGGAGCTGGGGTTGTTCAGCCTGGAGAAGATGAGGCTCAGGGGCGACCTTATTGCACTCTACAGGTACCTTAAAGGAGGCTGTAGTGAGGTGGGGGTTGGTCTGTTCTCCCACGTGCCTGGTGACAGGACGAACGGGAATGGGCTAAAGTTGTGCCGGGGAGGTTTAGGTTGGATGTTAGGAAGAACTCCATTACTGAAAGGGTTGTTAGGCATTGGAATGGGCTGCCCAGGGAGGTGGTTCAGGCACCATCCCTGGAGGTCTTTAAGAGACGTTTAGATGTTGAGCTTAGTGATATGGTTTAGTGGAGGACTTGTTAGTGTTAGGTCAGAGGTTGGACTAGGTGATCTTGGAGGTCTCTTCCAACCTAGACGATTCTGTGATTCTGGGTGAATGCAGCATCCAGAGGGAGAAGGCGAAGATACCCACCCGCTCTCCTTCTCCATCTCAAGTTTTCTGCTTTTCCCAAAAGAGGAAAGATTGAACATTTTTTTTGAACAATTTGATGATTGCCAGAAATATTTTACATAGCTTATTTATAAAATGTGAAGGGAAATTTAGATATGCTTCTGGAACATCTGTATAGAGAAGAATCTCTTCAGGTCTCTCCACCTACTGCTGAGCAATTACTTCAGCTACCAGAACTCCCTTAAATTAGACAAATTGATGTATTTAGTTGTTTACAGATTATTTGGATTTTGCATCTCCGTAAATTATCTATGGCAACACTGTATAGGAGCTTAGCCAAGCGTACCTATGTGCAGTGTGTACCATTTCTTGATTTTCTTAAAGCTTTTGCTGCAGTGGTGTTGGCTGTCTGTTGTATTTATATAGTATTGTTGACCATTACAAGTCTTTTGAGCCTCATACTGCTGTAAAACTGTTTAGGTATTCCTAATTTCATACTGGGCTTTCTTGTCAATTAAAGCAAAGCTTGCCTGAAGATGGAGACTATTAGAGGATTCATTCCAGTTAGGAACATTGTAAATTGTTCATTCAAATTTTCTACTTGGCTTCAAATCCTTGGTTTTGGAGTACAGCTGGCTTCCAGGTGCAGTTGTACTGAGCTGTACAAAGCTACTGGTGGTGTATTGTTATAGTTGGGATCCTGTTCTGCTTGTGTGTTTTCTTTATTTGCCCAAAAAAAGTCTCCTAACTGTTACTCAACAAAAGGAATACAGTATAGCTATCTTTATTGTTAGAAAATGCCCTAACAGACTATTTTTAATTATAAGAATGTATTGCATTGTGCCTTCTCATTTGAATTTAGTGAATTTTAGCTACATTTCGTCAAACTACAATTACTTCTTTGTAAAGCTTGCTAGTGGTTAAAATTGCATTGAGTTCTATTATGTTCTGCATTCCTGGAAATTAATAGTATCATGTAATACAGCATGGCAGTTTTCATTTGAGATTACATTAATAAAAGAAGCATTCAGTACTGTCTTTCCATCCAGTACGAATGTCATCAATATACATTTGGAGTAGTTGTGATCAGTGACATTTGATAACATTATAGCTATTAATACTTAGAGTATATAGGGCATTTTGTTTGAAAATGAATGGAAGGGCTTTTGACCTATCCGAATCTAAATATAGAACTTTGTGATTCCTGTGTAACAGTGATTGGAGAGTAGAAAGTAAGTACATCTGTATTACATCATATATTAATAAAATTAGCCATTTTTTAAAGCAGGTAAAAGCTGAACTCATTTGACTTGGTAAAGTCCAGTACTGTTCCTTAAAAAAAAAAAGATAAACAAATATTTATTATGTTTATATATTTCCAAAATGAAAACATTATTGGTCCTAGTATGATACTAGTTTTTGTATAAGTGTAGGAACAAATCCAGAGATTTTTTTGAGAACTTACA
This sequence comes from Anser cygnoides, assembly GCF_040182565.1. Taxonomy (NCBI): domain Eukaryota; kingdom Metazoa; phylum Chordata; class Aves; order Anseriformes; family Anatidae; genus Anser; species Anser cygnoides. The sequence goes on along the minus strand of NC_089912.1, from coordinate 7,911,158 downwards.
AGTAAATTGATAGCTATTCTGAGTGATAGTTAAATTTTTTGAATTGAGATTGATTTTGAAATAGATCATTATATTTTAATTTTCTCTTCCTGTTGTCTTAACACAAGAATCATATGTGCTTCAGCCTTAACATATAGTTAATTTAATTGGACTCAAATAAATACTCATACTCAAATACATTAGTTGTAATTAAGCTATATTGTTTATGGTTATGGTTTCTAATTGTTGTGATTGTATAGTATAGGTTATGGCCAAGCTTAGTGTAGCATCTCAGGTAACTTTTAGGTTGTATCATTCTGACAGACATAGAGGAAATCAGATAGTATTTCCTTTTCTGACTAGGCAGCATGCAGCAATTAATTACCCTGATTGCAGTGAGTGGTGTGACGGAAACCGTTTACCTCTCATTGGCGGTTCGAGTGGCCCGGTTGTGCCTTTTTCTTATGATGTGGAGGGTGGGCAGCAGAGCTGGCAACCCCCGAAACGCTTGTCCTGGCCCCACTGTGGCTACCTGGGGGCCGTAGCACAGCACCAGGCTTCTGAACCGCACCATCTCCGTTTCCCATCCAGCCGCTTTTAATTACAACCTGTAACTTCAAATTTCATGTTTTCATAATGCCAGATTTTGTGATAATTTCAGCATTTCTGTCTGTAACGTTTTCACTTGAATTACTGCTAAACACTGTCAGCCTTGGCACAATTTTCATGCAGTTTCCCATCTGAGAAATTAATGAGGATTTGAGTTTGTCTTCTGTAAAGTAAAGAGCTGTAGGAATTTGCTGTCAGTCCCTATTGAATTAAGTGTGGCCAAAACTGGGTTGCTGCTGAGATTCTCAATACAGAAATAATAATCCATGTTCTAAAAAGATAAAACTGACCTAAAATACAGCTGAACTGTTACCTTTCTCTTCTTAATATCCCAATATTTTTTTCCTTTTTTGCCTATGATAAAGCATATTATTATGAAGTGTAGAGCCCAATCCCAGAAGCTGTTCAGTCCAAAAAAAAAAAAGCAATAATCTTATGCAATATTGCTTAGCATTATAGAAATAACTTTTCACAATTTGTACAAATGCAAGATAATAACATAAGTAATGGAAAAAAGCTGCAATTTGTTTGTTTTTCTGGGTAAAATTCAATGATACAACTTAGTCCATGTGTCAGCTTTACACTTTTTTTATACTCTAATAATTGTTGCAGACTGTGCAGCCATGTATAGTCATACCTACTTGATCTGTTTTTCATGAACCTTGAAACTCACCTCTGTGTGTGTGTGTATTTGTATACGTGTGCACGTTTGTAGTTTGTTCTCATGTGGTTGCACTGTGGAGAACTGGCGTGTTTTGCAAGTATTTTTATGCAAGTGTGGGTATAATATCCCCAAATTTTCTATCAAATGCAATTTTCTTGTTTCAGTCTTAAAATAGTAAAAATGACATATGTAAATCTGTAGAGGTGACAACCACTGAAGGACATGGCTGCACATGGCAGCTCTGGCCAAAATTTGGTCCCGCAGAACCTTCTCTCGGCCTGCGATGTGCCTGGGGCCCGTGCAAAAGCCATGTTGGTCATGCCATGAACTACATGGCCATGCCTTGCTCTCAGTGTCAGCTCTAGTAACACTATGCTTCTTTTTAGAAGTTTTAGGAGTTGTTGGGGTTAGCCAGCCCATCATTCTATGCTAGACTTTGTCCTTCCCCCTGTCCTGGCTGACTCGCCTTGCTTCCTAGCTTCACTGTTAGCTGTAATTTCCATCAGAAGGGATTTTTCTGACATACTCTTCCGGCACCTAAGCCCTGTTCAGAATGGGTCCTTGTACTTAGTACATAAAAAAGAAGACAATGTCTCTTTTGGGGGAGGAGTAGAGCCACCAAATTCTGCACTTTACATGTGACAACAGAGGAAGAATGAGGAGTTGATTTTGAAAGAATTCACCACCTTTATATGAAGATAAAAAAAAAAAAAGAAATCACAACTGTTCTGTTTTCATGGTCCATTGCTTCTTTCACTTGAATAGATTTTGCTTTCACTTGTGATAACAGTTTTAAAGCAATCAAAAGACAAATCTAATTTCCAACCATTAGAAACGATTGTTAATGCATGAGGGACTACTAAAATTTTATGTGCTGCATCTTTTTGGGGTGGAAGTGTTGGTTTTGTTCTTTTGGAATGCCTTGAATGACAAAAGGCTGTGTTTTCTGTTAGTAACTTGTATTTTCTGGGAGAAAGTCATTCTAATAATCACTGAATTCTTTACCGTTATCAGTGTCAGAGTGCTGACTTGTAGTTAGGAGATTTTCCTATGTGAAATGACTTATTTAAGGGATCCATGTACCCATAGGAATCCATTTATTGTTTACCTCAACATATGTCTGTGCTTTCCATAGGTGGCTTAGTGGCTTTTCAAGGAAGCTATGTCTTCCAGAACAAGGCTCTTTGGAGTTGGTGTTTAGCAACATCACCGACTGATTTAAGGCCCACTTTCTTTCTGTTATTGAAGGGCAGTATTTAACCAGGTTCTTCACTTTGCTAATTGGATTTGAATAAACCCAAGATAGTGGGGAGGATCTTGTAGCAGCATAAAAATATAAATCCATAAGGTAAGTTTGTCATTTTTCAAATCTCTTATGTCATCCTTGCATTGCTTCATCTGTCACTAGTGATGGCCACACTGGAAAACACGCGGAGATTGTTGGATTCCTCATATATAGTTAAGATAAAAAATCAATTTATTTACGTGTATGAAAAAGCTGAAACTGGTGGCAAAGACATTTGTATACCATTCTTCTTGCACTTAAATTATTCAGGAAGATGTCCACATTTTTGTGTTTTTACAGGCCGTGATACAGTGGGCCAAGTGTGATTAGGGCCTCTAAGTTTTAGCATAGTATGAGTATTTAATAGGGAAAGGAAAATGCTGGCAATCACTTAATACAAACTGAAATTCTCTTACTGTGTTAAAATAGAAAGCATGTGCTAGGACGGTTTTGAGGTTCTTACAAGTCTTTTTATTTTTTTTTTTCATCCTCAGGATGTTTATTTTTGCAAGGGGATTTTTTGCATTTTATAGGCCGCCTTGCAATTTCCACATAATGGTTCATTTTGAGACTCGAATCCAGGCGCTCGGCTCATTTGCAGTTCAGCCTTCGCTCAGTCATCCCAGCTGGTGTCTCCTGCCATCATCACCAGCTTGTGGCGAGGGTCCGTAATGGCTGCCGGGGGACTGCAGCCCAGGGCTCCGAGCCTCCTCGCAGGCCTCGCCGGCTGCTGTGACTTTGCGCCGGGTTTTCGGCATGGCAGGGGAAAGGAGGCTCAGCTGCAGGGAGTCGAGGTCTGCGCGAGGTGGGGGATGATGCACCAGAGGGACACAAACCAGCAGCAGAATGACCTGCAGAGACTAGCACAGCGGGTGCTGCAGGCAAAGACGTGAGGCACAGTCCAAATAAAAGTGGAGAACACCCAGGAGGAAGAATAAAGAGCGTAGATACAATCTCGCCATGCTGCCGCACCCTCCACATTAAGCGCTGTTTTAATTCTATCTGATGAATGCTGTCCTGCCATTCAGTTTTCATGTTCAGATCTCTGCATTTGCCAAAGGGAAAGTGTTGGACTGGGAGGGGAGCTGCTCCGGGAAAGCTCTTGTGCTTCACACAGGAGCTCACAGTCATTTCTGGAGAGAGAGGAACACCACAGGGGAGGAATGTCTGAAGAAGTATGTACACGATACATTAGTTCTCAAGTTCAGAGGCCAAAACAGAATCGAGTGTGAATGTATTCTAGGTGATGAAATCAAATTTGCTTACTGATCTGGACTGCATCTCCCTTTTCCCCCTTGTAATGGGACTACCGGTACCAGTCGTGGTGCCTACATCACCTCTTCCTCCCCTTCCTGCTCGCGGCCCCGTCCTGCCGACCTCCTGCAGGAGCATTTATTTCCCGGGAGGCTTGCCTGGAGCAGGAGGAAGCAGAGGTCAAGGCGCCAAAAAAAGAGATGAGGAACATGGGAACTGGGAGAAAGGCAACAGTGAATGGATGATATCCAGGAGAAATGACATGCCTGCTGCTGTTCAGGCCACTTCTTGTCCCCAGAAAAAGACTTTAGGTGCAGGGAGTTTGGGCTGAGTAAGGAAGGCCCGTGTGTGAGGTGGAGAGAGGAGAACACTTGGTGTAATGTCAGCAGAGGAGAATCCCCTTTCCATCAGGTGATTCTGCCCCTTCCCAGTGCACCCGGTTGCTCCCCTGGGCCTTCCGTTTCCGTCGAAGCCCTTCCTCCAAAAGTAACCTTTCCTAAACCCATACCTTCCTGCAGCCTGCAGAGCGCAGCTACTGCTGGAGAAGATCAAAGCAGGCCTGTACCTCTCCCCTGCTCTCAAGTTAACTTGTTACCATGAGATTTTAACTTGTCATCTTCATCAGAAGGAAAAAAAAACCTACATGATTTTGTTTTCAGAGTGACATGCTACATCACTTCTGATCTATTGATTTAAATAATTCAGCGTTTAAAAAGGAACAAATCAACTTAATTTGTTTAGGGGGTACTTAAAGGTTGAGAACAATTTTATATCAATTAAAATTAGTGATAATTCATTTATGACGGAACTAATATAATTAATTAGGTGGTTGCTGCCTATCTTTTTATAATAGATACATTGCTTTTAAACATCTGCTCAATAGTCCATTATGATAACACAAGAATGATTTTACATGAGAGCAACAGAGTAGCAGATGCTTCCTGATGACAACTTCCCAATTTGTTTAGGAAACAGTCGGTGAGTCCTCGATTCACAGTTTTAACATGAAGCATGGCAACCATGCAAGCAAATTGCAATGCAGAAACACAAAATTGAGAAATAAAATTATTTCATAGCATTTTAAGGATTGCAATTTAAATCTAAACACTTTCTAAGGTGTTTAGATTTAATAGTAAACTTCTTTTCTTTACTCAGGCATGTTAATTTTGTCTTTACAAGATCTAAGCAAAATTATGAATTTGTTATGTATGTACAGCTATGAATGTTTTATATCAGTTGTTCAATCTCTTGATGTAAAAATTGATTTCAGTGTTGTCATTGTTAGAATATCTAAATAATCTAACTAAAATATCTAGAATATCTATACAACGGTATATGTGAAAAAAGAAAGTAGAACAATTACTTGAAGAAAAAAATTAAATAGGCTAGCAAATGAAAATCAAGATTTTTTTTTTTTATTGAATTACACTTGCATTTTATGTTTGTGGCTTTATCAGTAGTTGGTTAAAGACTGAAAAAGAGATGCTTTCTTTTAGGTTGATATAGTACTTTCTGAGGTTCCGTGGCTTTATACAGCCATGCATAATTTTTAGATGTTCCAAAGATTGCCTAAAGTGACTGTGCTCGCTTTATTCATATCATCAGCAAAGTTCATCTCATCAGCAAGAGAGATAGCATCAGAACTTTTCGGCTCCAAAGTGTACTTTCCCTGCATAAATCCTATGCATCATACTTACAGAGGCGGTAAAGTACAGGATTACACATCAATGCTGTATTTTTTTATTTAAAAAAGTCTTGCCACTGCTGTTTCCGGAAAGGAAAGGGGATTAGAAATAGCCCTAAGAAGGATTCAGGTACCTGTCTTTCTATGCAGATCACAAATACAATGCTCCCACTTGTCACTAGAAATAGCAGGAAAGGAGATCTGATTATCAGAAACCATTTTTGAATAAGCATAGAAACTTTGTAGTAGACCGAAGTCCATCTCGTAACAGAGCAGAAGAGTGTCAGTTTCAAAGCTTCTTCAAGCTTTGCATTCAGTCGAGTGCTTGACTTCAGACACTGCTTAAACTATCAGTCAGCGAACCCCAGGATAATGCAAAATGAATGCGTCCACAAATATTCTGCTCTCCAAAACAGTAATTTGTTTAGAGTAAAGCTGTTTATACAGCCTTCTTCCCTTGTCGGCTGCCTCTCCTGCCATCGAACTGTGTATGTCTTCTGGGAAGGCCACTTCTGGAGAAAATCAGCTTTCTCTGGAAGTAATGGGATGTTTTGGTAAGTAGCCCACAGTCTAATATCCTTCTGGTAATGGCAGAAATTCTCTTGAGAGTTTTCTCACTGGCCATATCAAGGAACAATGAAATTAGGAGGACTGACTGGCTCCTTCGCTTTCCTTTTCCTAATCCAGAAAATGAAGATAGAAGTTGCTTACCAGCTGAAATCCTTGCTAACCCAGCAAGCTGAATTCTTGATGACGAAGTTATTCTTAGCTTAATTTATGACTTTCTGAGATATTAAGTAGGGTATTTACAAAACATGTTTTCCCTAGGGGTATACAGCTTTTGAGTATTTAATTTTTGCGTATTTGAGTATTAAGTTACTTCTTTTCCTAGGTATTTGCAGGTAATAAAGAATATGACTCCTTTATCATTTAGTCTAAAATTATCACAAATTAGATATTAGTATTTATGTGAGGGTTTAGAGTCATTTACATACACAAAACAGGAGAGAGAAGTATGTGTATACAGACAGCATTTTTTTTTGATAGAACAACAACATTAATACATAGACAGGTAGTTCTGCCATTTCCAGAAGTATTTTTAGGGCAAGGTAAGCTAGTGACTAAGCATAATACCCAATGAAGCATTAATTCAGCGGCATGATTTTGATTCCAGAAGGCTGATCTGAGAGGGTTTTTTAAATTTTAATCTAGGTTCCGTTCTGGAACTCTTTCTCTTTCCCACCCCTATAAACTTGAGAGCCAAGTTGTTTTTTGATTTCTTTTACCACCTGCTGCTGGTGTTCTTTCTTTTACTATTCACACTAAAGCACTGAAAACAGATCAATTTAAAGAAAGTTGTTTACTTTAGAGAATCTCTCTTTTCCTCAAGAGATTTTTTTTAATGGTATTCTTCTGTATTTGACATCTGATCAGATGTTCCAACATGAGGGAAGAAGAAAAGACTTTGCTTTCTTAGTCTGTTACATTGTTTTATAGGAACTGGGGAACTGGGCATGGCATAACTAACTTTACCTGGCCCATGAAGTCAGATAGAGCAGTCATCATTGTTCCTTCTGATGTGTTTTCTTTCACATACAGTTTTTTAAAACTAGGTTAACATGGAGGGGATTTTCTTTACTGTTCCATTTTGGTAGTTAAGATATCTTTTTTACTGATAAGCTAAAATCAAGCATTGCTGCAACTGTCTGGAACCTCCCATAAGCCTTCTACTCCGTGACCATCTGTGATTTTCTCATTTAATGTCCAAAATTATATTTACAGTACCTTGGTCTGTTGCTTCCCATGATCTGGGCTCCTTATTCATGATCTTCTATCCATGTGCTTCAACATTATCTGGTTGTCAAAATGCTAAATTTGGGCAAAATACCTTTTATGTGGACTATCAAAAAAACCTTAAAGTATTTTACGTGTCATTACCATTATAGTTTTTCTGGTCTTATATCTCTTCGTGGATTGATTGATGGCTGAGTTATGGGTGTGAGATAAAAATAAATGGCTTTAAATTTCTCATGTGTTAAACCAGTATGGCGTTCAAAGGATGCTGGTTCTTCTTTTCTGTTCAGTCTTTTTCATTTTGCTTGGGCAGAGACAGTAAACCAATATTCACAGTTGGTTGGCAATAATAAACTTGTGAAGTGCACACCCAACCTATGGGGCATTATGGTTGCTTAGTTCATGCATGTAAATTTGGGGGTTTGAAAACCAAACAAGTCCACACCCGTAGTGTCTTCTTGGAAAGTTTGTTCTAACATTTAATCTTAGTGGCATTAGTAATTTAATTTTCAGAAATGCTGAGAATTGAGAAATGTTGAGAATTGTCGACTTTTAGAAAAGTCAAAACAACCGGGTGTTTAGCACCATTTGAATATTATTTTGAAATTAACAAATTGATAAACATGTTAAGAGATTTATGCGCCAGCTGGGGAATATCTCAATGCAATAACTTCCATCTCTTCAGATTTATTTCAAGTCTACAACATACATTAATTACTTTACACCTGAAATATACAGTAACAGGAGAAAAATGTCTTAGCTTTTAGAAGTATTATAGTCAAAAACAGCCTTTTGCAAAAAGCCTTTAAAGAAGGTAGAGCAGAGAATTTTTGGTGGATACTGTTGATTTGTCCTTTGGCAAGCAAAACCAGATTATTTAAGGATACACTTTTAAACTGGTTTATAGTAATGTTAATCAGAAGAGATGCAGCTGTAGTTAGCTTATTGTACAGGTATTCTGCCATAAAGATTTTAGTGAGCTTTTCCTTTTTTCTTTTGTTTACAAAAACAGCCTGCACTTAGAAAGACCTCAGTTCTGCAAATGCTTGCACATAGGTCACAGAGTGTAAAAGTAAGTGTGCAAGATGTTTTTGTAGGTTTTGGACTGCTGTGATTTTCTTGCTCGTTAAAATTCTTTTTGTAATAATAGAATAGTGCTGTTAAAGTGGTGATCACTGTTTTTTCTATTCTATATGTTTATTAATTACAGCAGTTGTAATTAACTTCCTCTTGATAAAAATACAAAAGTTGATATATTATTGTGTTCATGTTTATTGTTTTAGGAATCTGTGGATGATTCTCAAGTAGCTGGAGTTTGTGCAACAACAGAAGAAGTGGTTCGCTATGAATATCATGTCTTGTACTCCAGCAGCTACCAAGTACCCGTGCTTTATTTTAGGGCTTGCTTTTTAGGTAAGACCAATTTTCTGTTAGACAAAGTGATGAATAAAAAAATGTCAGATGCCACAGATGTTAAAAACACAGATTTTATATTAAACAGAGGAACCAAATAATGATCGTATGTAATAAGAAAGTAAAAGATGAGACTGTTCACCAGTAAATTTTATAATACTCCAGACACAGAGCTTCAGGACCTTGGAGTAGATGATATCATCTCAGCCTGAAGGAGGCTGATCTTTGGCTCCTGGCATCTTGCCTGTGGTTGACTAAAACTGCTGATCATTTTTCTTGTTCTTTCCTTTAAATGAATACAAAAACCTTAAAGCTGCAGGTTTGAATTTGACTATGAAATAAGTGGAGAGAATTACAGTGCTTCAGCAGAATTGTGTCTGCTTCTTTGAAGCCTGACTTTGAGCCACAAGGCTGGTGTGTAAATGAACCTTTAAAAGTGTATGTTGTTTTCTGTTGAAATCAGCTGCTTTAAAAAAAAATGATAATAATAAGGTATTGCCTTTTTTGTCTATTAAAACTGGTTCTTGAAACACTAACTGATCTTTTTTTCCTCCTAAAATGTACATCTTGTTACCCATTACTCAATTGCTACAGCTACTGTGATTTTACTCACCATCCTGTCAGGAAGGAAGGAGGAACACAGAGCCTCCCTCCAAGGCCACTGTTAGTGTCACTTATTTAATCAGCAAACATAGAGTGATCACACTGCAGCACTGGCTGTGCTCTGTTCCTCTCTGCCCGAAGACTGCGTACCAAGGGCTGAGGGACTGAAATCTTCAAGTCATTTCTTCAGTCTCCTGCATGGTAGCATCAGCATCTTTTGTGTTTTGAATAATCTCCTAACTTTATCTAGATAAAGATGTCTGACTGTTGCCAGAGATATCTTTTTTCTTTTTAATTAAAAAGTGGCTTAAGATGCTTTGAATGTGTTTGGTAGATTTAATCACTCTCTGCCTTATATTGTTTAATGGTTTCTAATTTTGCAGTGTTAGCATTTTAAAAGGCACTTTAGATTTAAAATTGAAGAACAAATTCTCATAGACTCCCTGGTGAAAAGATTTTAGTCAGAGGTGCAGTTTCAGGAATGGATAATTTGGGGTAAATTTTCAAACTGGGACATGGGGAATTGGGGACATTGCTCTATCTTTACCACCAACAGAACTCATTTGCACACATCCTGCTGCAAATTTATTTCTAGAGTTATTACAGGCATTTAGAAATGTGCAGTGTTTTGCCTTTAAACTTATGTGTAGACAGAACGGTGAAGAAAGTTTTGCTGCAAGAGACAGATTAACCTATTTGTGGTCCTGAAAAATGTCATAATCTTGGTTTTTGCTGAATTAATAGTGCATAGTCTCTACAGAAGAGATGGAGATGCTGCAGGTAGAAGAAATAGGACACTATTTCTACTGTACTGTACTTTCATATAATTAGTATTCACCATAAGCAGTTAATCACCAGAGAAGAGCTCCCAGAGACAAAACAAGTTGTTTAGCTTGTCAGCATCAGGGAATCGGAGGTGTTGAAACATGACTCCTTATATCTGGAAGTGGATATTACAGAAGCTAGTGGATGATCTAATGCACAGTCGTAGTATTATGTGCCAACAGCTCCCCTTGCAGTACAAATATGTAATTGCTCCTGCAAGTGAGATTAAGTTTTAAAATGCTTTTTGGGAACCTTTCACAATGGAAAACAAGGACTTTTTTGAGATAATTCCTGAAGTCACCTGGGCTCTCTTTCGCATTTAACTCTTTCTTTTAACATATAATGTTCTCTGACTCTTGAAGAGAGAAGGATACAAAATACTGGCAATAAGTACTTCTCCAAGAATATTTTCAGCTATTATTCCCTGATTTTAGTTCTGGATGGTTTATTTTTGAAAACAGCAAAATCTATCGTCACTGCAAATAATTTACCTGCCTGTGCAGTGCCATCTGAAGGCACCAGCGTGGGGTTTTTCAGAAACATGCAAACATCAGTCAATCACAATCACCTGAGCTCTCTCAGAGAAATATCTTTTGTCTTACCCTGAGCCTAGAATGAAGGAAATTCTAGGTAAAGCCCCGAGATTTTTTTCCTGAGGAAGGTCATAGTCTTCCTGTGGTAGGCTCCTCACCTTGTTTCTCAGACCACTAGAAATACTCACTGCATTCCTTATCTGAAATTTTCAGGGAAGAATCATCTTCTGAGACCTGCATTGATTTCTCACTCTAAATTCCTACTATTGTTTTCAGATTAACTAACAAAATGGGTTCTTCACAAGTCTCTTGCGAGCTGCTCATGGTTTCCCTTGAATCCTGTCCATACGGATCCTCATATTAATTAGAGCATGTTGCAAGAGGTGAAGGTGAGCTATAATCCTTCCAGTGTTTCCACAGCCCTGCCCTGTTTTGTCTTCCCCAGCAGCAGAGCATGGAGGTTGAATTTAAAACTCTGCTTCCTCTCTGGCAGTATGTTAAGTGGCCATTATAACTCGAGGCCTGCCTAGGAAATAATAATTCTTCTGTTCAACCTGACTAAGTAGTTTTGCTTGTTTTGCAATGCAATTCACTTCCTCACTTTGTATGTTATGATAGCAACCAGTGCCAGCCTGTCCAAATCTGCACTATTCCAAATAGACTCTAAAAACTTTTGTAGAACAATTAAATTCCTCCTTTCTCCCTCCATATGTAAGTCCATTTTTCACTGACTGCTTGTCTCCAGCAGTCCCTCCTAGGAAAAAGGCTTCTGAAAAGGTTGCTGTGGAGTTTTTCCCGTGCTCTCCAGCAGGGTAAGCATCTTCAGGACCTTGTGTCAGTGAAGACATCTGGTTTTCACTCCTTTCTGCTAGCAGTTGTGCTTAAACATGCAGGTCAGCCCTTCCAGCAGAAAGACAAAAGCTGAATTATAACCTTATCCTTGCTGCTGTTTAAATTGGATGAGTTATTTTCTGGAATTCATTTTTAAACCTCTTTTTTCTTTTTTGTCAGAAGAAGTTTGATATGTAAGGTAGTAACAAGGTAATGGCTTGAAATTTTAATTGCAATAGGACTAAAACATTTTGAAAGACATCTAAACTTTTTGGTAGTCTCTGGGGATAGATTTACAGGGAAGATTTTGTTCTGTGCAAGGACAAATACTTCAGCTGAAAGTGATTAAATGTGATGACTGTCTGGAAAGATGCTTGGGAACATTACAGGATACAAGAAGATATTTTTAGGATACATATATACATCTAAGAAACATTTTTCACCAGTTCATGATACTTCCCATGTGGCATATATTCCTAAATTCAGACCTTCTGAAGTCGAGACAGTGGTCCTCAGTATCTCAGAGTGTCAGAGAACTAGGTGTCCTTTCTCCAATATTAGTCTTATGTATGCCATACCTTTGAAAAGCAGGAACCCTTCTTTCTTTTTCTGACTTCCGAGATTACCAAAGAGGTAGCTGAAGAAATGCATGAACCCCTTGCTGAGATCTGATGTCAGCAATTAGCCCTCTTAGAGACAGATGGTGTAGGCAATTAGCCTTCCCCTTCAGTGCTGGCATCAGCCAGATGGGCTGGGCTAGGTCCAGTAAGCTTTCTTTAATCAGCAGAGTATTTCCCCTTTTCTTCATCTTTAAGATGTGAAGGAACTTCAGTTTTTTCCTGAATTGTCATAATCTAAAGCCATACGTAAAAACACCTCTTGCATTGACACTGGGGCAGCAGCAACAAAATCGCAGGTGGACACAGGTATCATTCAGGAAACACCCTGTATGTCAAGAATAGAAAGGCTTGTCTGACACTTCGCTGCTTCTTTTTCCTGCAAAGGTAGAGGAAGATTCGTGAATACTAAGTACCAAAAAGAAAGAGCAGGAGTAATGGGAGTCAACACAGACTGCACCCCAGCTCACCTAGAAAAGAGTGAAGAAAGGGGATTTTCAAGTTGATCTGCTCAAAATATGTTTAGCTTTCTGACAATACAGATAGATCCCTGCCAATAAAAACCACGCTAATCAGTGGTTAGAGAGAGACAGCTTGGAAGATAATGTAACTTCCTCCAGCCCTGAAGGCATGACTTTCTGTGTTCATAACAGTACTGGGCCTGATGGATGCACTTTCCAGAAATCACACTTACTCTCTAAAGTCAAAAGCACTCTCTCCTTTCTCAGAAAAATGTCTCTTCTTAAGACCTTGTTCTATGAGAAAGGGCTGTATCATGGTTTTGGACATATACAAAATTTTGTTAAAAGAAAATCTGCTTTTTAACTATTTCTTACTTCTGGTGATAAAAACAAGTTAACACCAACTGGACCTTCAACAAGCCTTTTGAAGAAGTGTTTGTTATTATCAAGGCAGTTTAAATAATAAAAATCAGAGTTTCTGATAGGAATGCTGTAGTTATTCTTGGCTGACTGTTAAGGCAGGTGAACTGGTTGATTCAAGCCCATAGTTAGTGAGCGGCAGAAGCAGAACCAATATTTAGGAGTTCTTGACTCTTATCCGTCAGCTTCTTTCTCTTAAAAAATATCTCATCTGGTTGTCTCCCAGGCTCTTTTGTCCCTTCCTGTTGCGTCAGAGTCTGCATTTTGTCCTAGCACTGATGAGTGGATAACGTGTTGTGTGCCAGGCTTGTGGCCTGTCAAGGGTACGGTAAATCTGGCATGACTCACAGGCAGCTACCGACTGCTGTGTGGTAGAAATTTCCTTTTGCTCTCTGTGGCAATTGGTGTGATTGTTTAATGAGGTGAATTATACAAAGCATGCATATAACCACAAATTTTTTCTTCTGTCAACATACCTGCTCCCAGCTATACCTGGGACAGGGCTTGGGATGAGCTGCTGGCACCTCAGCATCTGCGTCACCCTGTGTGCATGATGGATAAATACACTGTAGGGTGAAACTGATGCCTGGGCCTTCCTCTCCTGCCACTTCTTTTTGCTCGCTGCTGCTGTCGCCTTCTTTTTCTGGCTGTACGTGGGGAGCTCAGCTCTGTGACAGGAAGCGGCGCAACAAGATGCAGGGCGGCTGCCTGGCTCAGCGGGTGCCGCCGTGGCCCCTTGTTGCTAGCAGCAACAATTACAGGCCGCTGTGTCAGCCCAGCTGGGTGCGGGAGCTCTCAGTTGCTTGCGGGGATGTGTAACAGGGCAGCTAAACATGTGAATGCTAACAGTCCTGGAAAAAAGTGGTCTGAAAGTGCCCATAGAATACAGAAGTGTATTTTGTGCCAAGCTGGGAGATTGGGATTAACACAGCTTCAGTTATATTGACCTAAATGATTCAGTGTGTGCTTGCAGCCCAGAAAGCCACCCGTACCCTGGGCTGCACCAACAGCAGCGTGGGCAGCAGGGCGAGGGAGGGGATTGTCCCCCTCTGCTCTGCTCTCATGAGGCCCCACCTGGAGCCCTGCGCTCAGCTCTGGGTCCCCAGCACAAGGAGGACAGGGACCTGTCAGAGCGAGTCCAGAGGAGGGCCACAAGGATGATCAGGGGGCTGGAGCAAGTCTCCTGTGAAGACAGGCTGAGGGAGTTGGGTTTGTTTGGCCTGGGGAAAAGAAGGCCCTGGGGATACCCCACAGCAGCCTGCCAGTGCCCAAAGGGGGCTACAGGAAAGCTGAGGAGGGACTCTGTGTCAGGGGGCGTAGGGGTAGGGCAAGGGAGAATGGCTTTAAGTGAGCAAAGCATAGATTTAGATTAGATATGAGGAAGAAATTCTTCACTCTGAAGGTGGTGAGGCTCTGGACCAGGTTGCCCAGAGAAGTTGTGGATGCCCCATCCCTGGCAGTGTTCCAGTCCAGGCTGGATGGGACTTTGGGCAACCTCGTCTGGTGGGAGGGGTCCCTGCCCATGGCAGGAGGTTGGAACTAGTTAATCTTCAAGTTCCTTTCCAACCCAAACCATTCTGTGATTATATGATAAACAAGTAAACAAATTCACACATCATGAGGACTTTAAAAACATATACCTCCAGTCAGATTACCTGAGATGAGTTTTATCATTCATACTTATCTTTTGATACAGAAACAGGAGGAAAATCAAAGCAGACTACAAAAACTCCGAACTCTTCTTCACTTCCAGCTGCAGTCTAACATACTAGGACTTCTATCAGTCATTTGGGATCTTAGTGTAGCTTTTATTTTATTTAGTTTAGTTTTGTTTATTTTGTTTCATTCAGAGAGAAAACGACAGACTTTGAGGTCTTCATCCTGCAAAAGGCAATGGGAAAACTGCCCATTAATCACCTGTCTTTTTGCAAGGGTCTTAGAGTTCCCAGCTGTGAAGCTAAACCTCATGTCCATTTTAAGTATTGATAAGTTATTCTTCCATGCCGTATCTGTCTTCCCATCTTCTAGGAAACTGAGCTAGTCAATTAGATGAGAATTTATAGGAATACAAACTTGGGAATATGTATGAAGTCTTACTAAAAACAAAACAATAGCAAAAAAAGTGACTTCATACTCGTTTAAAGTTTAGTGAAATATAATTGTGCAGAAATTTCAAAATGTAGGGAGGCTTAAATCCAAGGATATTTCAATATGTAAGTGCCTGATCAGAATGCCCAGATCAATTTTTGTTCTTATGTGAAACACTGCAATTAGTTTATAATAACTACTGAAGTGTATTACTGACTGTGATCTCACTCTGGTGTGATGTAAAACTTTTGGTTTTAGTTTATATGTATTTTTATCTGAAATGAAAATAATTCTGTACTGAAATATGATGCTGCTTTTCATACACGAAGTAATAAGACCCATGAGGTAAAGGCAAAACTCGGGTAATTTTTAACTATGTGATTAATCTTTGATCCTATATTTAATAATTTCTATAAATGAGATGGTTAGAGTCAGAGTAATCCATTCTATCTCCATTTGCTCAAGTGTTGCTATAAAAATTCACAAAGATGTACAGAGCAAAATCTAGAGTGGTAAATCAGTTTTTTCATTTGAATGTATGTTGTTTTAGATTTTGCATTTACACTCACTCTGAATTGCCTTTGCAGGTTGTATAGAAAACAGAAAATGGCAAGCATCTATGGTATTTTGTATTATTTGTACACAGATGATCTGAGCATAAATATTTCCTTCTAAACTTCACTTACCCTCTAGTAACAAATTTCTTAGCAAGTGTTAGACTATCACCAGAACAACTTTGGTATCTGCTATCACAGGACAGGGGGGATGCAGGTCTAGCAAGTCTCATGTTCCTGAGGATGGCATAGCGTATCTACTTAATATTCTGTTGCCTTCACAGATACTTCATTTGCCGCTCATCTTAATGCTTCTGTTATATGGTGCTTAAGTAAGGGCAGAACTTGGTGCAGTTTTTTCAATGCATGCAGAAGATAAAACAGAGACTGTAGGCAGCTGTTTTTAACTTACATCTAAACATGGCATTCAAATGTTAATTGGATGAATAAATCTTGTTCATTTTACAGACATGAAAATGTCAGTAGAATAAAACTAGTTATCACAGGATAATGGTCTCTGACACCTAATAGATGCTAAGATGAATCAACTTATTGAAAGTATATCAAAATATCCTATTGCTATTTGTCAAAAACAAATATTCAGAAAAAATTGACACGATTATTTTCAAAGTGGTAATATTTGGCATAATTCTAACATCACCACTGAAATGTGCTGTGACAATGTGGCTCAAGAAAAAAATGTCTTAATGTCTCAAATGTCTCAAAATATGTCTCAAGGAAAAAAAAAAGTCCTCTAAGTTACCAAAGGGCAGTGAACTTTTGACTGCATAATTTTGTTCCTTGCATTTTTTCCATTCTCTCACTATGAATTACATGTATTTACGTGAAATAGCTGTTAATGATACTATTCTGTGGTTGTTAATCTCTCTTGCTCAAGCATTATTTCACAAAGTTAGCTTAACCTTACAACTTGCAACCAGGAAAGTGAGTTGTTCCTCTCAGGTGATGGAGAAGTATAGGATAGTTTTGAGAATTTGGGCTAGTTTTATACACACATCCAGTTAGGATTTGAGCATTACTGTTCTGGAGTTTTGAGGCCAGAAGTGGCTCAGTCACATTCTGCTGTTTTTTCCATCTGTCTGCAGATAATCAGTATTTTCAGATTTACTTTTGCTGTACTCTGTTAAAGATATAGCCTGCTTAAGAGCTTTGACTGTGTGTGCTTCCCCCCCACACAGATGGAAGACCTCTAACTCTGGATGAAATATGGAAAAGTGTTCATGCGTGCTACCAAGCTTGTCTGCTGGAGGGGCCCTGGGACACTATTACACAGCAGGTGAGAAGCCACTGGTCATTTACAAAATTGATGGATGCAATATATGCCCAAATCCTCAATGGCCTTATTTCTCTCCTGGACACAAATAAAATATATAGAAGTCTTACGGAGGTGCTGTTGAGCTAGTTACCAACAACAGTTTCAGACCTGGATTTTGAAGAATACATAGATGTTCACCCCATAAGACTTAGTGTGACAATATCTCTCATTTAAAATCCTTCTCAAAAGCCAGTCCTGAAAACTGATAATTCCTAAGTAATTGTGGATTTTGGTAAATATAAAAGTAGACTGACTGACTTACTTAAGCAAAATATAGTAGTGTAATATTTCACAGATTGTCTGTTAATCAAATTACCAAAAAGACTGTGTAATTTTCAATTTTAAATAGACCTGCAATCCCAAGAATTGAAGGAGAGAAAATTAGTCTCTCAATCAAATAATATGTTGTTACTGACTAATGTACTTAAGAATCAGTGGTTAATGAACACCATGTTTTACAAGAGGAAGCAGATTAGTAAACTCTGTTATCAGTGCCTTGTTTTAGAGATATTCAAATCACTTTTATTTGAAGTGGTCTTAAAGTCACTAGATTATTTCAGCAATTTATGTCCTATTCATAGAATTGTGATGGTGGCTGTCTTGAAAACAGTCTCATTTGTGCACAGGAAGAGTGAGATGTGGCTCAGAGCTGAGTTGTGCACTCTGGGTTCTCCCCTCAGCTTCAGGCCTCCAGTGCAAGTTTGGACAAAGAGTGGAAACTCTCCAGGTGTGAGGTTTTTATCATCAGAGGAAGATACCAATGTCTCTTTTCTTTCCCTGCTTCCATCACTGGCTACTTGATCTTAGCTGCTTCCAGGTACACAGGTCTCTTACAAGAGCAGCTGGTGCAACAGGAATATAACCTCAACTGAGGTCTACAGGTGTTTCTATAATTCAACTAATACAACTTAATTACAGGATGCCTATTTGTAAATGGCACTCAATCATGGGAACACAAGCAATGTTGATGTTTTTGCAGCCACAGACTATTATTTGTATTATAATAGCTCCCTGAGAACCTAACAGGCATTGGTTTTCAGATGTTTGTTGTGCATTCCTGAATTCTAATTGTGAGTTTGCAGATTCTCTCATAATAGATGCTTTTAAATAAAGTATTAATTATCTGGGTTGTCTACTACAGAATGAAGATGAGAAAATTAGATTTAATAAAATATTAGCTGATAACTCCATTTCTGCACAAGAAAGTTTTGTAGTTCAGATTGTAAAGTTTTGTGATT
This sequence comes from Anser cygnoides, assembly GCF_040182565.1. Lineage (NCBI taxonomy): Eukaryota > Metazoa > Chordata > Aves > Anseriformes > Anatidae > Anser > Anser cygnoides. The sequence continues at coordinate 7,892,970 of NC_089912.1, read as the reverse complement.
CATAGCTCAAGTTTAAGATTCAGAGCTAAATCATGACCGTTTCTGCATAGAAAGGCAGAGGATTCAATTAACTTTGCTTTCAATCCATTTGAAAATCCATTGCTGGTAGATAGAGACCAGTAACTCTTAACTACATTCACATGCTAGGAATCCTTTGGGGCTGACACCTCAGGTATTTCCCAGATGAGCTGTTTTGGCTTGTGGATAGCTTACAGTCCCACCTGCAAAAACGTACAGGAGAGTCTGTTATCTGCACTCCAGAGGTGTTATGCCTTCTCTACACTTCTACACATTATTCTGTGGCCTGAAGCCACATTCACGCTCCTCTATAGAAAGTACTGTCTCTTTCTATTTGTCTGCAAACCACTGCAAAAACCCACAGCACAGTGTAGGTAATAAATCATAACGCAGTACTACTGATAATAAAGCGTAAAGAATATGTTTGAAATACGTAAAATCAAAGTGATTGAAGCCAAAAGGAAAAGCAGGTCACTCCCACCTGGAGATTACTTTTGCCTCTTAAGGAACAGTAAAGTAAAACTGGCCTGCATCTTTTAACTAGGGAAGTGTGTGAGATACATGCACGCAGGGGCTTGCAGGAACAGGTTTTGTGTTGGTAAAATGTGTGGTGTGCTGAGCCTCTTGTCTCTGCGGCACCTTTCCAGAAGTGGTTCAGCCAATGAGTCCAGTGACAGAAACTAAGATATAAAGAAAAACATTTTGGAGAAATTAGCAGAGTTATAGCAGCAAAACACTACTGGACATGGCATTGAGGTGATATTCCATTAAATAAGTCATTGCAGACTAAGTTAAACTGCTTTTCCCAGAATAATGCAGATTGTGGCTCAGGCTGATAGCATAATATTGGAACTGCTGGCAGGTAGAAGCTAGGGAAGGTAAGATCCTCCAGCAGTTCCATGAATGATTTGGAATTACTTTACCTTTTTTTTTTTCTTTTCTTTTTTTCCTATGCCTTTTGTATGTATATCATTTCCCTGAAGACCACCTACCTGTGGCTTAAGGCTATTGAATTCTGCTGACTTGAATGAGGTTAGCCTGCTTCCCATCAGTACTGAATGGGTCCAAAGGCCCCAGCTGCATTCCTGGATTGAAAATGTACTTTCCCACATGGCTGTGAGAGAGAGCCCCTGGGAAAGCAGCTTTAAGAGGTCTACAGTTTTAATTTTGGATGAAAGCACAAAGGCACTGGGCAGTGAGGATGCACTGGCTTATGGTCATCCAGTCAGGTGATAAGAAGACAAAGGGAGTGCATGGTTTTGTGTGTACATTTCTGGCTGAGTCAGAGGGGAGGCAAAACACCAGCACAATTAACAGTGCCAACAGCATTGTATTTTAAGTGCCAAGAACTGCTGGTATAACAAACATTTCCCCTTGTAAATTGAGAGATACATATGCCAGATCAAACAGAAAACAGCAGTAAAGATCAGAGCATTCTCAAAGGAATTACGAAAGATAATAAAAACTTACAGTAAGCAATAGCCTGCAAGGCTCAGATCAAAACGGGAGTTAGGTCTGCAAGAAAAAGTGTTTTTTGCCCTCAAGTGGGTTAGGGTTCTGAACTGAAATACCAAGTTTTTTTTTTTTTTTTTTTTCTCTTCTCCTGCATTTCTGCTAACCAGTTTTGCTATGTGGGTTAGGCTTTGCCTGCAGGGACACAGATCATGTAATGCAAGTCACTGGGCAAACTCACCAAAACAGGCTTGAACTCTCAGTACACGTGAACAGCAGAGAGATTCAGGATTTTGCTCCAAAACAGAGCAAAACTTCTACAAGCAATTCACCACTGGGGAAAAAAAAATGAGCAAACAACTATCAAAGGATAATGTTATTTACCTTTTAACAAAGGCTGATTTTGGACTTCAATTCAAGAGTTGGCAGATTAGGAAAAAAATTCCTACTGCCATTTTTTAATCACAGATCCAGGATGTTCAACCAAGCATTTGGGACTTACATTCTATGTGTTTTATGAAATGTGTATAGCATGCCAGTGTACAGTTGTAATACAACTATATTTTGTCTTATACTCTATATGGCAAAATATAGCAGAGATCAGGAACTGAAACATTGCATGAGCTCTAAATAGTTTAGCTATTTGGCAATTATATCACCCATATAATTGAAAACAAATTTTAGATAAAACTTTGAACTTTTTTTGTTACCTTTTATTATTATTTGAAAGGCATGTTCATTTTCAGAGAAAGTGTCTTCAGATATTTTTACTGACTAGATTATTTTTACTGCAGTAAGCAGAAGCCAACTAGTTACCTTCTCATAAATAAATTAGTATGATAAGGTTGCATAGTATTTTATAATGATAATTGATAAATGGTGATGATTTAATTGCACTTCCTCTAGTAATAATCTTAAAATGCTCAAATGAAGTTCCTGTGATTGGCTTTCTTGTGAGTTAAATCTCCCTGGAGTCTTCAGTCATCCCTTTTCTACATCCGGAGATAACTTGCTTTAGCTGTTTTAAATAATACAAATCAATTATAACACACAGCTGTTTAACAAAACTTCTAAATGTTGCTACAGGTCTCTGTGGGTATTTCCTGATGGCTTATAATGACATCAATTTAGCACACCTGGTAAGATCTGTGTTAGCTGGAAGTAGCTTAATTCTGCAATGACAGGAAAATTAAGGAGTATTTATGGATTACTGTTGCATTTCAGAACTGTTGCCAACTGTGATTTTAGCTTCTTTTTGAAGAGTCAGAAATGGAGTTGCAGACATGGCATGTCTGTGTCCTGAATATCTTTCTTGTAATTTGGTAGATGCTTTTGAGGATATCCTTTATTAGCTATTACTCTCTACGTATTCTGAAAGAATGTTGCTTTGCATTTTTGAATTAGTGTATGTTAGAAATGTGTACTCTTTCGAAGAAGCTCCTTTGTGAGTGCCTGTTGTAACTTTCCTGAAATGCAAACAAATAGAGCTTTCCTCAGTTGTCCCTCAGCTGGTTTGTCCCATTCAGCATGAATTAGGATGGAATCCCAGCCCCACATCTGCCTTGTCACTGTCCTAGGGGACCTTCTGGGCACCTCACACTGCCAGCCCTGTTTTTTTCCTGACTTTTTAAACGTACTTCCTAAGCTAGTTATGTATTGGCCTTAAGAATAAATAAGAAATGTAGGTGTTCGCAAAGGAAGACAGAAATGTCATGAATCATAGAATCATTCATGTTGGAGAAGACCTCTAAGATCATCTAGTCTAACCTTTAACCTAATATGGACAAATCCACCATTGAACCATGCTACCAAGTTCTACATCTACGTGTTTCTTGCAGACCTCCAGGGACTCAACCACTTCCCTGGGCAGCCTATTCCAATGCCACTCAACCCTTTCAGTAAAGAAATTTATATTAATACCCAATCTAAACCTCCCCTGATGCAACTTGAGGCTGTTTCCCCTTGTCTTATCACTTGGTGCTTGGGAGAAGAGGTTGATCCCCATCTTGCTACGAGCTCCTTTCAGGTAGCTGTAGAGAGCAATAAGGTCTCCCCTGAGCCTCCTCTTCTCCAGACTAAACACCCCCAGCTCCCTCAGCCGTTCCTCACAGGACTTGTGTTCCAGGCCCTTCACCAGCTTCGTAGCCCTTCTCTGGACACGCTCGAGCACCTCCATGTCCTTCTTGTAGCGAGGGATCCAAAGCTGAACACAGCACTCGAGGTGTGGCCTCACCAGAGCCAAGTACAGAGGGACAATCATTTCCCAAGTCCTGCAAATAGGATGAATGTAAAAATAACACTGGAGAGATTTCAATTAATAACAGGAAAAAAACCCTGAAGTATTCTCCAAAATCTCCAAGCAAATGTATCCAGCTAAAAGAAATTTACGGTAAGTGGGAATAAAAGTCTATACAAAGGAATGATGAAGTAAATCATTGTGATAATGGATGGCAGCAAGAGAGACACGTTTCTCTCACATATGCTCTGATATTTAGCAGAGAAGTACAGTACAGTTTTAGGTAGATACATAGTGGTATTGTGTAAAAAAGCTCCAACATAATGGTCCTTCTTCGTGTAAATGAACAGCAGATTCACTGCATTAAAATCCAGGTATGATATACCAGAGGCATAGTAAATCAGCAGAAGCCCAAATGTGCCATGGTGAAATGCTAAATGATGAGACAGTTTGAAAAGAAAGACCACAAGAACAGGAGAAAGGATCCAAAACAAACAGTGGAGAACAGAGAATAGAACTGAAACAAAGGCAGAGAAATCTTATTCTTAAAGTGAGCATATTTTACGACAGGGTAGTGCATTATTTAACAACCAGGAATTTAAAACTAAATTTCAGTTTTTCAGTTTATCTGTAAAGGCTATGTTTTAACTTTTGTCATTTGGGAAATCTTCTCCAGCATGAATGGGAAATGTGCAGCAGTTAAATGTAAGTCTGTATTTATAGCTAGAACTTCTGTCTTGAAAGTACATCGTATTTGGTCCTTCTTGTAGAAGTTGGCAACACAGAGTATTAAGTTAAGTACCTGTGAATAGCAGATTTTGTCCTCTAATTTTTACGTACCCGCTTCTCAAAATTATGGCCTGATGATGCATATAGTTACCTATTAAAAGTTAAACTAAGAAGACGCATTTATTTTCCAGGCACCTTCCAAAAGTTATTACAAAATAGTAGAATATTTATTGGTTTGGACAATGGGTGAGGGCACTAGCCATTTTCATCCTGTCTTTGTCCTGGGGGTGTTTATAAAAATGTGCACAGAACAACTTCAGCAGGGAAAAGTGAAATGTTCCCACCTCCAAAATGCAGCTCAGTGGTACAGTGGTGTGGCTAACTTCCTATGAGGTTAAGAGCTTTACTCTAAATCAAGAAGAAAAGAAAGCTGAATCTAGGTCTTGTGTCTCAGATGAGTTCTTTACTTGCCTGTAGAGTAAAGTGGGGTATAATGATCGTCTCTTCTTTCTTTTTGGTATGTTTTGTACAACGTCAGGTTTGGTAGGCATGCTGTGTGAATGGCTATGGGATTCAGTTTGGGCTGTAGGCCAGACATTTATCTTCTCCAGATATAGTTGTTTATGCCCATAGCAAGTAGCAGAAAAATGTTTTCTTCTTCTGTGAGGAGGGACTTAGCACTCTGAGAAACAGGTCTTCCAAAGGCTAGGAAGCGAGGTGAGAATTTTAGAGAATTTTGGGTATAAATCCCTGAACATATGTGTCCAAGTCCATTTTTGCTTCTTCTCAATTGTGCCAGTCCATGTCTCAGTTACTTTTTTCTTTTTTAAAGCAAACTAACAAGATCATTTTAAAAGCTGGAGAATAAATCTGATCACAGTCATGAAACAAGCATCACCAAAAATTTTGTTTTTTATGAGTGTCATGTTGTCATAAACCCTGACCTTGCCCTGACAAAACAAAGTCATAAACACAATCAAGTATATCTGCTAAGGCTTAATCAATGCTTAGCGATGATGGAATGTAAAATCAAACATCCAAGGATAGAAATCGAATTGCATTATTACAGGAGGCTCAGCAGTTGAAAAACTGCCCAATAAAACAAGAATGAAGGCTTGGTGACTTGAAAGTTCTGTAGAAACAGTCTAAAAAACTAATCTGTGAGTCAGGAGTCTGAAGGATCATGGAAGTTAACAGAGCACATGCTGCCTTGCTCATTCCCTGCCCCTTACCCGGTTTTACCAAAACCTCTTCAGACCCAGGTGCCTCTATTATCAAAATGTGAATTAGGGCTCTGCCTGCAGGGCACTCCTCCTAACCATGGGAGCGGACAAGGTTCATGTATGGTATGTCTGTTCTGTTTTTGCTGACAATAGGTTGGTGTTTTGGTTCTTTTAGTGCTTTGCTGTCACCCCAGGGGAAAAAAAAAAAAAAAAAAAAAGACATTCAGAGCATTCTGAAAAAGACATCAGACATTCTGATACTGACTCTCAATGCAGTAGTTTGTGAGGACAGTTGCAAGTCTTAAATTTCAGGGCTGTATGAAATTCCTAAATATGGTAGATCATTGTTGTCTATGTGGTAGTCTGTTAAAAGATCCTCCACACTGTTTCAAGTCTTAGGTTAAAGGCTCACCTTGTGTAATCCTTAAAATAGAAAGGTGTGGGCTGTTGACACCAATGCTAATTGAATGAGGCTGAAGATGATTGTGCTGTTTTCCTTCTGCACTGTTCATGCATCTTCAGGTTCAGTCTATTCAGCCCTTTTATGAATCCTCATCTACAATGAAGAAAGCTATTTGCATTTACTAATAACACTTATACTACAAAAGGGAATATTAGCAACCGTGTCCCACAGATTTTAAATTTCAGAACAGCAAGTGATAGGGAATTCTCCTATGTCTGATTTGCTACTATTGTTTATTTCTCAATTTCATCTAAATCAGGTGTTTTTCTCCTGTCATTTGGTACTTAGCAGGTAGTTGTAATATCATCTCTGTTATATGTCCATTCTGTCACATAAAAAGTAGTCATCCAAATGAAAACTTCCCAAGAACAGCACAGAACTGCAGTATTTTTCCAGAGTCTGCGCTTTTTCAATATGTAGTTAAGAATCTGAAAGACATATTCTTTATAGAACTTCAATAATCCTGTCCATTACATCACTTAATTTATAGCAATGTTAACAGAAAAATCAATAAACATTATTTCTAAAATGTCAAGGATGTTAATGGTGTGATTTAAAAAAGGAAAAAGGTTCAAAACTCTGAACAGAACACTTTGATATAGTGTTGTAGAGGCACATCTTGCTGAAACTGTGGTAAGGAGGATTTAAATCATTATGGCTCAGTCATCTTGAAAAATGTGTGTAGGTAGCTATTCTTAGACATACAAATCTTTCTTGCCATATTGTGGGATTTTGCTAAGTGGGGGAGGCTGTATACAGTATATCTTAACAGAAGGTTGCTAAGATCTCTCTTAAATCATTTTGGCTCATATCAACAGTTGCTATGGATCCTCTGCTAATATTTTTGGAAAATTATTAGTACAACTTCCTGAGGAAAGGGAATCTTACCAGCATGGATTGGAAGGCTGTTTCAGAGGGAAAAATATAAGAACGGAAAAGCTGGGTGAATATTTATTTCAATCTAAAATTTTCTGTGATAGATTGGACTTCTGTGGTTGAAAACAAACAACAGTAGTGTACAAGCTAGCAAGAAGGTTAATTTAAAAACTAAGCATTAATTAACAATGTATAGCTGCCCTACAGCTGAGTCATGTTTCTCCCAGTAAGACTTTATGGGCATAAACCTAGTCTGACTAATTTCATAGGAGGAAAAGACCAAACAGTGAGCTAGTACTGAAGGATATAGAATAAGCGAAGAGGCTTAATGGGTAATGTTCATATGGAGATAAAAAGTGGTAGGAGGGTCCTTGATGATTTCTGGGGCACAATTCAGGATAGACTTTTAAGTCTTAATGTTATTGCTCCTTGAATTGATCAGTTATTCTGAAATGAAGGTTTAATAATATTTCTACACTGATACATAATTAATTGAATGAATTACAGTGTAATAGTATTGATTCCCTTGATTCTTCTCTGCTTCTGTAGAAAAAATGTGACAGTGCTACACATTGCATTTGCCTTTACAGACAATTTCTCTAGCAAGAGAGATTCCACAGCCTCCCAAGTAGAGATTTTTTGGAAGAAGATGAAATAGCATATTCCTTCCCTGGTCTGGCATTGCTCATTGTAGGCAGAGATGGGTTGCTCTTCTGTCTTCGCCTGCAGTGACCTCCAGCAGACCTGTATGGACCCAGCAATTCATTACTGGTATGAGGCTGGTTACTGAATATTCCCCCTTATTGAATGTTCCTATGAAGAAAAAATTAAAATACACAGTAATATTGATTGCACAGTGTGAGGGAAATGGATATCATATATGTCACAAATTCAACTCCACGTGAAAGATAACCATCATGGTCACAAAACTGTTGTAAACTTTATAGCAATTCCTGTTTGTTTTTTTTTTTTTTTTTTTCTGCAGCAAGGGCTCTTGGTCAAGCCCTTCTGCAGATTTTATTTATTTATTTAAGAAAAGCTTTTAAAGTGCCATTTAAATGGAAGTTCGGTATCGAGGTTAACAGATTAGCAGTTCAAAAGCATTTAGACAAATTCATGAGACCACTTGTCCATAGATGGATTCAAAAAGACCACGCATGAATGTGTCCTCCATCATCTATAATACAACAAACATGCTGGAGCAGTACAAGGGGAGCGAACCACAGAAAAAGGCCAGGCTCTTGCTCTACCACAACAGCCTTTCCACCTGCCACTGTTGCAGACAAGACCCATTGCTGGATGGACTTTTGTTCCCATCCAGTAGGACACTTCTTACATTCTTTAGACAAAAAGGAAGATGAACTCATCAAAGGAGATGAGTTTACTTCATATGGTCAGACCAGTATATGAAACTGTGTATAGACTCTGAGACTCACAAAACCACGTGACAGCTCTTAAAGTTGAAAGCCAGACAGAGGCGCGTTTTGCCTTCTCATTTTGTATATTGTATTTCTGGCTGCATAGAAGCCTAATTCAAGAGTAAGGAGAGACACTGCTCGAAAAGCCCTGGCAGAATGGGAGTTATGGCTCCTACAGCAGTGGTATGTTCAAGCTTCTGTAAACTTTTGGGCTCTCAGAAGAGAGCTCAGTGTTTCACTCATTTGTTGTCACAGACACTGACGTGTTCCAAGTCCTTTTTAAACTCTGAATACCATTGTTACTAAAGCACTTAGCTGCAGCTCTGAGAAGGCCTTGCAGGAGACTGTTTCAGTTCCTTTTGGCATTTTCTGTAGTCCACCTTTCTTATGCCAGCATTCACTTTTTTGGTGATTGCTAATCCCAGTTCAAACTTTTTACTCTACCATACTGTGTATGGAGATTCTTGGGCAACTTGTGTCAGATCAGGCTTTTACACAGCACAATGTTTGTAGCCTTATATTGAGTCTATCATCAGGAAAATTACCATGAATATTGACCGTCTTAAAGCGTCTGTGCAAGAATAAGAATTTGCAGTTTCAGTAGTTATTCAGAGTATTGGTCCAACAAATGGTATTTCAAGTAATATGCACTATGGGGTGCTTTAACCGGATGTTAAGATCACAGTCATCTAGCATTATAAGGAGAGATGAGGAACAAAGAAAGTCTTCTCTTGGCCTGAACTCAGAATGAGGGCTGAGTCACACTTTTACGGACACTTCATTGCCTTCTTATATTTGATATAGTCAAATTAGTGTTCTACTGCTCTGCTGCAGAAGAAATTTGCTTTCCATTCATTACCCTGTGGTAATTGTCTGTCTTCTGACAACATTATAGCTATTAGTCATACTTCCTTCTTGATAAACTGTATAGAGGAGGTAGGAATATATGCCATCTCATTTGCTAGTTACAGTATTTCAAACTCAAAAGTCCAATGAAAATCTCTCTTCGCAATATCTTATTGTAGAGAAATTCCTGGGATTATAAAGTGAACCCTTTGGGGGCACATTTATCAAATGCCATTATGGATTTTTTTTTCTTTATTTTTTTTTTTTTCTGAACTCTACATTTTTTAATCAGGGTTGGAAATCTGTCCCAAAATCTTTCCATAGTTATACAGCTTGTTGGATCTTTCAGTTTTGCACCTTAGATGAATCTCTTAACTTAAGAACAGATTTCAAATAGTAATTAATTAAGACTATATGCTACATAACTAAAACGGTGACAACTGAATTAATCTTATTTTGGCAAGCATGGAAGAAGAATCATCTGTTTATTTTCTTGGAAAAATGGCTGAGATGCCATTTCTTGACAATATAATTATGGACCTGCCAATTTTTAACTATAGAATTTTCTTAAAGAATCCTAAATGCAAGTTACATGCTTTTGAGAAGTTTAGGCTTTAAAAACATAGCTTTGTCTGAGCGTCACCTAGTGCTTTATTCCACTTTTTCTTAAATTTAGTAACTCAAACCTGGTTTTATATATAAATATGAGCAGTGTTGTCTATTCTTGTTTAACGTTATGCTTGTCCTGCATGACTTCTTAGGTATGCCTTTAAAAGATATTCTGTTAGATGTTAAATTATTAAAAAAATATATATATATGTAAATTGCAAAAGAGGATTATCACCCTCTCAAAACTGTAAATATTCTGGAATAAGGCAGATGAACCAATTTCAGGGATGAAATATGAAATAGGTCTTGGTTATCTAGTTATTTATGTTATTTTTTATTCTGTAGTATTAAGGTGTTACAATAGTAAGCTCTGCACAAGAAGTGCATATGCATGTCAGATCTTATAACATTCTTTTCTATTGTTATCACTGTCCTAGTTACAGAAACCACTGTATGGAAAATGTATTTATCTTTTGAATAAACCTGAAATAGGAGGGCCCAACGATGTAAAATAAATGAAAGCGAAACTTCTGTTTAAACACGTTTCTGTTTGTTGCCCTTGAAAACACTTTATTTCTGGGTAAATGGCTTTGTGTAAGACTTTCTAACCTGCACTGTGTGTTATACAAGAAAAGCAAAGCTGTCCCCAAAGATTTTGGATTGAGGTACTGTTCCTGTTTTGGATGCACATCCTATTTCTGGTAGCTTTAAAAATGGAAGAGCAAGATTGATGTTTTTGTGACATTTGACTACAGACACGTTCAGGTGTCACATTCAGCAGAAGCTGAAGATGTCAACTTAAGTAGCAGTAAGTTAGCAATGTAGAGGTGATGTTTGCGTGGAACGTGGTGGTTAGAGCTCTGTCCAAATTAAAAGACAATTTCATTGCAAATTGTAGACAAAAGGCTGCATTCAGGCTGTGGTCAGCCAGCTTTCATGTTATTAGCAGGGTTTTAAGATGTCCTGTACGGAAAAAGCAGTGACAGTTTGTGCTCTGAAGAATTTGTTTCTTCAGAAACAGCATTTCCACCGTCTTGGCCATGATGGATTTGAAACAGCAGGTACAAAGTGGTAAATGTTGTTCATTTTACAGAAATTCTGGCTGCATCAAGTATTCTCATATATTTGCGTTGTGGAATCTGCCAAAGCAACTCCATTTTCCTCAGAAAACTCCAGCAGTTTGATTAATTGGTTTTTCAACTTGGACTTCATACTTGATGCAAGAAGAAAGCTTATTTGACTGTGTGGGGTTCACAGTTGTGAAAGTATTAATGAAAACTTGTCGCTGAAGTTAGTATGTCTTTGGAAATACACAGTGAACACATACATTAAATCGTAAGGGCAACTGTAACTGTCCCTCTCCAAAGAAGAACTTGAGCAGGAATTAAAATCCATCTATAGCCTTTTCCTCCAAAAAGTGGTTCAGTAATGACAGAAATTCGCTTTTTTCATCTGATTTTCACTTTTTTGTCTCATCAGGGTCCCTTCAGGTTTTCCCTAGCTCAGTACCATTGCAGATTTATTTTGGTTATCTAAGAAAATGCACGAGAGCATAGGTGCACTTTTATAGTCATTCTCTAGCACCTGCTACAGACAGAAGTAGGCTGTTTTATCTTCAGCACGCTTAGCAATAGGAGTCCTTCTCTATGTTTTACTGCAAAGTTATAGAAACTTCCCTCAGTTACATCAGTAGGATGACTTGACTTCTGTTTGTAAATTGAAATCAAGGTGACTAAATATGTCACCTGTCCCAGGTAATAAACTCTATCCTGTGCCCACTAAGATGGAAGGAGCTTTTAAAATGCTTTTTGGATTTGACAGCTTTTACAGCAAGCACATTCCTTTCACCAGCCATTTTGCCCCATCTGAAGCTTTTTTTGATTGTCACTTCCCTGTAACCAATACCAGTCCTATTTCTTAAACATTGTTTTTATGAAGTGGCTGCGTTAATAGAAATGTTGTGACCCACATCAGTAGAAAGGAGAAGCACTACACAGTTAGTATTCTAACAGTTTTATTACTATGATCTGTGCCTTCCAATGGGATGATAGAAATTCGTGGTGTAATTGAAATTCCTTAATGCTGCTTCTGCAACACAGCGGTGCCATAATAATGGAGTTTCTGTTGCAGTAATTCCATTATTAGGGGAAAATCTGTAAGAAGAAGGAAACAGAGAGAGATGTTTGGAACACATTTCTTGTAACAGCTGGTGCTGTCCTGTTGCCTTTGCAAGTACCATTACTGGTCCTTGTAATCACAACATGCATATGCTCATCTGACTTTACTGCTCAGGCTTAATGTCCCCCTAGCCCTCATTCATAAAAATGTTACTTGCTTTTTACACCCAAACTGGAGCATGTGTGTAATTGAAGCATAAAGTCTTCCTTTGACCTCAAGTTCAACGTGCTTCGGGTTCCACATGTGCAGTTATTGTTGTGGTCGTGGGACATAGAGTCAATCTGAAAAGAAAAAATTTTATTACTGTCTTTCTGAATAAGAAGAGTTTGATTTTATTGACAAGTAAGTTACTACTGGTGTATATAAAAAATAAGGAATGAAAAAGGAGGTTGTGAATTCAAGGACATAAAATACTTGTAGCATCATAACCCTGTGTGAAAGATTTTTACTTAACAGTAGGCATTTATTTCAGTAAGTGGGGTTGAAAGTTGGTGAAAAGGGAAGGGCCTGCAACTTCTTTATTCCTTGCATCACTGTTTCCATTTCCCTGAATGGAAGAGATTATGGAGGTCATAATTTATTAATCCTACCTTCTTTTTCTGACCTGATGACTGTGATTGCAAACACTGCTGGGAAAATACCTGGAGGTGGTAGGTGCTGGATGTGGTGTTTGGTAGCAGTATCCTGCATGAAAGTTTTCATGCTCCTCCGTGATTATGTGTGTAAAACAACATCATGCAGACTGGATCGGGGCAGAGTTAGTTTTAGGTACAAATCCCTTGCACTGTCGTAAATGGAGAGGTAATAAATGTTATGATGTATGCTCTAAGGCAGGTTAATGTAGCACTGGAGAAAATAGAAGCCATTACTACTGGACGAGCTCCAGTTATGACAGAGAAGATAAATGGTGCTGTTACAAGAGATGTACTGACAACAAAATATCTGCTGGCTGGCAAAGAGAAGAGCGGAGCACAGCACAGCTACCTACAGGCAATTACCCGTTACCTGAAGTAATGTTTATTTTTAATTCAAATCTGACTTGGATAGTATTTCCTACACGCACTGATAGGTGAAGACACATAACCCAACCTGATGGAAGTTTTGTATTCGATTATATGTGCACTTAGGAGCCACCCAATTTTTGCCACTGTTCAGATTCGTGTCTAACATTTCACTGCATTACAGGCAGTGCACAGGACAGGAGACGAAGCTAGTCTTACCCCTTTACACCTCATGGCCTTGCGAGGACAGCCCAGTTGCATCAGTAAATGAGGGCAGAAAGGGTGAAGGACAGTTGATCGAGTATTGGCAACCCTGACAGACTTTATGAAAACAGGCCTTCTTGCGCCACACAGAAGAAGCTGCTGCTAAACTGAAAAGTTTCTTGGTCTTCTGGGAGCCTGTAGCATTCCTTTTGTAGTTGTTGTTGCTGAGGGTTCAGGCACACTAACAAAAACCTCAGTGAAAGAGGTTTAAGCTCACCAGTTTGTCCTCACATCTAAGGGAGCTCACCACACCTGCACAGGTGGTTGTAGTTGCTCAGCTAACATACAGGAAGCTGTTACGCTCCTCAGTCATGTTCAGTATTGTGTAGCATCAGAACTAAATTCATTATCAAACTACCAATGAAACATTTCACATCTGTTATGTGGTTTTGTGAGAGAAGTTGAGACAACAGGTACAGAAATGGGTGCAGATCGTCCTTTCAAGTCGTTCTTTATGTCACCTAAAAAAGAAGTCTTCCTACAGAAAGTAAACGGAGCAGCGTTTGGAGCTTTCATATTCACTGGAGCTAGTTGCTGCCTGTAAAAACTTGATTTCCAATGAAAGTTGGGTCAGGTTCAAGAGAGATGCAGGTGTGTGACGTACTCCAGTGTCAGGTGCGGATCAGCACTGTGAGTCAGCGTGGGAATGGCAACAAGAAAATAAAGCAGCTGATTTCAAAATAACTATCCAAGCATTACTGTCCAGAAGAGCAACCTGTAAGTGGGTTCTTTCTGTACAATGCCAACGAGTAATTGCTAGAATTGAATTGAAAGTCACACATGTTTCTCCATAAAAGGCATTGCTATATGACTGATTAAGGACGAGGGGACTCTTTTTTGCTACCTAAAATGTTTTTTTTTCATGAAACCTCAATAGGACTCTATGGTTTTCCCAAAAGGGATGCACAGATGAGGCTAACTGAAGGCTAGTATTGTCATCCTGGCATTTTGCCAGGGTACATTTCACTGCCTGTGGAGTATCTTTATTCCAACAGATGACTGTGGCAGGTATTAAACAGGTTCCTGGAGCTGGTGCAGCACAAGCTCCTTCATTCTCATGAGATACACTTTGGATAGTCTTTGAGAAGGACTTGGGAGTCATCATACTGCAAATTCACAGCCCTCTCTCAGGGCATACCATGAGCGACAGAAGTGCACCTTTCTTGCTTTTCCTGATGGAGCACCTAAGCGCAGACCCCTGGGGTGGCAAGATAAGCCACTGCCTTCAGTTCTGGACTCATCTGCAGTGATGACCAACAAGGGCACTAATTAATGCCGGTTTGACTGACAATTGCATGTACAGCTGTCGTACAATAATGAGTTCTAGCTACTGCAAGCCCGGGCTGAAATCTGAACTGGTGACCTGGCAATAAAAATGCTCTATAGCCCAATATCAATTCTGAAGTCATTCAGAGCTTTGATAACTTTTTTTTTGTTGTTTTGGGTTTTTTTTTGTTTTGTTTTTTGGCAGCTGTCCGGTACTTCCTCCTCTGAGCTGCTGTGTCAGTGATTTAACCTTGAGTATACATTAAGCCTCATGGGGATGCCATTATGTGCAGGGTCTGGAATTTAGAGTTTGACTGAATCAGATCTGATGCACTCAGGATGTTTTTCCTGGTTGCTCAACAGCTCTCCCTCCGTGCCTCAGCCATTTCCCTTCTTAGAAACTCCTGCTTGGCTCAGGAATTCTTGTAATCTCTTCTGCTTTTGTGTTCTTCCTGTCAGACATACAGAGTGTGACATATTCGTATCTTTCAGGTTTTGAATGTTTCTGAAAAGTATAGCATTCTTGCAGTTTCATTCCTTTCATTTAAGGTGAAAAAGACAAGCAGATTCAATCAGCTTATTGAAAAATTCCCATTTTATACACAACTGTTTTCTTGACACCATATTTGTGGACTTTCATTGCTAAGGATCTGTGTAATACTTAAATTTCATGGATTAGAGGTAAACAAATAAGTGACAGTTCACAGCTCTCTGTGAATGTGCAGATACGGGCAGCTGCAGTGCATGTGCCATGCCCACAGCCTCGCCAAGAAGCAGCACAAGTTTCAATGAACTCCTGGGTCACGTCATTGGTGCCATTCAAAATTAGGTGGATTGCAGTGAGATCTGCACTGCTCTGGCACTCTTGTTGCTTCAGAAGTGCAAGGAGGAGGGTTTGACTCACCCGAACCAAGTGTCCTCAAAGTATTTCTATCAACTCTGAAGCTGGTGGCTGGGTCCTGTTGCAAAAACCTCTCCCTTTACATCTGCTGGATCAGGAAGGGAATAAAGTGCATTTCCACTGTTCAAGAAGAGTGGAAGAGACTCTGCAGGGAGTTTGGAAGTTGAATGGATTTCACCACTGTCACATGCTCAGGAGTCTTAACTTGACACTAAAGATAGGATCAAGAGTATTACACTTTTGAAAAATCGGGGAGCAATACACTTTGCTTTTTCATACAGACATGTAATTGTTAGTATTTGGGATTTTTTTCAGTCTCACTCTATTGTGTTGTAAGGAGAGGAAGAACTAAAAGAAGAAAGATGAATAAGCTATTTAATAAGCTATTTAAAAAATCGTCTCTGGCTGCCATTGGCTGTCATTCATTGGTGGTTTGCTCAAGCAAGAACTGCAGGATAGGATGAAATACCAGGTCACAGGATGGTTGGGATTGACTTCAGGCTGAACGTTCAGCTTTGGAAATCATCCATGTGCTTTTCCGGGAGTGCCACGACATTTAAAGCCCAGCGGATCTTCTGCATTCTCTTTGGGAGTGTGTATTATCTCTTTAGACTCTTTCTTCGTGTAAGGGAATTGCTCAACTTGCTGCTTGATGTACTTTGTTTTGTTTTGTCTGGTTTAATAGTTCTGTAAATAATGTTAACTATCCGTTTTTACTGTCTTTGAGGAATACCGTTGGCACAACCTATGTATCTTCTAGAATTGCTTAGAGATCTGAGATGATTTAAGCTAGCGTATAATTTGAATGGATCTTTTATTCAAACTTAGTTTTTCTCAATGGAAAACAGCATCAGTTCACTGTTACCAACAGCAGATGGTAGCATTCATGCATAAGTTATCTGTTTGCACTGCAATGTAAAAACACAGCTTTCTGAACATTATTTCTGTATGTTGTGAAGCTTCTGGAAGTTTTTAAAAGTTCTCCTAGACACAAAAGGATTGATCTTTGTGAGTGTGTTTTTTGCAAGAGAACCAAGTGTCGTTTAACTGCAAGAGACACTGTGATATAGGATATGTCCTCTTTGCTGAAGATGACAGGCCAGGATTTGTCTTCATTTGTTAGCAGGGGGTTGGAAAAGGAGTTTTTACTGTATTGTAAGAAGATTTAGCGATCCTCCTCTCTTCAGTGGAGGCAGTTTGCTAAATCCTAAGACAAAATGCAGCCACAGAACCAGGGGACTCTGGCTGCAATTATATCAGCCTGGACAAAGGGATTATGTCTCGGAGAATAAGATTATTATAGTTTCTTCTTGGCCAGCCATAATAGAGCCACCACAAGAAGTGCAGCTAAGGAAAAGGGCCTTTACCCAGAATAAAACACCCAGTCCTCATGGTAAGTCTCTGCCAAGGCTCTGGCTCCAGCAGTCTGGGCTCGGCTGCAAGCAGGCTGTGCTAGCCTTCCACGTTGGGCATCTTTCTCGTCTGGAACCACCCTCTAGCTGTTCCCTGTGCTGTATTAAGTGCTTTTGCCCTTCCTGAGCATGGGGATGAGGTAGGATTTGTTTATTTTGGTGCAGAAGGAGTAGCAGTGACCTCAGCAGCATTAAAGGAAAATCACTTCCCCGGGGCACAGTGCGTGGGGCAGATGTGCTGATCTCTTGGTATCACTGATGTAAGAGCAGATGAGATCACTGTTAGGGCTTTGCATGGAGTGCAAGTTTGATTCAGTCAGAACACATACTTAGTTTGAGTGCCTGTTGGAGAAGAAAGTGAAAGCTTTGTGCAGCATCAGATTGATTTTTCAACAGCACCCCATGCGGTGTGAGGGTGGAAAGGAACACACAAAGCCTTAGCAGTTTGTAGGGAGTGTGTATGACTGCAAACTTAATTGTCACTATATGGCTTTTTTTTTTCTTTTTTTTTTCTTTTTTTTTTTTCCTGCAGGACAGTTTTGATTGCATTCTTGACAAACAACTGCATTTCAGGATACTTTTTTCCTGTAGAATAGCCTAATGTGAGGATATGCCATCTAGTGGAAGTTAAAGCCACCCTGAGGGCTCTTCCTCCCTTCCTGCTTTCTCTCACAAGCTCCACATTAAACTCCATTTATTTTTCAGCACCTGTTTCACAAGACTGTAACTCAAGCCGCTTTTGAAAACTTTTACATTTGAACTAAACTGTAGCATTGCCTTCTTGGTGCTTTTATTTCTCTTTTTAGAAAGAGAATATGCTGTCAAGTATTGATATGTCAGCGACTGCTAGTAGAAAAACAATGCGAATTGAGAAAAATTGCATCAAGGATTAAGTGGACACTGCTTTGTGTATTTCAGGTGTAAACAATATATTTTCTGTTTTCTTCTTGCGTAGTAAAACAACTGATTTTCCCTCTTAGGAGCATCCATTACTTGGGCAACCATTTTTTGTTCTACACCCCTGCCGGACTAATGAATTCATGTCCTCTGTACTGGCCAGCTCACAGAAGCAGAACAGGTAAGAAACACTACTGTGCTTTGCAAGGCTTGATGTGGTGCAGGCAAAGTAAGTCAGCTAGGAAGTGAACATCATCAAAACAACTTCCTTGATCCAAATAGAAAGGGATTCTGTATTGTCACTTAAGCGCTGAAAGCTGAAGTACACTTGATGTAGATAAAGTAAAGGAATGGCCCCACTTGAAGTTGTTTTTTATTTTATTTTTATTTCTATGACTGTCAACTGTATCTGCAATGCAGAAAAGTTAGGTAAGATGTTTATGGATTTTTCTGTCTTTTTCTAGACACACAAATTACATTATATTGTGGCTGAGTACTGTAGGCCCAGTTGTGGGTCTAAATCTACCTTTAAGTTATGCAAAACTAGGACCTGAGCAGAATGTAAGTGCTGATTTAAATGAAAGGTAAGATAAAATTACACCACCGTTTTCCTCTCCCATCCTCCCACAAAATTTTAAAAGATCAAAATTGTCAAAACATTATCTTTGCCGTTGGAGCTCTTCAAATTCATTTGGGACTCACCTTTAGATATTTTGCTTACATGGATGCCTTACTGCCTTTCCTGGTTTGCAGTTAAAATGTACACTGAGGGAGATGTGTTTGGCACATTGCTGACACCCTTCCTGACTGTCAGAAGGTCCCTGGCAGGGAGGTCTCTCTCAGGTGTGTAAGAGCATTTTGTGGTGGTCTCTCCAGCACATGGTTGATGGTGTGATCTAGAAAAACTGCTGCAGTAACTTTCAGTTTCATCCCTTCTTTTTTTTTTTTTTTTTTTTTTTTTCTGTTTGATATCTCCTCTTCAGACCCATGAGTTGCAGGACAGCTGATGGTTAGCAGTAGTAAAGCTACTGTAGACTTCCCTAGAGAAGAAACCAAACACAGACCAAAGGAATCCTACCTGATTGGTAAGCAATACGGCATGGAAAAACAACTGTTTATGGCTCTTTCTTTGTCAAGAGCATGCCTGGTTACAGATGAAGACCTAGGAGCTGGATGCAGTTGTGACAACTCCCAAGCACCATCAAGACCTGTGATAGCACTGACCCTTTGAAGTCACTCACTTCCTTCCTCTGTTTTACTGTGGCTGTGGCCTGAATAGAACTGCACACAAATGCAGGAACCTATTACAGAGTTGAAATCCCGCATTTGAATCTTCTAAACATATCTACTGACAGTCACATCTGTAGAAAATCCACACCATGTGTGAGGATATGTACAGCAAAGTACTTGCAGGATGTGGTTTAAGCTTCTAGCAATCAGTGTATGGGCTGAGGCTACTTTGCTTTTGGACCACCTTCTCCATCACAGCCTAAGACATGGACCCTCCTCATATTCCACACCACACACATAGAATATCTTAATCCTATGGCTGAATAACACTGAGAAGATGTGTATGTCATGCTTCAGGGAGCAAACAGGATCAGAATTCTACAAACAGGGTACTTACAGCCTACATCTGACTAAGCAGGTGTGGTTCTAGAGTTCAAGGTGCCTAATGCTATCATATGAGAACATCTGGCTTGTCCCTGCTTCACTGCCTCCGAAGGAAGCTTTGCCATACCCTGAGGAAGTAACTGTTGTAGTCAATTAGTATTTCTGATTGTACTAGTCATCGTTTACACGTTTAGTCCCTATCCTGCAGTCTTTGTGCAAGCCTCCCCTGAGAGCTGTTGAAGTCTGAGTAAGTAGGAATCGCATAGAAGTGCAATCAGTGAGAAACAGATTAGATGTAACTTCCATACAAGCCATTTTGGACTCCTTCCCAATCACATTTTATGTGTTGTATAAAACAGACCACAAGTCCTAAGCAGTTGAGGTGGAATTACGGATTTTACTTTATATGTTCAGCAATATGTCACTTACATACAGAGCCCAACGTATGCCACATCAGAGCTATAAGCGTAAGATGCATCGGATTTCAAATTCTAGGTTTTCAGATATTTTGATTGGTTGCATATTTTTAACTTGCATCACATGTTATTGGTGGATTGAAATATAGTACACCCTCTGAAATTCCATTGGTGCACAATTCTTTTCCCAATAATTTGGAATTAATAATGAAAGCACATCATTTATCCAGTTCTAGATCCTAACAATCTGAAAAGCCAGTTTTCCATGAAAGATCTGTAAAATCTGGACTTCCATTCCTGTACTTTGACAGCATCTACATTGCCTTGCTTAACACTTTTGGCAACATATGCTTGATAACTACATCCACAGCCCATTTTCAAACTTAGGGAAGATTTGCCCAGGAGGGAAAACAAGAAGCAGATAAAAGCAGTTGTGAGAGCCATTAAATGTTCATCCCTGCTCTGCATCTTCATTTGTGATGCAGTGGAACAAAGGGGTGAAAGCGATCAGCTGTTCTCACCTGCCCAGCATTGCTGGCCAGCTCTGTGCCGGCTTCTGCTGCCTCTGCCCATCACAGTGACACGCTCCCTCTGCCCTGGCTAATCCTTCGGACCTTTGTGCTTGGTATAACTTAGAACCAGCCTCAGGCAGCGTTATTTCAACCAGGGTCTGTTGGCTCCTGCTGTCCTTAGGATCAGGGAACTGGAAAGAACTGATGGAACTTTTCATACAAACCATCAGCACTGAATGCTGCATCAGCGTATCTGAGGATCGCTTAATGCTCATTTTCCCATAGCATCACAGATGTTACCTGGTACTGCACTGAGGGTCAAATATACAGAAGAAATTCCACTTCTAAATAATACGAAAAATAGAATGCAATCCTGGACACTGAGTGGTGTTGGAACAACTTGCAGATGAAATGCTAGTTTTAATGTTTTCATACTCTGGACAAGAACTGTTCCTTGATAAAAGAAATGAAAAGAGCCTTGAACATCCTTGAGTATGATTTCTAGTAGTAGTTGTGAGACATTGAGAAGATTCAACTGCCAAGATGCTGCTGTGCAGTTTACAAGCATAGTTTCACAGACATTTCTTAGAGACCAGCTCTTGCTGTTTCTGCCTCAAAAGCAGAAACTGTGGTGCAATGCTACTGTTTGAAACAGGCTTTGGCCAGTCAGGTTTCTTCACTGTCGTCAGCAAGACTGCCTATTGCAAATCTGTTAAGTATCAGTCCTCTACTCAGAACGTCAGCATCTCTCCCATCTGTGTGATACCGTGCACTGGACTTTGTACCTAAACAGACTGTAATTACAGACAAGGAGAAATATGAAATGTCTAGGAGAATATACCCCTTTTCCACCCCATCAGCCTTACATTGCACCTTAATCTTCTTTTATTCAATGATTGCAATAAAAATGGATGTGTATTTAGTTAAGAAATAAACAAACACTTTTCTTTGACGTGAAGGAATTCTCAGCACCCATTACTTTCTATGTTAATTTTTCATTTGTAAACAAAATCGAGGATTATTTGGGCAGGGCATTGCACATTTGTATAGACCTGAGATTTCCCCTGTCAGGGACAACCCTAGGCACTTGCTGATGGATGGCTGCGCACAGCGGGATACTGCTCTGTCAGTGTCCTGACAGTCACACTCCAGCCTCTAGACATCCTCCTGGTAATCACTCTAGGATACCTCCTAGGTGTCTTGTAACCACACATACACTTGGCTGGAAAGTCAAACTTTTTCCCCATTTCTGAAACTCTCTCTGTCTTGCTAATAAAACCTCTCCAAATTCCTCTGCGGTGCCTTGACTCTGTTCCCAGTTTCTTGGACATGATGATGATAATAGAGCATGAAGTGGATGAGCAAACTGACAGTTCCCTGCCCTGTTACAGTTCTTAACCTTTTAACAACATAAACAACTAAGTAACAGAGCAGTATCATCATCATCATCATCAGTGTCAATGCTTCCCTAAAATTTGTCTGCAATACCACCAGGCAAGAATTCAGCTCAGTTAGTACAAATACTCTGAGCTTAGGTTGAGAGACAAATACGGGGTACCTAAATATTTGGGATCAAGGAGTGAGAGAATCGTGTTTAGGTATCTACTTTCTAATGGCTTAAGTGGGAGGTAATTCACCATTTACATCCGTGCTGTAGTAACTTACAGAATATTTTACAAAAAACGCGAAGGTACAAAAATCCCGTTTTATTTCAAAATCAAGTTAACTCTGCTGCGTTATTTAGTAGTTTTATTTAGCAAATCTACTGAAGGTTTTTAGATTTGAATTTGGGTTTTGATTACGTACGTTATCTGAAATCTTGCAGCCTAGCAGAAAGACAGTTTCTGGATCCAAAGAGTTCTGTAGATTTGCTCAGTCATTCATCCTTGCTGATCTGGGAAGCCATATTGAGGACCATGTCTTCTGGGGACTTCTTTTAAGAGGCACTGATTCATACCTGCCTTTGGTTACAAGAATCAACAAGAAGAATGAATTTTATGTGTTCAGCTAAGCCAAAAATGTGCTTTTGTTTGGAATGCAGTTACAACCTACAAAACCCCTCATTTGTGTCAGCATGATCAGGTTAGAATTTAGCCCCCATCTGGTCTGCCAGAAGGTTTGTTATTGTTCAGTTTTGTTTTCTAAAAGAAACACTCCTTGGGTCAAATTGCATGCTTGTTTTCACAACAGTCAGTGTTGAGCTAGCTAATTAAAGCTGAGTATGGTGAAGTAATCAATATCAATTCTTTTTGCATCACCATGAATTTCAGCAAAAGTTCTTCATTATTTTTTTTCTTTTCTTGCACCATTTGCTATGACTACAGTTTAATGAGTTTGCCTGGACATCTGTATTTATATTGCATAGCGTTTCTGCTCCAGCACAAAGGAAAATGATTGCTCTTTCCTGTGAACTGTGAGGTTATAACTGTTTCCATGAAAGTAGTCTCTTCTAGAGAATAGAGTATGTATGAATATCTGTGCATATTTTTAATCATGTGTATAAGGCTTTTAAAAGTGTTTTAAAGAGTTTAAGACATTTCTTAGCAATGAGTCCTTACCATGTATAATAAAAAATGTACAGCTAGAGTTCACAGCTGCAAAGCTGGCATGTTGAATAGCTACAGCAATAATTCCTAAATTTAGAAAGCCAAGCTAATACAAAGCTCAGAGAGTAGCCCTGAAGAGAGGAACCTCAGACTGAGTGCTCAGGAAGAGTTAGGATGGTGTTACACCTGTAATCTTTATGTCCTGGTTTGCATTAAAGCCTTAAAAGTGCTTGAAAAAACCTACGCCAGAAGGAAACTTTCACTTACCCACTTGAGTGTTTGTTGTGACTGTCACCTACTGAAGATGAATTTCAGCGTAGTGAGAGAAGAGTTTACTGCTGTGTTTGGAAAGGGTGATTTTACAGAATCTCACCTTGAACAACTTCTTTGTCCTCGAGCCTGTTAGAAAACAGCATGTTTTCCTGTAGTGTTATTTTCCAATAACATTAGTGCAGCAGACTGGAGGAAGTGGCCCCATCTAAAGAGACAAGGACACATGCTTCTCTGTGGCTCTGCTGGGTTCAGCACCCCTGTGTTACAAACCAGAGGCCAGGTGGAGGGAAGTGGTGTTCAGGTGCTTGTTGCCCCCCCCCCTGCCCCGTGTTACTGCCTGGGATGAGGCTGTGGATAGAGAAGGATGACAGTAAGCAGATTTTCACCAGCAGTCATCTGCATCACCAGAGACAATCTCTGGTACTGGGTCTGTCTCTTGGAATACATCACCTTACAGTGCAGAGACCTGACAATTTTGGCTTCTGCTGAGCAAGTGCCACAGTTGATGCCACTCCTCTTCAGGGGCAGGCAGAGCCCTGAGCCCAGAGCACGGGCTGAGCATGGGCGGAAAAAGATTTGGCAAACTGCGGAAACCAGCTAATCCTTCTGTCCTTTGCACCTGATCCAGGTCAAAATCCTGAATTGTGGTGGCTTCCAGGCAAGCCTTACTTGGCCAAATATTGATTTTCCTGGGTTTGTAAGGTTTATTCTCCTGCATACAGCAGTCAGGTATCATTGGCTTCATATGGTTAGCCAAGTGCTTCAATATTTACACACGTTTGTTAGTGAAGAAGAAACAGGGACTGCTGCATCTATCACACAAGCTCACTACTGATCTCTGCAGGCTGCCTTCTGCTTCAGAGGGTTTGGCTGAATAACACATAGTTTCAACACTTTTACATTAGGCTTTAAACCACTTTACTAGTGACTTGGTGATGAGGTTTGTTTTGGCTCTTCTTCCTTTGATTGCTTTTCTACAGCATCCAGACAACACTGGGTAATGCAGTCCTGGGCAGTGGCAGAACCCACAGACATATCCTAGAAGAATCCTGGTACCCAGGTGCTGACCAGACATTACTTGCTATCGTGTTTGTGAAACAAATGACAAAAATTGCAACTCAAAATGTGCAACTAGCTTTGATGTCTTCATGCTTTACTTCTTCTGTTCCCAGTTCTGTGCGTTTTCTCACTTCTTACAATGAGTAATATCCATCCATCTTAGTAACACACCACAAGAAGCTAAAAAAAGCTCCTTAATTTAACCAAACCTGTACAGTGTGCACATGCCTGATGGAGTAATCTGTGTTCTTCTCTTCTACGTTTCTGATCTAACAAGATTTATGGTGAATTTACTCCATAACCTCTTGCATTACTGTATGCACCTATCCCCCATTTGGGTACACAAAGGCAATAAGGCAGTGAGTATCCCACTTTTCTAGTGAGAACTCACTGAATCAGTTAAAAGCTAAATTTACCATTTTGAAGACTTGCTTTGTCAAAGTGCACATAACTTTTTGGTTAGCACCTTTCACGCCTCAGCTTTTTCATACTCATAGCAACATCTAGTGGCAAGATTACCTCACGACAATGCCCTCGTGTCAGAAGCTGGTCTAGCTCCACTTACCACCAGGTAAGCCTTCGTCTCCTTTACTGCCAGATCGACTTCAGAATTTGAACCACACATTCTTCACACCGTCCTCTTTGCTGGCTGCAGCATCAAGGCACTATCACAGAAAGCCAGTCTAGTATTTTTTGCTAAGCAAGAAAAGCAAATCGAAATAAAAAGGAAGAGACTCGGTTTGCTGGAATAACAAAACCAAAGCTGCTGATTTACTTAGGTGAGGTAATGTAGCTCCTGTAGAAACTGACCTGGCATCGTAACACCAGCAGTTGTGCAGAATAACATTGGCATACACAGGAGCATGATTTCTAAATTCAGCTGGCTGACTGGGACCTGCCTTTTCCACTAGGAACTGCTCTCTGCTCTGCAAGCAGTGAATCACAGCCCTGAATTCAATGGTTGGGTCTGCTAGCTTCCAATCATGGTGTAATCAAGGATCACCTGAAAAAACCTGGTCATGTTTTAGCTGTTTTGCACGTAATCATGTATCTGATTTCTCTCGCATGTACCTACAGTTGGTTTGGTGCATGTCATTAGTAAATACAGCTGTACTACTGGCAGCCAATTCCTTTAAACCTGGCTGTCTCTTTACATTGTTCCATTGCTAGATTAAGGCTTGATTTCAGAGGCTTCACCATAGGATATGTACGCAGCTTACCTCTGGTTACTGCATATATATTCCATGTTTCACAGAAGTGTTACACAGAGCCACAGCAGGCACGTTGTAAGGATGTATCTGGAATTTCTGGGCAAACAATAGCACAGCTGAAGTTACTGTGCATAAACAGTAACTGTGATTCAGTGAAGCTGTAAGAAATACTGGGCAGATGTACAAGATCCTCGAAATTCATCCATGTAACATTTTGTGTGAAAGAAGAATGCATCCAGAATACACATACGGTTGTGTGAAAGAATAAAAATGCCAGCATTTAGCTCTCCGTTATCAAAGGAAAGAGGAGGGCTAGCAAACAACAAATCACAGTAAATAAAAGTGGTGGTAGTGGGTACCCTGCGGAGATGCTGGGGATAGCTGATGGCGTGGCCCATCCAACCTCTTCACTTTGGCTCCGTGTGCTGAAATACGGTTACTGGTGCTGTGCGTTTACACTGTGCCTTAGAGTAGGCTGGTGGAGGTCCAAAAAACCTCTTACCTCTTCTCCATCTGTTTCACAGCAGAAAGAATTCTGTGGTCTCTTCCCCAACTCCTCATGGCCGTAATCATCTCAACATCCATCTTCGCTACACCAAAGACCGCTTTGCCTCTACAGTTAAAGTCTCTGAAAGGCATTTAAGTCAGGTTGCAAGAAAGGGAGTGCTAATTCTGGAATCAGACAGCAGCTTCTCCAAAGTTCCCCATAAAGTTGGGAAGGGGTGCAAGAAAAAATGTTTCATTATGACCACGGTTACAGCAGTTACAAGGGTAAGGGACACCTGAGGTCAGCACTGCTTCTGTGCCTGACCTGAGCAAGGAAGGGAATCCGAATCTCACAAGCTCCCAGATGACAACTACAAAACAATTAGTGGCAGAGATCCTCACTCTGTTCTTATATTTTACTTCCCTTTCATATAAATTAGTGAACGCTAATTGAAGCAGAGACTCTTAGATGAACACGCAGAAGAACCGTGATTATAATGAGGGAATTAACATTCCAGCCAAAAAAATATTTTCATTTTTTGTTGCATAAGTTAGCCCTAATGTGGAACAAAGGACGCTGTGCTCCACTATAAGCTTTGTGAAAAATGTACTTTCAAGGAGCCAAACTCAAGGTAAAATATCGGAGTGCAGGTATTGACAGCATGGAAGATTGGGCAGTGGTTTAAACACTGATTCAGAGGGACATTTGTGGCCTCATCTATATCCTATTCTACAATTCTGTTATATTAGCATCCATACTTTAATATTGAAAAATTGGACAATACAGAGAGAAAAAAGATTGAAAATATGAAGTGATGAAAAACTTCAGTTTTTGAAGTAGTTTGACAATGGTGTAGAGATCTCTGAAAAGTCCAACAAAAAATCCCAACTACTAAGAAGTTTTAAAATGTAGCATAGAAAAGCAAAAAGCCTTACTCAAAGACACATTTAAGTCAGTAGAACAGTTAAATATTAACAGGTAACAGCTGGGATGCGCTAAAAAAAGAGAAGTCTTCAAATCAGCAGGACTTGCTGAAGTCAAACTAGTTGGACTTGCACTTAACATGAAAGCAACTGGGTGAAGTTCTGTGGGTTGAGGATGAGAGACATGAGATTAGATGAATGGTTTAATAATCCCTTCAGTACCTAAATCTGACGAGTTGCGTCAGGAGCCTTTACCTGCCTTCACGCTAGAAACTAGAATTTCTGTCATTATTTGACTATTATGAATAAACACCATTGTCAACATTTACAGTGACCATTTTCAATTTTGGAAGGCTGTTTACCAAAATATATGTTAAAATAGGAAAAATTTCTCCTCCCAGCTTTCTTGCCTAAGGAGATGTTATAATTCTCAATTAATTTAAGTCCCAGAGAAACCTATGGTTTTTTTGACCTGACCTAGCAATAACAAATACTAATTCCAGTTCCTATGGAAAGAATTTTGTGTCTGACATGATGATTGAAGATAAAACTCCAGGTATGCTTGACAGGAGTCTGTTTCTTCTAGAAAAGACAATCTATAATTAAGTTCAGTATTGTACAGTATTTATTATAAAGTTCATACAAACTTTCTTAAGTAGTATCTATGCTTAGGCCTTGAAAAAAAAGTTATCAGAGACCCCAACTATTGAGTCGCAGGAAAAAGTACAATTATCCTGTACTCCTAGAGTACAATTGATCTTTCTTCGTAGAGATCAGTGATATTTTATAAAATAGGAATTACCTCTCAGGAAAAAAAAAGTGTCAAATGACTAGTAAAAGGACACAGCAGCTCTAACAAAGACATATGGAAATCTAATCTTGCTGCTGTTGTAAAATCACTATTTTTTTGTCAGAAGACTTCATATTCTATCACTAGTTGCTCTACTAACACCAAATGAGAAATTCCCTCTCCAAAACGTTTTAAAACCTACAATCTAGGTGTTGACCAAGGGAAACAGGAGAACAATTTTACTTTATAACGCAGCAAACTCCTTAACTCCCAACCCACTCCACTGCAGAAACCATCCCTAATGATTGGCACTTGCTTCATGATACAGCCTGATTAGAACCTCGATAGCTGTGACACCAAAGGCGCTACCCTACCACAACACGTCACATCTGGACTCAGGCAAGGAGTTTCAAAATTTGTGGTTATCAGCTCTGACACCACTAGAAACTGCAGCTGGTAGACACAGCCTTTCCTTGGCACACGTGCCCTCATCAGCTCTGTACTGGACCACGTGTGCCAGGATCACACGCCACTCGCCTTTTTGATGCTCTTACAGACCTCCAACCCCAGATGATGTCTAGGCTGTGGAGCCAAAACTGGAGACATTTTCTTTCTTCTATAATGCAGCCTAATTCTTTAGGCCAGACCCCCAGACAGCTGGGTGTCACAGTCAGACCCAAACTTCAGAATCTTTACAGTTCTGCGCAAGTAGCAGCATTAGCTCAAAAATTTTATTTAACGGGGCCACCTTTGTGACAGCCTTAGAAAGGGACAAAGGCCTCAGAGGTGTCTATCAACCCACCCTGACAGCAGGAGAGTTGCTGCTCTAGTCTTTCAGCTCAAGAAGCTTTCATGAAGGTGCTGGCAATTGGGGGTGGTCCACAGAGCCCTGAACACACTTCCATTCTATGAAGTAGATCCCTGAAGTTCTTGGCGAACAGCTGTCTCAGCTCTCCCAAACCAGAGTAAATTTGGAAGTGCAAGTGGTTATTGAGCTCACCCTACTGGTCATAAACATGCTCTGGCTTTCTTCTCATTTAACAGCAAAGCATTTATTACTTACAAATACCACACTAAAAAATTGTAAACCTTAAATAACAAGCAGAGAAGTTTTTCCAATCAAAAAATTTATTGTTATTCTTGGCAAGTTAATCTCAGTTTATGATCTGGGTCTCTCTTTCTTGCCCTTGTACAAGGCCAAAAGAGAAACGTTGGCTACTTTGACAACCTTGAAGCGAACTCCAGGAATGTCACCAACAGCATGACCCTTCCGACCGAAACCAGCAACCAGCACTTCATCGTTTTCCTGCAATGAAAAACCATGAAGTTACAAAGCTATAAACGCTAAACCTGCGCATGCTTCTGAGCTAACGTGCATTAAATTTCAGCCACAGCAAACACTTTGTAAGTAAAGGCTGGAAATACTGAAGGGTATTGATTAGTATACAGACTATTACCACCTTCAGTGTTTTGAGGGGAAATTTAAGCCAGGACTTCATTTAGCTTGCAGCAAGAATGCTGAGAACTGGCTTTGCTAACAGATTAGCAAAGTAGATCGCAGACTGGAAATACAAAAACATCTCTGTTTTGTGTGACAAACATCAGTTTGTCTCCCTCCGCATCTACATTAATATAGTTCAGAATGACATGAATCCTTGCCCAACCATCCCCTACATCTGTCAATTATGTGTTTCTTTACTTCGATACACAACTTTACAGGTTAGATTCTTGAGAACTGCTCACCTCAATGAAGTTCAGACAACCATCGTTAGGAACGAAGGCTGTTATTTTTTTGCCATTCTTGATCAGTTGGACTCTTACGCATTTCCTGATGGCAGAGTTGGGCTGTTTAGCTTCTACTCCCCTAAAATGGAAGCGCATGGAAATACATTAAAATTGATGACCATCACATACATGTTATACCACAAAATTAATGTTATTGCTTTGTATTAAGTTCAAG
Organism: Anser cygnoides; assembly: GCF_040182565.1. Lineage (NCBI taxonomy): Eukaryota > Metazoa > Chordata > Aves > Anseriformes > Anatidae > Anser > Anser cygnoides. The sequence goes on along the minus strand of NC_089912.1, from coordinate 7,863,390 downwards.
CTGCATTTCAGAGCAAAAAGCTTTCAATGATCTGCTTCGAGGCGTAAAATGCCTAAAAGCTTAATTAGCTCCTAACTTGAGCAAAAACTTAATCTCCTAGAAATATCAGCAAATAAAAATCTGGAAAAGAGAAAGACCTTTTAGTCCTGGCAGTATCCTAAGAAAGCTTACAAGCTAATAAAGAAAAAATATCCTGAAGACAAGTACACCTGAAGTTTGCGGCCTGCTGACCGTATCAAACAAGGCACACACAATTCCCCTCTTGTCAAAAAAATAAAAACAAATCACAAAAACCCTAAATTAAATTTTCTAGTTGATAAATAGTTATTCTCCCTGTTATATATATGCAGAATATAATAAAAAATTATCAGGTGTACGAGAAAAGTATTTTTAGCACCCATTATCACTCAGAAAAATGAAGCACGTTTTCAACATGGTGCATAGAATAAACTGAAACTTGGCGTCCCAACGACAGCAGAAGCCTGTAAAATATAAGAAATGCAACAAGTGGGAGCCGGTTCCCCCCCCAAACACCCACACTTTCTCCAGGACGATGCCCTTGGCGTGCGAGGCGCCGCCGAAGGGGTTGGCCTTCAGCGCCGTGCCCAGGTGCGCCTTCTTGTACTGCTTGTCGTGCCACTTCTGGTCGCGGCGGTGGCTGCGCAGCTTCCTGGCGGTGCGGAGCCCGCGGCACTTCCCTGCGGAACAAAACCAGACAGGGCTGAGGGGGGCGGCGGGGCCGCGCCGCTCCCGGCCCCACGCGCCACGAAATGGCGGCGCCGCCGCTCGACCCCGGCGGCTCCGCGGCGGCCCGCAGCCGGCTGCGAGCCCGCGGGGCACCGCAGGGGGGGACCCCGCAGGCTTCCCCCTTCCTCCCCCGGCCGCCGCTGTCGCCTCATCCCGACGCCCCCCCCGGCCCCTCGCGGCCCGCGCCGGCCCCGCCGCGCTCACCCATCCTTCCTCCGCCGCTGCCAAGCGCAAAAGGAAGCGGCTCCTCCGCGCCGCGCCGCCTACCCCCGCCCGGAAGGCCCCCGCGGGCTGCCCGCGCCGCGCCTGACTGCGGGGCCGGCAACTGCCGCCCGGCACCGCTGGGGCAGCCGCGTGTGGGGGCCTGACGGGCAGAGAGGCGGGCTGCCCCCGCCTGGCGGCGCCGCGCAATGGCGGCGCGAGGGGAGGGAGGGCGGGGAGTCGTGCGAAGGAGCGGTTTTGACGTAAAAATGGTCAAAATGTGGCCTTGTGCGTGCACCTGCCGCTTCCTCAGGCTTCCCGCTGCCCAAATTTAAAGCCCCCAAACGTCCCAGTTGGGGATCGCTGCGAACGGGCTGTCCATACACCCAAGTGTTCTCCACTAACACAACCCGGGTTTACAACTGAAATAGAAAATGTCTGTTTTCCGCGTCCTTTCACATTCAATCTGCACAGAATGTAAAAAATGCAACAAAAACCTGCAACGGTTTTCCTTGTCCTTTTACATTCAATCTGCACAGATTTTTAAAAATTAAAAGCAAAAAAATACTGCAGTGGTTTCAGGGGCAAACAGGCTACCATTTAAAAAAAAAAAAAAAAGGCAACAATCTTTAGAAAATGTAGTTCTGGCTTGGAAAATGCAGCCCAGATTTGGTAACTGTAAGAATTGGGAAATAAAAGTTGCAAAAATGTTACAAGCTTGCTTTACAATTCTAAAAGTATTAGGGGTGTTAATATGTAAAAGCTGACTAGGAAGGAAATTGATGAATAAATAAAATGAATGTATGCAAACAAACCGGCACTTGGTGTACAAATATTCACTAACATGTTAAGAACTATGAAAGATGCAATTTCAGATGATGACACCATGGATTTTCCCATTTCTTTTTAAACTTCTGTAGACTTTGCGATAGTTAGGACAGTTTTTGGTCATTTGGCCATATGTCTTCAAATTTTGCTTGTTTGATCCAAACCAAAAAATAAGTGCTTGGGTTTACTTTGTGTCATCTGTAGCAAAAATGTTCATGCAGGCATGGTTAGTAATATGCAGAGTACATATTTGTATATAAAAAGCATTCATTGTGATACAGGCATTCAAAAACGATCAAGTTACAGTGTCCATTAGTATACTGGCTTGCACAAAGGGAATTTATGATCTTGGTCTCTCCTTCTTGCCCTCACACAAGTCCAACGGGATGCTCTGACAGTGGTGAAGTGAGCTCCAGGAGTGCCACCAAGACGTGACCCATCGGTCTGCAGCCGGCAGCCAGTGCTCCATCATTTTCCGAGCACGAAACAGTTGCCAGCTTGCTGAAAACTGTTGTCGGGTTTCAGGGAGACAGCAATGAGGGTAAGGGTAACTACACTGCCAGTCTGCCATGCTGTTAGCATCCACATGGCTTGGGTCAGGATCTGCTCCAGCACCGCAGGCTTGCTGTTTCAGACACCTCTCAGAGGCTCAGAGCTCCAGCACCGACCTGTTCTCCAGAGATGTTCCTGGGGAGCCCAAGCTCATGGGGGTCAGGTGGGAGACTACAACTCTTGTTGTCCCCCGCACCAGTGCTGCTAGTTTGGGCCCAGAGGGCTGCAGCCCAACAGCTTGTGGCTCTGCCAAATCAGTGGCAACAAGTTCACAAACCATTGCCAGGCGTATAACGAACAAAACAGACGTGCCAGTTGCCACTGTGACATTGCTGGGGTAGAGGGGGAGTGCAAATTTTGGGACTTCCCTCACCGTGATAAATCAGCATTGTAACAGGCTGAGCTTTTTTGTTACTCTGAACAGGTCTGCCAGTCTCCATCCCCAGGGACCATCTGCAGGAGGGGCACAGCTACTTGAGATTTCTTGGGGTAGGGTGGGATCCTTTGAAGGGTGATAGGAGTAGAAGGGAGGCAAGAAGAGGTCTGTGTGGTAACATGATTCATTTTTCCAGCATTTGTAGATGAAGGCTGAAAAGCCTGTGGGCAAATTAGTTGGTTAGAGAGGTTATTCTGCTGGATCTGAGACAACCTTTTTCTACATATTAAGACTAGTTTTATGTCCATACTTATGCTGCATTTCAGGGGTCAGTCTGTTGTGACTATACTTGAGACAGAGATTAGGATTTCATGTCTTAAAGTAAAAAATTGGAATGGTGTGGTAAGTGCCTGTATCTCATGCAGTGGCTTATACCTCATGCTTTGTTTGAGGCATATTACTGTAAAAAGCTGCTCTGTTCATGTTGACCTAATATGTCATCTGAAGGTAAACTGTGTTGAAAATAAATTGTGTCATTGTCAGCCTGAGGAGATGCTCTCCAAAGAGATAAATTATCCTTGCTTAAAATTATGTCTGTGGTCTCATTCACTGCATACAAACTCAGTGCGTACATCATCATTGCAGCACCAGGCAGAGCACATGTCATCTCCAGGCCCCCATCAACATTTATGTAATCATCCTCTTCGACAGAGGGCTTTGCTGGACTGTGTGACACATTTGGGGATGCGTGGAAAGCCGGGAAGACTGATTGGTTTACCTGTCAGTCTCTGTGATTCTTTTCTTCACAAACCTCACAAAACCGTGAACCCTTGCACTGAATATAATTGCCAACTGCTTTCCTAACTACCTGTTTTGTAAGTTAGATCAAAAAAGGGCAGATCCAAAAAACAAAACAAAACAAAACAACAAAAAAATCAAAACAAAACCAAACCAACCAACCAAACAGAAAACAACAGTCAAATAAACAAAACCTCAGTGAGATCTCCTGAGTCTTCTCCCTGACTGCTATACATTTTGCAGCAGAAATGTTTGGACTACCATCATGCTAAGAAATTAACCAAGTGATAGGTGTTTTATCATCACAGGACAGGTTTTGCATGAAGAGTAATCCCCAGCAGAAACTTGGTGCCAGATGGGGAAATTGTGATGATAAACAGCAGTTTAATCTTCTTTCTTGAAATATTAGCCTCTTTCAGCCTACCACAGCTCATCTTGGAAGACGTAAACAGAACTGTTAACTTCTTGTTGGCTTTGTCCTGCAGGAAGTTCCTCGGATGCATTTGTGGTGTTGAATAGAACCTTGTGTGTTCCATAAAACAGAATTTGGTCTTTGCCCATGATCCTTTGTTCACCCTTTGTCCGTTGTGTATCTGTATATAGCTGAAGTGTAAGGTGTGGCTGATCAGGCTTTGCTGGCGTGTTTGATTTCAACATGAAGCAGGCATATGGACATGGTGATTTGTCACAGAAATCACGAGAGCTCATCTAATCATGTCCTTGTTAAGACTACTGTATATGAGGCTCCAGTTGTTTTCTTTGTAAACTTTGTAGAAATGTCATTGCAGAGTTGGATGTTTCATCATAATTCTTCACCCAAATGAAATAAGTGCTTATGATGACTTCTTTGCTTTCAGTAAATCTCATTGCTTTTTAGATACCACATATGTCTATTTATTCTTGAAGCTCACCAAAAAGGAGTATTTTAAAGAATTGTATCAAATTCTTAATATTATCAGCGAGAGTCAAGAGGTAAGGAAAGACTTTTCTTCGTGTTCTTTGCTTCTATTAGTATTTCAGGTGATGACTGCTGGTTAGTGAATTACTATCAGCATGTGCTAGTACTATATAGTGAGGAAGACAGTATATTTTTACTGATTTATATCATTTTAATCTATGTTAGCAGTTTGGCATTACGTGTTCTCTTGGTTGTCTGCAAGAAAAACTTATTTCTGAGCAAATTAACATCTACTTTCCCTCTCTTTGTGAAACAGTGGACTGAAAAAACACTGTCCCTCTAAAATACGTAGCACCATGGATTTTACAAGAGGAAAGTACAATTAAAGATACATTATGTTGACACAGAATGGACCACAGAACATTTTCTTGGATTCAGCTTGTGCTGACTTTGTATAGCTATTGTCTGCTAAATGTTGTTAATACTACTTTCTCTCCCTTTCTCTGCCCTCGAAGGACACACGGCTTGTTCATTCGTGCCATAAATGGTTTGTATTTCGGCATTTTTCTTTCTTAGTTTTTGCTCCCATGCTGATGGAGAACGTGTACAAAATAGCACGTGTAAAATCTCAAGGCAGAATGAGGAGGGATCTCTGTGCTTTATTTATCTTTCACTTATTTAGAAGGAAATATGGATCAGGGCTACTAAAAAAATTAGTATGTCAGTGATGTTAGTGGTTCACAAGTTTTTAGAAAGGTCTGTGGCACTTCTACCTCCTTCCAGGATTTCCTAAATTTCTCAGCTGCACCTTGTCTCTGTACCAGTGAAATTACACTACATTTAGCATCATACATTTTTGATGTTTCACAAAAAAAATTGATTTTATTTTCAGCTGGTACTTGTTTTTCACTGTGCTCCCTCATCTCATTTTTCAAGCTGGGGCTCTCACATAAGTATCTGGATTCATCCTTAAATAGGATAGAAGCAGCACTACTGAGGACAAGCTGTTGAGAGATTTTTAAGATTACTGAATACTCTCTGTATCACTGAAAGAGAAATTAAAATGGTAAGTCCTTTTGAATAGTTACAACGCTAAAGCTCCTATCTTAATCTTGTATCTGGAATGCAATAGCCAGGAGCTCGTAATCAGTGAAGTAGGTCTTACTCAGTGATCACATCGGCTGGTAGCTGGTATTAGCTGCCAAACAAGACACAAATGTGTGCGGGGATGGGCTTGTGTGTACACAGATAAGTGTATACACGTGTAGACATAGCTGTTGCCAGGAGGAGGTCGTGACTAACAGATTTCAGCTTTTCTGGCCCTATGTAGACACTCTGAGTTCAAGCTGCCATTAGTGAGCAATATGTGGAGAAATCATGTAGGCTGTAGGGTTTGAGGAATCATTTTTTTGTTCCTTACCCTCTTCTTAGCCAGCACAGGTAAGTCAGAAGTCCATTTTGAAGAGGCTGACTAGGACAGAGGGTCTGTGGAACAGGTATCCACACCTACAACCCACGTATCCTTGTCAGGACGACCTGAACCAGCACCGAGAACCAACCTGCTGTGTTCGTACTAGCGTGTGCAGACCCTGGTGCCTCAGCCTGACAATCCCAAAATTGAGGCCCTGTAATTCTGTGGACATTTAACAATCCTGGTCCTGCTTCAAGTTATCTGTAAGTGTAAAAACAACTGATCCAGAAATCTGAACATGCACAAACTGAATCAAAGCTGAGGAAAGGAAAATGGTTCTGAAAGTTTGACTGCTGAGCTGTCTGTGTCTTCTTTCGTATCTGAGAAATGGGGATACTACTACTACTCTAAAGGTATTATAGGACTTCTTTAATATATATAATCCTTTTTCATGTTATCATACAGATTGGGAAATTTCAGAGCTGTTTGGAAACACAGCCTTCACCTTTCCTTAACGTTTGGGTTGAGCAATAGGTAACAAGTGCTCTGCGGCAAAGCGTCAGTATAATTTCAGAGCTTGGAGAGACCACCTGTTTTTGTTTTTCTTGAGCAGACATGTCACGTCCTGATACAATTTCCCCCAAAACTAGTAATCTTCCTTTCACAGGGACGTGGAACGTGCCCGCAGTTGGCACCTGCAGCCAGTGCAAATAAATCCGAGCACACGAAGACTTTCTCCCGTGGGTACCAGTGCAGGGATGGAGTGGCAAATGCTGGCTGCCATTGGTTGCATCTGCAGTCCATCACTCAGCCAGGGCGTGCAGGGCTGCCCGGCTCCCCCCGAGCCGAGAGGAGCAGATGTGCTTGGTGTGGAGGGACCAGCTCTCTTCCCCATGGAAAGAAACACGGCTGTTGGCTTCTTACTGCTCTTCTTATGTGGGGGGCTCTCGGTGGCTGTGGAGCAAATGCTTGCAACAGTGGATGGCAGGTGAGTAGCTGAGTGCTTGTCGATTAGCTGTGTTGGTGAAGTTGAGAGCGTGTTTTAAGCGCTGTCATTTATTTGTGTTGTGTGGAAGCAGATTTGTTTGCAGTTCAGAATGTTTGGAAGGGCATGGTTTTAATTTTCCTTCCAGGTTTGAAAACACATGGGACTAATACAGAATTTATTCTAGAGCCTATGCTGCATAAAAATGTAACTCTAAAACAATTCTGTATATAATGCTAAAAATGGTTTAAAAATTAATGTTTTCTGAGCATCTGTGTTACATTACATTTTAATGATTCTCTCACTCTGACTTTCCCTGGTCTATGTAAAAACAGAGTTATAAATAGAATAACAGTGAAGGTGTGAAAAGTACTTCAAGAAACATAGGTGCTAAAATATTCTACTTGTATAGAATGCATATTCAAAATGTGAATTCAACATTGCAAAAAAACCACTTAAAATTATGAAATTACTAGAGATTTGCATTCATCATTGTTTTTAATGACATTTCTTTCTTTAGTGAAATATAAATAGGTAAGCCCAAATCAGAGCAAGAGCAAGAGGATTTTCTAAAGGCAAGCACTGTAAAAGTGAAAATAGTCTAAACTGTATTAGTTGAATCATGCTCCAAAGTCACTAATAACACACGGATCAAATATGCTGATGAAGATCACAGCTGGCATAAAATCTGTGCATTTAAGGCAAGCAGAACATGTGGTGATTTGCTTAAGCTTGTATTAAGAGAGATGGTAGTCAGTTACCAATACGAGCTGCAATATGTTTTCATTTAAATAGATTACTTGGTGCTCTTCTCTGCCAGTTTTCAGATTTGTTAGTGCCTTATAATAACTGCACTTTTCTGCAATCAGATGAAGATTTGAGAGAAACAAAGCAGTGAAATGTTACATAAACTTTATTCTAATAAAAATTAAGAAATGAAGTTGTGATCCTGATGCCACTGAATTGAATGGGAATTGAATTAGCCTTTGCATTCAGTGGAAGTGAGATCATACCTGTAATCTGCTAGAATTTCTGTGAGCTCAATTTTGTTATTTATATTAAAAACAAATGCTTGAGTATCTTGTCAGTTCTGATTCTGTTCAGACATAGATCAAACCACAATACACATTACATTATAAAATAATTATGCAAATCTGTCTGACTGCATCCCATCAGAGATGAGGCTACCAAAACTAGACACTGAATACTTAAATTCTATAAAGAGATCCAGGCTTTGTAGGTGTTTATTAATGATATAACTTTAAAAGATGCATTTTAAATTTAATAACATTTTTTGTTAGGAACGTTTCTTAGAAGAAACTAGATTTTGCCCTGAATCTGAGCTCTCAGACTTGCATTTCTAGTTTAATAACTTCAGAGAAATTACTTATGAGCAATGTCCCTACAATGTTCCATTGTTCTCCAACTAAATACTTCATAAATTATCGAAAGTAGTTCAGCAGTCAGTGAGGTAGTCTGCAGCTGGACAGCATTAATAATAGAGTGATACTTCTGGAGTAAATACTACAGTAGAGTATGTTTTGCCATCTGATGCAGTTTGTGAGAGGAGCAATAGGAAGAGTAAAAGATGGCTATGAATCTGGCTTCCCTTAAACCATTTAACTGATGGCATGAAAACTGCCTATATGGCTTGCACACTTGGTTACAGTTGAGTGCCAGGTTTATTCAGTTGGCTCACTTCAGTGGCCAAAAGAGTACTCTTCAAGGGCTGACGTCTATATGAACTTTTTCAGATAAACAAACTAGACTTTGTTATCTTATGTAGATGGATAATGTTATCTGGTAAGAGGGAATTTACACTTCTTTATACTTATAATCTCGTTTAATTGGGTTTTACATAGTGATTAGTCATCCCAGTGCTTTGTATTAGGGCTAAGCCAATTTCATATGGGTTCCTGACATACTTAGAATGGTAAATTCAACATACAGCATACCTGTTTGAGTGTATCTGGGCTAGTTACTTACTGATTGTTAAGGAAATATGTCAGTCATCGAAGCATACACTATGTGTGTGACTGAAGTTGAAGTTGTTATAGGGTAGAATGGCCAAAAAAAATGCACATTTAAAAGTCTAGCCTATATTTGGGTTTGCTAAAAGTGGTTTTCTCTTCCTTATTTGTAGGCACTCTTTGCTGATAGTTTTGCAGGCAGTGGAGAAGAAAGCTCTAGCTAGGGCTAGCTAGTGCAGGTTTCCTGTCTCCCTTTAATGTAGTTAACATTTTTATATATACAAGGGAATACATATTTTTATTGTGTTGTTATTTTCCTATTTTTTTTACAACGCTTTTATCCTATGAAGCATGCTTCATCAGAGGGCAAAGCTGCCAGAGGTCACCTGTCAGTTCCCCAGCTTGCCTTTGGTTGGAAAGGCTGCTGATCTGACAGCAGGGTGGTTATTGAAGGCCACCCATTTCTGTCACAGATGACATGCTTCTGTGACACCTCAGGGATGTAAGTGTCAAAGGCATTTGATGGACCTGATAAAATCAACATTAGCGTGTGCCTGCTCAGAGACAAGGCGGTAATTCTTCCCTTATGCCAGCGATACGCTGTCTGGGCCATAGTGGTTGGGCTGTACCAGGACAACACGAACTCTGCAAGCATTGACTTGATGGCTTTCCAACTCCTTTCTGTAAGGGAGTTTCACGTGATGTGCTGGGTGTAAGGAGGCAGCTGGCATTGCTGATGAATGGGGTAATAAACAGGAGTACTCTTGCCTAAACTATTGCCTCCTAAGTGGAGGCTCTTCACTTGCATGCTTTTACAGGCCTCCCAGATGTGTGCCATGTGGCTGACAGTATTTGTCATACCGTGGTACTTAGCAGTGGTTCCTGGGTCACTGTCTCCACTGCATTCCTCATAAAAGCATGAATATTTCATCAGCTGTGCACAGTCATCTATATTTGAGTACCTTCATGCTGAGATAAGAAACGTGGCATTAGTTGAGGAGCATCATGGCTGTGCATTGCTGTGGGGTACTGCATGGGAAGTAAAGGAGTCAAATTGTATTGTCACAGGCTCCTCACCTGACCCTCATGGTCTGTGTGGAGTGTTTGTAACTATTCTGTTCAGAGTATAACCCCACAAAGGTCTGTGCAATGATTATACCTCATATATTCATTCCGTGCTCTCCCGAAGGCTTGAAGTTGCTTATCAATTAGTATTCCTCAAGGTGAACCTATTCAGCACGACCATGGTGTTAGCATTATCCCAGACGGGAGCTAAGTAATGTTTATTTTTATAATCGACAATCAAAAACCAAAAACAACCCTTCCTCTTTCCAGAGCAACAGAAGAACCTTTCAAGTCAAGTAACAAAGTGAACTGAATTGTGCAATTTCATCTATCTCCTCTCATCGTAATGCGTTAAGTCTGCTTGCCTCAGCATGGCAATTTCCAAAATGGAATAATGGGCCTTGAGCTTTTAACTAAGAATGTGCAGGGAAGATAACTGTATAACTAAGAATAATTAAATATATATAGATATAACTAAATATAACAAGTTTTTATAACAAAATAATTCACATTAATTCCTTTTTGTTGTGCCTCATTTTTATAGCTATTGTCAAGAAAAAATGCCCAGATGAACTGTTGCCTTCTCTGTCCTGAAGGCACAATCTGTCATGAAAGACTAGAAAAGAAAATTATGGTGGGGTCAAATTGCAAAGACCATGTTCTTAATCACTAAGAAACTTAAGAGAGAGCTTTGCCTGGGCAAGAGAACAAAATCTGGTCTGTTGTAGTCATCTCTTGTGACAGCCAGTTCTCCATGGCAGAAGTTTTCTTCCCTTGGACTGGACTCTTGGAAGTGTTGAAGTCTGCCGTGTGTTCTGATGGTGGCATTCTGGTGGAGCTTGGGCTACAGTGAGCCTTAGGTAAGAAAAGGTCTTTATGCATCTCAGTGGGATCCTGCTGGAGTTACAATGCCAGGTCTTTAGGCTTTATGGGATCCTGCTGCAGTTACAGTTTCCAAGTTTGCCCTGGGATTATGCTCTTCATTGCTCTGCTTTGGTGGGCACAGCACAAGGCCCCTGCTCCTGCTCCTTCCAATGGATTAAATAAAAAAAAAAGGGCTCATGACTAGGTCATGGGCAGGCAGATAAGGGAACTATAATGTATCCAACCAGTCCTTTTTTAGGTATCTATCAAACTGGGAGTTATTTCCACCTGTCTTTGAGGGCTGTGGGACCTGTGAGCTGCCTCAAGGCCTCAGCTCAGCGCCAAGCCTTGGCTCCAAGAGGGTGGTGAGGAGACCAGGCCTGCATGGAAGTGCACAGCCTCCTTGAAGTCTCTGGGCTTTAACAGCTCTTGGCTGAGGGAAGAATTGGGCTCACTGTGTGTAGTTAAAACTGCCAAATTGATTTTAAGCAGTGTCGTCTACATTGAACTTCCTTTCAAACATAAGATCTTTTCAAGGTTCTTTCAGCTCAGATTAAAGTCACTGGTATGGGGGCTGCGGAGCTTAGCTGTCTTTTTGCACTCTGTCACATTTTCTCTGGAGACTGTCTTCTGTTCTATTGCCTTGGTTGCTGAAGGGGCTGAGCATCCTGTCTGATTCTCTGGAACCAAGTTGCTCGTCAGACCTGGTGTTTGGTGACAAAGTGACAAGCTGGGATATGGACCCCACTCACTTTTGTCTCTTTTGCCTTGTGGGTTTGAGGAGCTTGCAGAGGGCCACAGCTGATTTGTTCTTGGCAGCACAGAATATGCCTGGGAAAAGATGTTCTCACTGGAGAGGCACCGATCAGAAGAAAGAGCCTCCTGCCCTTCTGAACCACGAGCATAAGCAAGATATTGAGTGAGAAATCTGGGCTTTGCTGAAGTTGGTAGATTTTCCATGGGTTTCGGGCAAGTCAGGTTCAGTAGAATCAAATTCCCTTTCTGACAGAGCTGCTTGGGCATGACAGCAAGCAGGGCAGGCTTTGAGGCTGCTCTGTGTTTCTCTTTTGGTGGCAATATGATGCTCTGACTCACTCCTGCCTGCCATTAGGGATGCTGTGGTGGCAGTTAGGTTGGTGTTGCTCCTGCTTGAAGTCCTCCCATGTTCTGGTCTTTGCATCCATGTTTTCAAGTATTTTACTTTTGTAGTGGGTTTGAAATCTGTTAAGACAGCAAGAAAGGTGCTGCTCCACCTGGATCCATACAAGTCCATGGGTCCGGATGGGATTCATCCCAGGGTGTTTATAAGCACCCGTCATCGCGGAACCTCTCTCAATTATTTTTCAATGATCTTGGGAATCTGGTGAGGTCCCATTGGACTGGAAACTGGCAAATGTTGTGCCAATTTTCAAGAAGGGTAAGAAAGAAGACCCTAGCAATTACAGGCCTGTCAGTCTCACATCAGTGCCTGGTAAAATTATGGAGAGGATGATCCTTGAAGTTATTGAAGCGCACCTGGGGGACAATGCAGTCATTGGTCCCAGCCAACATGGGTTCATGAGGGGTAGGTCCTGCCTAACAAATTTGATTTCCTTTTATGATAAGATCACCCATCTAGTCGATCAAGGGAAACCAGCTGATGTGATCTTTTTGGACTTCAGCAAAGCTTTTGACATGGTTTCCCATAGGATCCGACTGGACAAAATGTCCAGCATACAGCTCAACAAAAACATCATACGATGGGTGAGCAATTGGCTGCTGGGCAGGGCTCAGAGGGTTGTGGTAAATGGGGCCACATCAGGCTGGCGGATGGTCACTAGTGGGGTCCCTCAAGGCTCCATTTTAGGGCCAGTCCTCTTCAATGTTTTTATAAATGATTTGGATGTAGGACTAGAAGGTGTTCTGAGCAAATTTGCCGACGACACTAAACTTGGAGGAGTTGTGGACTTGGATGAGGGTGGAAAGGCCTTGCAGAGAGATCTGGACAGATTGGAGAGCCGGACAATCACCAACCACATGAAGTTTAACAAAAGCAAGTGCCGGGTCCTGCACCTGGGATGGGGCAACCCTGGCTATACGTACAGACTGGGTGATGAGACGCTGGAGAGCAGCCCCGCAGAGAGGGATCTGGGGGTTGTGGTTGACAGCAAGTTGAATATGAGCCAGCAGTGTGCCCTGGCAGCCAGGAGGGCCAACCGTATCCTGGGGTGCATCAAGCACGGCATTGCTAGTCGGTCGAGGGAAGTGATTGTCCCACTCTGCTCTGCGCTGGTGTGGCCTCACCTCGAGTACTGTGTGCAGTTCTGGGCATCACAGTACAAAAAGGACATTAAAGTGTTGGAGAGTGTCCAGAGGAGGGCGACAAAGATGGTGAAGGGCCTAGAGGGGAAGACGTATGAGGAGCGGCTGAGGGCACTGGGCCTGTTCAGCCTGGAGAAGAGGAGGCTGAGGGGGGACCTCATCACAGTCTACAACTTCCTCGCGAGAGGGAGTGGAGAGGCAGGTGACCTGTTCTCCGTTATCACCAGTGACAGGACCTGTGGGAACGGTGTGAAGCTCAGGCAGGGGAAGTTTAGGCTGGACATCAGGAAGAGGTTCTTCACCGAGAGGGAGGTTGCACACTGGAACAGGCTCCCCAGTGAAGCAGTCACTGCACCAAGCCTGTCTGAATTTAAGAGATTGGACTGTGCGCTTAGTCACATGGTCTAAAATTTTGGGTAGACCTGTGCAGTGCCAGGAGTTGGACTTGATGATCCTTATGGGTCCCTTCCAACTCGGGATATTCTATGATTCTATGAAAAGAACACAGAAGCACATTCCCATGTGAAGTGGCCGTGTGGAAAGTCCTATCCTCTGCCTCTCTTGTGCCGGGAGGCACTGCAGGCAGGGGGAGGGCAGTGCATGAAAAGCTCCTGCAGGAATATACTGTGAGTGTGGGAGGGCTGCTGGCCACTGTGCCCACCTGCTGGGGAGTGCTGGAGGTGGGTGTGAGAGTGGACATGCTGCATCAGGTAGGCAGATCAATCCACTGTAAAGAGTTGCAGGTCCTGAGGAAGCTGCCGTGGTGTGGAGAGGGCAGGAGGGGTTGTGAAGGTGTTCCCTGTGACTCAAAAAGTGCAGCCTCGTCCTAATGGAGGGCCCCTTGGTGATGTGAGTAAATTTGCTGGACTTGATTCTCCAGCTCAGGAAAGCAGGTCTTATTTACATCAGCTTAAGACATCTTTCAGAAGATCAGAGAAAAAAAAAAGAAAATAAAAGGATGAATATTTTGTGAGCCTGATAATTGTCACCTGATATGTGTTTCACTTGCTCCCTGCCTTGCAGTTGACTTCCATGGGATTTGAGATTGTTTGGAGCCCTTCAGGAGCTCTCTTTAGATGTCTGTATGTCCAGGCTCAAGGTGTGCTAGCCTGATACACTTACTCTGTCCTGGAGCAGTTGGATGTGCTGCTCCTGATCTCCAGCTGGGCCTGGGGTGGGTGCAGTGCTATCCTGGTGCACCCTGCTGTTGGGCTGGAAGTGTTTCAGTCCCTCTCATCCAAAGCATCTGGAAGGCTGCTCTGCATCTACCAGACAGTGCTGGTAGGTAGGTGCTACTGCCTGTGGTCTCTGGGAGCAGGCACAGCCTGCTGGTGGGTGTGGAAGAGTACAGGAGGGATCATCTTCGGTTGATATGGTAAGGACATGGGAATGCCTGAGAGGGAAATCCACCTCAAGAACCTCTGAGAATGAGGTATTTTTAGCCTGTGTATACTGTCTCTAGGATTGCCTTGCCCTGTTCCTGTGACATTAACCAGCCAAGGATCTGAGTTACATTTTGAGTGTTTTATTAATTGAAACAAGCAACAGGAGCTCCTCCTAATAAACTTGCTGCAGACTTCAAATCCAGATTCTGTGGAGTAAATATTTTTCTCTTCTCTTCTAGTTCACGTGTGTTTTCAGATCAAGATACTCTGCAAAATACTGGTAAGGCTTTCAGTGGGCTGAATGCCTGGATGTTGTCTTTGTTAGTGCAGTTTTTTCATTCCCAGGTGTTGCTTCTATTGGTATTTAGTGACTGTTCTATCAAAAGTTTTGTTAAAGCATATCCATGTTTAACAGATACTCTTTAAGGGATTTGCCTGGTTAAAAATAATCATGTACTGACTGAGTCTGAGACATAGTGAAAATAGGGAAGGAAGAAGGATTCACTTTTTTTTTTTTTTTTTTGGTAAACAAATGAAAAAAGTTAAATGTTTAAAGGATGGAGCTGTGAGAGTGTCTGTGAAGTGATTTCTCACCTGTGAATCTTCACTCTCCTGGCAACCAGGCAGTCCATGAGTTTATTTGTCAGAGGTTCCCATCTCTGTTCAGTAGAGGGAAAGAAATTCTCTGTAAGGATGGCAAGATATTCAATGAAAATAAGAGGAACGTTGTTATATGATAAAGGTAAACTAAACTGGAAGATGGGTATTTTGAAGGCAGTATTTACATCAAGCCAAATACTTCCCAAAACGAAATCAGTTATTCTGAAAAACATATTTTGCGCATGGCTGCTAACTGTTTGCATTGGAACATGCAAAATTATGCTTGTATGAATGATTGAATGTTTTCTTTGTAGGCTCATAAAACACTTTCGTCTGCAGGTCGACGCTACGATGGTGGTGTGAAGCCAAAATTCAGCGTAAATCAAGTAGCAATTACACAGGTAATTACAGAAAGAACTGTATCTGTAATCTGTAAAGTATATATATATATATATTTTGTCATAGCACATTGCAATCTTTAAATTTCTATTATTGAATTAAATAATCTGTTATTTACAAGAAACAGGCAATAAAATTCTCTGAATCATTGTGGTGTGGTACTGATTCACAACATGCATTACAATATATCTTCTTTTCTGAGAAGTGAGGTAGGACTTCTACTGCCATCTCTTGTGTTTATTGGCACTGGGTTCAGGCACAGGGTCACGTTAAAAGAATCAAATCATACTGTCCATATTCTTTGCAATTCCATTTGACTGAAGTGGCCAGTATTTTGCTTATATTGCTTGGTACCAAAAGAATATCTGAAGCAAAACATGTTTGTTTAGATTTAGTGGGAGTTATTCGTGAGTCCAGCTTGTAGGTTTTGTTAAAAACCGAGGAAAAGGCTTCCGTGTCAAAAACCCTGCAGGGATACAGCCTAATGTAAATACTTGGTTGATAAAATCTCTTTCATGCATGATCTTACCTTGCTTTCTGCTTGTTGCTGTGAGTACTTACTCATTTTAATTCCTAAAGCAGTCTTGTGCCATATGTAAGGTCAAGTATCAAAAGGGTCTTTCAGGGTCTGAGCTGGGAGACGTGATTTGCTAATCTTAACAACCAAAAAAACCCATCTCTCTTTAAGCCAAGACAAAGCTTTGGGGCTTAACTGTGTCCCTTCTGGAGCCTGATAAGACGCTGTTTATGACTGAAACACAAAATACCTCTCTTGTTCATATATGATTTGAATTTGCTCAATCATATGGCTTGCAAAACAGCCATGCAGATGTTACATGCATTATTATATTCAGCTAGGACATATGTATAGCTGGAAAAGAGTTGATGTCTGGAAATCTTAGTTTGAAATATGAAAATTACTCTTACCTTTTGAAATCCTTTCTGAGCTCTTAACTCACTGTCTCAAATTATACTTCCTCACAGCCAAATTGTCCTTCTTTGGCTCAGAATGGGTAGTATTTTTTTCTAATGTCCACAGAGAACATAGAATGTGTAGTTCCCAGGATTCAGTCTACTGATTCTGGAAAGGCAGAGATCTACACTTGAGCCATCCTGTCGTTACCAAGTGCCAAACTGTCTGCAGGTAGATTTAAGCATTTTTTTTTCACCTGAACAGCTGCCTGTTGTGCTTTCTGCACGGTAGGCTGTCCTTAGCCCTGGCTAAGTTCTCTTTACTGTGTTGCAGTAGGAAGTGCAGCTGCCCTAGAGGGTGTTATGCTGTGGTGAACAGCTTGTGGTTCTACCATTGCTTCAACTTTTGATATTGGGCAGCTTCGTGTATGCTGGGGTGAGACGGGAGCATGCCAAAAATATCATTTTCCCCAGTGATACTATGCTAGAGCAACTAGAAGAACAAATCTAACATATTGGCTCTCTGGGCAGTCATGCTGGAGCTACAGGTCTGCATGGTGCACTACCAGTGCCAGGGTAGGAAGGGGCTTTCTAGAGACCTCTCTGCTTTCTCAGTTCAGTACTGCTGCGGCTGAGAACTTGCTCCAAATGGGTTTTCCAAGTGGTGACCTTACTTATTGTGGTAGGATGGAGAGTAACTCCTGAAATACCCACTGATCTTCTGTGTGTTTGATCAGGTTGTCAGCTACAACTTGAGCAGGAAAGGACAGCTAGAAAGAGCATCCTGGAGGCCGTTCACCCACAGCCACTACAGCCCTCTCAACGTCACAGTTAATGGCACACCCTGCATTCTCTTCTGGGCCAAGAGGATCATGATTAAGTTTGAAAACCACACGCAACTGGATTTGACTGAGAAGACATTTGGTGTCCATGCAACAGTGGATGTTGGAGATTCAAACTGCAGTGAAGACAATGCAATGTAAGCTGCTAGTGAAACTAGTACCAGATAACAACTCTAGTAAACAAGTACTGAAGGAACAAGCCTTGTAATATCTGGTATCGAGCCCTGGTACCTCAGGGGCAAACTCCTTCCTACAATGGCCTGACGTTGCAGGCAGCAAGGCAGCATGGGTTTTATACTTTCAGATCCACATATTTAGAAACAGAGTTAGGTAGCCCTGGGTCCCAGGATGTGATTTGTGAGTTGCTGAATCTGAAAGGTGAATTCAGTAGAGGTTTGTGTGTGACCTGAAGGGTCTCCAAAAACCTGAAATCTGCGCCCCAGTCTGTCACACATTAGTTCGGCAAAAACAGTTCAATGCCTTGCTCCTGCATAACGTGAGTGAGAATATATATTAACCTAACTAGATCCCAAATCCTCCAATCCCATGGCCATACTAGACAGGCATGTAGTTTTTTTTTTTTTTAATCTCCTCTGTAGTGTACCCTAAAACTTCCCTTCCTCCACGTACTGTACTGTTTGGCTCCACATCTTATACCAGTTTGCTGATTCCATTCTCGTAGTCTAAAAATTAGGCAGTGAATACCTAACTTGGCATTTGCTGAATTTTCCTCACAGTGTATAGTGCTCTGTTTTGGGTTTATTGCTAAAACAGCAGTGACTCATGTTTCAGCTGTTGGTGAACATTGCATGATGTTGAGGCTTTCTTTTTTTCACACTTTGCCCTGCAAGTGAGTAGGTTGTGATTTGGCAAGAGGCTGGGAGGGGACACAGGCTGGAAAGCTGACCAAAGCTGGCTAAAGGGGTACCCCTGCCATACAATATCATGCTCAGCAAAAAAAAAAACAGGGTAGTGGAAGAAGTGGGTAGGAATTTTGTCTCCTGAGGTGGCCATTGCAGGAGTCTGGCTGGGCATTGGTCTGCTCATGGGACATGGTGAGTGATAGCCTTTGCATATCTTGATTTTCACCCCTCTGTCCTTCATTTATTGAACTCTTGTCTTGACCCACGAGCTTTCTCTCTTTGTATCTTCTCCTGTCCCACTGAAGTGGGGATGGACAGTGAGTGAGAGTGGCTATGTGGGGCTTAGCTGCTGTCTGTGGTCGACCCGCCACAGGACTTGCTTGATGAAGGTATTGAAGATACTGTTTGAAGATATTTGGAATTTATAGAACACACCATACATCAAAAAAAGCTACAGGAAGAATCAGGAAACCGAACTCTACAGGATGCCCTTGGCATGCCTTCTATGAGTGTAAAAACCATATCTGATGTTTGATCTCAAAATCTGTGAGTCCAGAGTGATTTTATCTGCCACATCTGATCTTATAATTCTTTCTTTCATATTCTTTTAGTAGTCTCAAAATAGGGACATGGGTGCTAAAGTCAGGCAGGACCTTGTTGCTTTGTTTGAAGCTGAGGTTGAAATTTTTTTGCTTGTGTCAAGAGACGTACTCTGACTAGTGAGCCTTTCCTCCTCTGTTCTGCAGAGAGAGGAAAATGCTACACCTTCACAATGGTGATGCTTTCTTACATGTTCTATGCTTGGCTTGTTTGGGATACCTAGAGAAAATACTAGTCTTAGTGACCTCAGCTCTTTGAACGTTAAACAGCGCTGGTCCCAATACTGACCCCTGAGGAACACCACTTATCACTGATCTCCACCTGGACATTGTGCCGTTGACCACAACTGAGTATGACCATCCAGTCAATTCCTTATCCACTGTGTGGCCCACCTGTCAAATCCATGTCTCTCCAATTTAGAGACAAGGATATCATGGGGACAGTGTCAAATGCTTTGCACGAGTCCAGGTAGATGACATCAGTTGCTCTTCCCCTAGCCCCCATTGCTGTAACCCCATCGTAGAAGGCCATCAGATTTGTCAGGCAAGATCTGCCCTTAGTGAAGCCATGTTGGCTGTCACCGATCACCTCCTTATTTTCCATGTCCCTTAGCATAGTTTCCAGGAGGATCCGCTCCATGATCTTGCTGGGCACAGAGGTGAGACTGACTGATCTATAGTTACCCTGGTCTCCTTCTCTCCCTTTTTTAAAAATGGGGGTTATGTTTCTCCTTTTCCAGTCAGTGAGAACTTCACTGGACTCCACGGCTTCTCAAATATGACGGATAGTGGCTTAGCAACTTAGGCAGTGGATTATCTGGCTGAGTGCTCACATGATGAATTGCCCTGTTTTTCTCACCCCAGAAAAGTCTCTTAAACTTTTCTCATCTCCAGCCTTCTTTGTTAAGACAATCCTCTGTTGTGGCTTTAGATTAGCTTTCAAGCTGCTTTATACTGTCTGATCAATGCAGAGTAGCTGGAGCCAGGACATGGCCCCAAATGCATATACATTTGCCATGTAAATATAGTAAACCAGCCTGTGGGGTTTCTTTTTATTTATTTATTTGTTTATTTATTTTAAACAACAAGTTATGGATCAGGCAGCTATGTATTTTACTGTGTCTAATCCTCATCTGTGATATTTCTGTCCTTAGTCCATGATTTCCCTTTGTAATAAAACAAGGGATGGTCTAGATTCAGTGTGTGCGGACTTAGTGGAACAGTGTTAGTCAAGGTATGAAAAGACATCTAGATGTTGTATGAAATCATATGTCTAGCTATTTGTTTTGTTTTGTTCTTCAGCATTAGGTTCAAAAAGTCTTTCAAATGCTGCATGGTTTCACTATGTTCCATCTACATAGTGCTTCAGTGCATTAACTCCTGAGATAGTAGAGAGTTGTTGGAGAATGCATATGGAGCTTCATGTCCTAATTTACAATGAACCTGCTAGTGCCTTTCTCTTTAGTAAACTTAAGATGCCCATATTGACTGTACATAAGCTTTGTAGACCTACCTCACAGCCAGTGCATTTTTATTGCTCTATTGATGCACGTGTGAAATTTGAACTCAAAAACCATATGGATTTGTTATGCTCTAGTACCTAAAAAGAGGAGGATTATGCGGCTGTTTGTGTGTAGCTCTTTTTAATGACATACACTGGTGATACGCGATTAAGAGATTGTATTATAGATTAGCCTTGTTGACTTGAGAAGGAGAACAGAGATCAAATAAAACCAATTATCAACCAACGTTGGAAACACTGGGATGTATGTCAAAAATTGATCTTTCAGTTCTGTTGTTTCTGGATAGTCTAGGCCTCATTCAAATCAACAGATGAACTACTGTATTTAATTGGAGGAAGTTGTAATCATTTCACTTTTTTTTTTTTTTACTGACTTTAAAGGTATACTGAGTAAAAGGTTTTATGTATGACTCTACTTAATCTTTTGTGCTGTTTCTTCTCTTAAGACTTCTGAAGTTTTTATCTAGCCTGACATTACTTGTTTTTTGACCCAGGCTTTCTCTGAAGTTTGGAGATATTGGCAATCTAAAGGGACTTGTTATTAGGTAAGTTATGTGCTAAAGCAAAATATTATGTAACCACGTTAGTATCTATTGTTATGCAGTTGCTTGTGTAATTTTGGAGGGGAGAGTTTATATAAGCAAAAATAACCTGATAGAACTGTTGATTATATGATATGTTGATCTAGTGGGAGGTGTTACTGCCCAAGGCAGGGGGATTTGAACTAGATGATCTGTAGTGGTTCTTTCCAACCCAAACCTTTCTATGATTTTATGATATAATCAAGACACTTGCATTTAATAGGGCTGCCATTTGCTTGGCTATTCTGTCTTATTAAGGCATTTCTTCTTCTATGTTTGATTTTCTACTCATGAGAGGAGTTGACATAATTTCATTTGAGTAGAATCTTCCCAAGTTACTGATAGTAAACTGATAGTGTGAGCTGCACAGGCATCAGACTGTGACCTAATTTATGTATGCTTCTCAGTGATTGAAGAAAACAGTATTTCCTGATAAATAATTTCGTGTGATTATGTGTTTCATGTTTTACCAAGACTGCAAGCATAAACTGAGTGTGTATTGGATCATATCACTATAGCCTTCGTTCTTCCACACCTCATCTGCTCTTTCCAACTTAGTGTGTCATATTTAAAGTTTAGGCCACACAAGCATTTAGGGGTCTGTATTGTAACTGACAGTGTTTTCTGTGGTGCCAGTAGTCTGCTCTGGGACTGTATGAAATTAAAATATACAGAGACCAATAAATATGCTGTAATGTAGGTAACAAAAGCGAAGTTTTCCATAAGAAGTGTTTAGTATACTTGGCACGAGCAACACATTTCACACCTTAAGTGTTCAGGAGCAAATTCTCATTAACATCAATAATACTCTTTTTACTTGTGGACTTTGGGTCATGTTCCAAAGTGATCACTGGAGTCTTGAGGAAGTGATTGTCTGATTGTCAGATTGTCTGACATGAACTTAATGGTTCCCACTCTTAGGCTTGTTATCTTATTCATCTTTCTTCCCATACAATATTTTCAGATTCTTACTAACAACCAGCTATTACCAGCTGTCTGTTCAGAACTGGTTCAGCGTACACAGACTGCAGCTTCTTTACAACCACTCCGTACTGGCGACATTTAATGCAACCAGAATATATGCGCCGGCAAGTTACTCCTTCCACTGTGAACATGTGAGCAGCTTGCAGAGATATGATGCACTCCTGATACCCACCTCTGCAAATGATGTTTCAAAGCTTTGGGAAGTCACTTTTATTGATTTCCAGGTAAGGTGGAATTAAGCCAAATGGATCCCATAGGCAGACCGATGGAAAATTCTGCACTTAAGTGCCAGGGAACTATAGCGACCTCCCATGTACAGTTTACAGGATCTCCGTAGAACATCAAACAGAAATTGAATAGAAATGAAAATTTAAATTATTTTAGTTGTTCTCCTGTCAAAGGAGATGTAGGGCTATATATATTTTCTGTAGTTTCTTGCTAGGGTTTCTCTTTAGTGAGGGAAGTGAATTTAACTGTCAATATTAGATGTCTCTGAGCTGGGCTCTTGAAACCTAACATCAACAACAGCATCAGTCACCAAGTATGGGATCATCTCACTTAACTTTTGACTGGGAATTTTAACCTTTTGCCCTGGTTACAGTCACCTCAGTCTGCCTCTAAAGCCAGTGGATAATTCCTCTGACTCATCTTAAGTCCTTATTTTAGGATGAGATTAATCATGATCTGAAAGTGCCTGTATTTTGATATTCGGCAGTAATGGAGCCTAAGATGACGGGGCTAGGATGACTTGCTTTTAGATACCTAAGTTTTAGGGGATGGATCCCACCCCAAAGTGCCTGATAGCCCTGACTGAACTGTGTACTTCTCTAGCTCACCATCATTACAATGCATAAGGAATGTTTCGCTGCCCAGAGCTGACTATTTCACATCAGACTCTGAGGTCTGTGAAGAAGAATCTTTTGTAACATCCATAGGTCCCAATTTATTTATCTCCTTCAGGGGCAAGAAAATAAAAAAAAAATACTTTGGCAGGAAGAAAATCCTTTTAGTGAAGGAAAAGCAAAATAAGTATGTACGTAAATAAATGCAGAGACATGGGACTTGTGTTGGTAAATAGCTGAAAAAGGTGACTGTGGGAGAAAGCTGACCCCCTTTTTCTCCCATGTGATAAATGCCCATGGACCCATTTCAGTGAAGGAGACAGTCCTTGAGTGTGAACTGGTAAACTTCATGTTCATACTGAAGCCACAAGTAAAACTTAGTGGTATTGGCTGTAGTTGAATGCAACTTCATGTAATTTAGTTGATTCATTGCCATGTGCTACTCACCAGAATCTATGATGATAAAAAATATAAGATTATGGTAGGCAATTAAGCATGCGTCCTTGTTTGGTTCACTGAAGTTGATGCAGTTTGAAACATAGAGTCTGGAGATTCTTAACAAGCATTCTTAACATCTGGAAATGCACGATGTACTAGAAAGGTATGGTACTATACTTACAATTAAATGTGACTGGGCTATCAAGAGACATCATAGAAGGCTTTGTTTAAAATAAAAACTGCAAATCCTTTGGGCAGAGTGAGGGGGTTTAGAATAACTGGCGTTTTCTGGAAGACTGACTTGGATAAATTCTGAGCATTAACTCCAGCTAGCACAGCTCGACATAATTTTGTAACATGATGATATTAAATTAAAAATTCTTACTGGCACCAGAGAAAATTCATGAAATTGTTTGTAAGCAGCACAGCAAATACTTTAACATGAGCTCTTTTGTTCTCTTTGTAGATTCAAGGCTTTAACATTCAAGAAGGACATTTTGCCTATGCAAAAGATTGTGCATCTTTTTTCTCTCCAGCAATTCTTATGGGATTGGTTATGTCACTGATTCTGCTGCTGGTTCTTGCCTATGCTCTTCATATGTTGATCCACCTCAAATCTCTTGATAGGCACTATGAATGCAAAGCTTCTCCTGCCTATTTTGTACAAATGAAAGACAATGACATGGGGGATGAGAAAGAGCCGCTGAGAAGCAATGGAAATGAGTCCTATGAACTTAGAAACCAACAGCTCTGTAAAATCTATATTTAGCAGTATGCATCTGTCTCAGTGAAACAGTGAAAGTGTTTTTTTTTTTTCATTTTTTTTTGGTTACGTTCTATGTAGTTTTTGCAAATTTTTCACCAACTGATGAAAAGAAAAATAAGTAGCAGATAGTCTATACAAATATCTGTGTATTTTTTATTGATAGCCATCTCAAAGATTCCTTTGAAGGCAAGACAAGAGGAAAAAGGTTCCAATATGAGTAAGAGGTTTCATGTGATAGGAGTTTATTCCTGTAGTACAAAAACAAAATGCATACCTTTGCAGCTAGCTTACCAAGTCCTGAAGAGAAGAATCAGTATTGGAGCTTTTGAAGTTAAATAAAATTACAAATAATTAAATGAAAATCTCTTGTCTCATTCTTACAGACGGTGAGATTTTTCTTGGTTTTGTAATTGCTTCATCCACTCTGCTTTGTGTCCTGACAAAACGGCATTCATTCTTTTTCCAGCATATGTTTTCCTTATATTTCATTCAGACATTTCAAATTAGGTCCTTTCTCTTTGCCCTCCTGAACTCCTTCTCCTTCTTTGAAGTCTTCAGAGCCACATAAACTGTGTATTACCCACTACACTAATGAAAAGTGATGCCTGTGGTACAGAAGCATTGTGATACTTTTCTGTAAGCTGGAGGCTTACCATAAGGATCTGGTAGGAGAGGAGTAGACATCTGGTCTAAGGCTTACCCTTAACTTCCCGGCTCAATGTTATGCTAAAAGAAGGATTATGAGCAATATATCCTGTAATTCTAGGTCAATTTCTTTTCTATCAAATCCCTGTGGTATTCCTTGAAAATTTTACCTGAATGGATATATGTTGTGCTAAAACTGAAAAAATATTTATAAGCATGTTGGGGGTGGAGGCTCCCCAGCAGTGGAAAGGATACTGTGACATTTCTCCCGAGCACTGAAGATATTGTCTTCCCGTGAATCCTTTCTTCTGTTATAGTCAGAGTCTAGGAACTCCAAATTAGCCTGTCATTTAGCCCTGACTCCTAGCAAGGAAGAATCTAGTAATGTACTAACAGTAGTGCTTTCAGGGCACAAGTGATACAGAATCCAGCATGTTAGAAAACCTTTTGCAAAACCAGATTTAGTAAGCCTTTTCCAATTTTAAATAATAGAGCTAATTAGTTGTTTGTGGTCTTTGTAAACTATACTGCAATGCTCATTAAACACCTTGAGAGATGTCCAAAGACCTCCTATTTACTACACAGATGACATGCAGACTAGATGTGGAGTCTGAAGCAGTTTGTTGATTTAGGAAGGCACTTCAGAGGGAAAAAAAAATCATCTTTGAACTGTAACCAGATGTAGGAGACAAGCTTCTGGGGACTTGGCAGGGTTGCCTGTGGCCAGTTACTGCCAAACATGATGTGTTTCGTAAAGGCAACAAGCAAAAACATGAACGTCTGGGAAGCTGAATGAGAATAAGATCTGGAGATGCAAATAAAAGAACATGCCATTCTTCATGGGGTGGTGAAACACTCCTCGGCTTGGTCCCCCTTCCTCACGCACACGGTGATGACAGATGTAGGTTGATGGCAATGTTAACGTGAGTTCAGGATGCCATTCCTAATCGGTGATGTTCCTCAGAATTTGAGGAGCAGTGCTGTTGTGCCTGGGGTTTGCTTGCCTGTCAGGCAATAAAGAAATGACACTAATCAGTGGTAACCTGACTCTCAAAATTACCGTCATTCTCTGATGTGAAATACCCATTCTGCAGAGCTGTGCATGGCTTTGGGCATGGCAGCATTCGCTAAACTTCTCTGAGGCACAAGTGTGCTTGCTCACCCTGCAGAGCTCACTTAACCTTCTGGTAAGCATCTGATAATGCTGTAGGTATAATTCCTATCTACTCCGGGAAGACGATTACTGACCATTTACTTGCATATTTTAAATAGGCAATATTGGTACTGTTGCTGTAAGAGGTTCTTATGACCATGACAAATCAGAAACAAAGGAGCTTCCCTCTCATCATGTCCTCATCTCCTAAACCTCCTTCCCTAGCTATTTTCCTACTCACATGATGTTCCTCTTGCCTTATTCTGGTTTTGAGGGTGGGACATTTTTTGTCAGTTTTATGCCCTGGAGACACAGCGCTGCAAATCTCCAGCACATGCCAGTGTAGATTTTTGGTGCAGAATTAAAAGGGGTTTGTGTGTATGTGTTCTTTCAGCTGTAATGCAACTGAACAAGAGAGATGAATTTATGCCTGCTACTTGCAAATCAAACTTCATGAGGAAAAGACAATACAGAGGAAAAAACAGAAGCAGGCAAAAAAAAATCTCTCCTTTTCTAAGCTTTTCCAAAACCATATCACAATTGGTATCATACCCAGAATGTCTGGGGTGGCGGAGTACAGTTAGTAGTCATCTTCTCTCCTTTGGGTCTTTTTATGCTGCAGGCTGACTTGGCCCTGAAAGATGATTGCTCTCTGCCAGGTATGCTCAGTATCATCAAATTTCCACTGGGTGCCAGCAACAGTCAGAAAGGATAATACACCACTAGAGATACATAGACAGGAAATGTAATGTTCAGTCACAGCACTGGAATTACAAAACATATATTTGTAAAGAGTTAATTATGTTTTAGTGGAAAAACAGCACTAGAAGAAAAAAAAAAAAAAAAACACGGCATAAAAGCAAGCACCCATGTTTGAAAAAGACAAAATGTTCTTTTTTGCATTCCTGGTAGGCTGTTTTCCGTAAGTGAGATAAACAATCCTTATCAAATGCAGATTTTGGAACAACAGAGGCATTTTATTGCTCTGTTTCTGAAATAGAAAATTCAAGTTAAAATTAACTGTCTGCTACAAGCGATGTGTGCACTAACAGGCTCATTAACAAAAGATAACCCCTTTTTACACGGTCCACACTCTGCATAATTTGGCTGCTGCATCGGAACACAGCCACCTTTTCAAGCAATATATGTTCATTCAAACAAAATCCTTATGCATCTTTCCAAAGCTGATTCTCTGTTTCAAACTGAGGGCCTCCTTCACTCTCACTTAAAGTCAGAAGGAAGAGCCTCATCACCTTTGACTGAAGCGTGCCCTTAAGTGAAGGACAAATTTCATGGACTCTGCAGCTCTCACTGTACGATGGTAACACTGAATTGAAGAAATAAATGAATTTGTTTATCATGTTTCAGCTGTTATAGTGCAAATTTTATAGTATATCCCCCTCACCCCAATGTCAGGCAACTTTACACCTGCAGAAAACCAAGATTTCCATCAGTACATTAAGTATTGTTTGACCTGCAGTGGACTGTTGGATGGATCACTGGCATAGGATTTGTGCTCCAGAAGTAAACAAAGCCAAGGTTGATGTAAAGGTGGAGATAAAACAGGGGTCCATTAACTGGTAAGTAACACTGAATTCCAGCAAAGCAGAAGAAATAGCTTTCTTTCTTTCCTTTAAGTTTTTAAAACTGTGGCATTTCCTTCCACTGCTTTAGATGTTAATTCTTACTGTAGCAACAGTGAGGCTTTTTGCTTCTTTTGCTTCTGGTATCAGTTAGGGGCTTGTGGGTTTCAGTAATTACTTTTACATAGCAATGAAGTATTTCCCTGTTATGTTGATGTGAGACTGAAGAAGGCAACAAATACAAAAAGAAGTGTCAGTTGGTCCATCGGTGTCCTGGCATGCCTGCCGTTGGTCACAGGAAATGTGTCCTTGCTCAAGTAGTAATAAAAAATGGAGTACTGGAAGAATATCAGTACCGAAATGAGAAGAAATCACAGGTTGGTATTCATTTGGTAGTGGACAGAATGGACAAATCCTCTTTTACAGACAGATGCCATGAGTTATGCATCATGCTTTGCTGCATGCATCTCAGATCTGACAGCATTTTTGGAAATGACCTTCAGGGTGAAAGTCTTAACTTTTTATTTGCTCTGAATACAATTCTTTGCCTTTAAAAAGAAAACCACATCACCTTGGGGTTTCAGCATTTCCATTCAGATCTTTTAGGAGAGCTTTTCCTGGGGTACAGCAGTCACTGCGTGGTCACACGGAGGATGCCGTTGCCAGAACATCTCCAGTCCTTCAGCTGGGTGTCAGGGGGTCCGAGCAGAACTTCGCCTCCTGTCCTTAGCTTTAAAATGAACATGACAAGTGGGTAAAAAAGGACTATTCTGCCTGGTGGGCCTGGTCATTCTGGCGTGAGGATGGGACGTGGTCAGCCCCAGCTGCTCTGAGCCCCTGCGCTCTCCCAGCACCCTGCCCTAGGACCCAGCGCCTGCCTGTCCCCTCTCGTTGGCATTGCCATTTCTGCCTCCTCTTCCACCTCTCCCTGTAGTGTGGTGGTTTTTGAGACAGCTTTTCTTGCCCCTGTGCCTGGTGTTTCTGTCAGGTTTTTATTTATGCATTCATTTTTAACTGAGGACTTTAAAAAGGTTTCAGAAAAAACAGCACAGAAAGAAGGCTTGATTGGGAAAATGGTAGACTGGTGCAGAGGAAATGATTGCCATTTCAGTCCTGAAAAGTTGTATCTAAACATGAATAATAAAGACTCATATTCTTAGCTGCAGCCACTTATTTATGTGTGCAGAAGATAAAGTTGGCAAAAGAACAGTTCCCAAGCAGGAACTGCTTTATTTGGCAGGCTGGCAAAAATAAGACAATCATCTCTCTGTGCGTCGTCTCACACAGGAGAATCCTTACTCAGAATCATCCTAAGAAGATCATCCTGCACCCAAAACCAGAACTCTGGGCCAGCATTCCTGTTTGAGTTACTGGTTGCTGTCTGCATGGTATCTTCTCTTAGTAAGCCAGGTAGCAGAAAATTGGTCTTGGTTTCTCTTTGTGACTTCCATAGTTCAACAAACCCTCTGATATTCACATTTTTCAGAATGGGTCTGTTCTTCACCACTGCGTGAATGCTTCTTAAAGTTTCCTCCATTTTCAGTAAGCCTTGGGAAAGGGCATTTAACTGTTGTCTGACAGATCTCAAGTCCAGTTCAAAGACTCCTAGTTCATGGCTTGGTTTGTTTGCTGTAACATTGTTTGACATTGCAGAACAAAGATCTAAAACCACTTTCAGAGCTGCACAAACTCTGTTAATAGACAGCCGTTTAATACGAACCATGCTCATTGTAACAAACTCTTCATGAAAATTCAGGATTTGCCCCAGCTGAAGCAACATGTCAAGAGCTATGACTTGCATGTAGCCCAGCTGGTTGGGATGCCATGCCATGTGGTCTTCGTAGCTTGGTTTGCTCGCAGTGGTAGGGTCCAGAGAGGTGAACACACACTGGAAAGCCAGTCTGGGATTGATCATCAAGTCAGCAGGTGCACCATTCAACAGCGCCCTCTGTTCCTGTCCTGGACCACTGCTGCTACCTGTCCTCCTGTCTGTGCATGCCTGGAGCACCATTAAGCATAGGTAAATCTTCATCATGGAGCAGCTCTGAAATTAAAATCAACACAAAACATTTTATTAGAAAAGAACTTGCATCTCTGGAGGAGGCTGAACAAAGTAACCTGCCTAGTGTCTCAGACTTCACAGTAACAGTATATGCTGCATGTGATTTCCAATAAATACATTTTTCCCTGTGTGTAGCATTTCCACAGGCAGTAGTTGATACATTTACAGCTGCTTCTGGAATGGAAAGCAGCAGTAGAGAGAGACAGGAGAGCAGCTATGTCAGTAATTGGCTTTTCCAGAAAGGTGGCTGTCAACACAGGTTAAAGCTCTGCTGAAAACTCTATTTCTCCATGACAGTTGGTTGTTGGCTTCATGGGAACTTACAGCAAAAGCTAAGAAGTGGTGTTCATGTCGTAGCATTTTAGATAAAGGATCAACCTCAGAGGAACAGCCTGTTTACATGAAGCCCTTCACGAGATAAGAAACCAGAAGGAAGTGCTAATATGAATCTTTGCACTTTTATTCCTTCAAGATGATAGCTTATAGTTTGTCCAAAAATGTAATTTGTTTCGTCTGAGTCAGTGGTGTACATTTGCTAGAAGCTCATGCTGTTTTTGATGCCTAAAAAAGAGACTCAATTCCTGAAAATTTAGTAATAGCCTTCCTGAAATTTTGCATCTGCCTAATTATGTATTTATGTTTTTTTTTAAAAATTATTATTATTATTTATTTTTTATGGGTTTTATAATTTCTGTAGACCAACATACCCTGTACTAGCTACCTAAAGACTTGAATTGGTAGTTAAAAGTAATTTCTGAGCCTGATTGCAGATGCGTACTGCTGTTTGGGAACATAAGGGGATAACGATTTAGGATGGAAATCTGCATTGCTTTCTGCCTGCAGCTCTTTTCTGTGCTCATTCACTTGCCCTATAACCCTCTCTGTTTATGAATGACAGAGCTTTCTTCGTCTTACTGTCAAAACTTCACGAGCCATCTTTCTGAATTAACTTGCCAGTGTCCACAATCAGAGCAAGGTGCATTATTTGTTTATTTCAATAGTCCTCCTGAATGCAGAAAGACTCCAGCATGCTCTCAAAAATCACCTTTGGGGCCATGATCCTGCTGTTCCTCCAGCCCTGGGAGAAAACTCTGCCATGAAGGGTGCCAATGCCCAGGGCATCTGGGGGGCTGCCCCTCCACCCCTGCAGTCCCTCCCTGGGCTGTGAACAAGGATGTCCTTCGGTAAAATAAAATTTCCAAAGAAAGGGTTTCAATGGAGGGAAGGAAGAGCTACTGCTGGACTTTTTTTTTTTTTTTTTTTTTTTTTTTTTTTTTAATGCATCCTAGTGAGCTTTTGCATATATGGAGCATTTTGATAACACCATCTAATTGATCACTGCAGCCTTTCTCCTTCTGGTCTTCGGAAAGCGTGGTCTCCTGCTGTTAGCTTGAAGGGTAAGCAAATTGTTCAGAGCCCCAGGAAGAGCAGGAGCACCTTTGGGCTGGCCTCATGCTTTTAGGCTGCCAAGTTGCCTCTGATGTGGCTGGAGTCATGCCAGCTGCCCAGAGAAGCATCAGCTCCACCTTAGCAGGACTACCACCACCAGAAATGCTTGTATTAAAAACAATGTCTTGAGGAGCACTACTGTTCAGAAACATTCAGTCCTGAACATATGTAGAAGGGGCAGCTGCTGCCTTATACTGAAAGAGCACAGGGTGACTGAGCTTCCATCAGGCTCCGATGGGAGCCTCATGGTGTCAGCTGTGTGGTTTGGGGCAGCCTTGGTTCCTAGCAAGGGGCACAGCCAGGTGTGCTGAGAAACCCATGGGAGGGATCATGCGGAGGATCAGTGAGCACACTGGCCAGTTCTGCTGCTCCACAAATGCCTGCGGAGCAGAGCAGGCTGCTTTTTGGCTTTGAAGAGCAGCTTCCCACAGCCTGAACCTCACCCAGCTCTTATCCTTGAAGCTGCAGTGTTTTTCTGAATCAACAATGCACAGGTTTTTTGCTCTCAGCTGCAAACTTCCATAACAAAATATTAACCAAGGCTTTTCAAGGAATGAAAAAGCTTTGTGCCAGTTATAACTGTACCTTCAAAAACATAAGCCTAAGAGTGCCCAAATTTCTGCTGGCAAGGTTATGTCTTTGTGAAATACAAGTCACTGTCGCATTTTAACTTAGACAGAAATATCAGTCCAACAGCACTGCCACTTTTCAGAGCAAAGAAACCATGATATGCACAGATGACAAAATTTCAGACCCTAGAGAGAGAAGACAGAAAAGAAGAATAAATGAAGATGGTGGAGAACCCATGACTGAAAATGCAATGCAGAAGTCCTCCAGCCCAGACGTGGGTTGCTCTGCAGGTCTCTCTGAAATGGTTAGGTCTGTCCTGGTGTGTCACTGGACAAATCCTTCCCGGTCAGCTCCCTTCTCTCTTCTGTGGTGTTGCTGGAAATCCCTAAACTTATTTCCAAAGAGGCATACCCTTGGTGCTAATGTTCTTCCATTTCAAATATGCCTGCATTTCATTTGACTTGAAATGGCTTGGCTCCGTGCACTACATGAGAAGGAATTTTAAATCCAGCTGTTCAGCTCCTGTGTCAGCGTGGTTGTTGCCTGTAGTGCCGGCTGGGAATGTTTAGGAGTTGAAATGGTTGATATAAACACTTACACTAAAACTGTTGCCCTGCCAAAATCGCTCGAGACCCACAGTGAGACCTCTGTTCTCAGGGTATGCCATGCAGCTTCTTAAATTTTGCAAGAACTCCACGGAGAAAGGTAAAAAGTCAAAGAATTACACAAATAATCTTACCTTGGCATTGGGAAGGTTAGTGGATCACCACTGTAGGGAAAGTGGTGGCAGTGTAAACCGCTCTGAAGGCAGATTTTTCATGTAGTTAAAATGATTGGGAAAAGTTCAGCTCTCCTGACATTCTGCTTAGTGAATTAAATATTACCCTGATAGGAATTTGTGTGGAAGTAGCCGGAGGAGATGCTAAAGCTGTGTCTGAACACATAGTTGTCTGAATATGTTATTTGGCCAACTGCTAGAAGAACATTTTTAGGCAATGTTATAATACCCTTCTTTTTGTTGTGTTTTGTTTTATAAAGGAGTAAACACAAACGCTGGGAGTGAGGCTACCTAATGACAATGGAATGAGGTCTGCATTTGCAGCCTGGTACTTTTTGTTCACCCGGAGCATGACAGCCCCCTGGTGAGCACATCTAACCATTGCAGCCCCGTGGTTAGCAGGGTTTCGGTCCATGTGAAGGAATTTAAATAGCATAGAGCCAGCAATATTTACCTTATGTTTCTGACCACCACCTGCTTGTCGGAACTTATCGGTCATTTCATTTGTCGAAATATTACAGAAAAAATATATCCGGTCGCTAAGGGACTTAGTTTTCCAGCTAAGCCTGTCCAGACATGAGAGAGCACAGAACTGCATCTGAGCAAGCTGTAAGAAAGACATACAGGCAAGCACAGGCATCAGCAAGCTGTCCCAGGCAGGGGGAGTCCCTCGCCTCTTCAAGCCTCACTGATATCAGGACATAGCAAAGCATTTCTGCAAACTGAGCAAGTCAAGCCGGAGACTACTGCTATGCTGTTGGTTTAAACAGTCACTGAGACATCACTTCATGTGCCATGTATGCAGGATCTGGGTTTGCAGCTGGACTCTCATTTTTTTTTCTCTGCTTCCAAACTAATACTAATGAATGTTTTGTGGTCCATTAAGGAGGCCTAATGCCCAAATTATTTTGGACTAATGAAGTCTTATTGCTCCCAGGACACACTACAAAGAGGGAACTGGAAATTATGAAGGAAGGTTGGGTAATGTTTCTGAGTTGGATTGTGGAGAATGAAAGCCCATTCCTGGGCGCAGCACAGTCTGCACCCTGACATCTCCAGCACACAGCTGTGATCCAGGCTCATGCACTAGTGGTGGATCTCATGCAGCTGACTCCTGTCCTTCCTGACAGTGGTGTGTGGGCCCCATGCTGCTGCTGGCGAGCTGGGGTTGGAGGTGTGCTGACCAGCCATGCCTGGTGTGTGGTGTCATAGGGCTGGAGAGCATATGCAGTGCTGAAGAACAGACACTCATAAACCACCAAGGCACATCTCTCTCCAAAGTGCCCCTCTAAAGGGAGGGTTGGACCTTAGCTCCAACCTAGTGTCGCCAATCTTATTGCCTAGCCCAGTGTGGATCCCCAGCTCTCCCAGCAGGAGACACGAGACTTGTGAAAGGCTCCTGCCGTGTGGGACCAGGTGGCACCTCCACTAATGGGCTTGCAGATGGTATGATCTCCATGAGGAGTGGGTTGAGGTTTTTTTTTTATCATGATATGAATCAGAACAAGCAAAATGTCACTGCCAGGGTGCAGCCAGGTTGCTCCCTAAGGATTGGGTTGATGTCCCATCACCCCTCAGTGAGAAGATCTGAGGGCTTTGGGCTGGGCTGAAACTGGACCTTGGGGTATGGGCAGGGGTGGAGGGGACTGGTCTGGGATATGAAGGCCTTTTAGAGCCCTCAGGACCCCTGACGGCTCTCTCTTGCACAACCGTGCTGTTTTATGAAGAATTCCTACCTTAACCTGGGAGGGAAGAACATCTTCAATTCCCTGTTCTTATTAAATGCACAGAAAAATTAAGACTAATCCTCATTAGCCCCTTTTAATTTCCCTGAGAGTCTCATGGTGCAAGGAATCTTCATTATTTGAAATAAATATTATGGATGTACACTTTTTCTTCAGGTCACACATTTTATCTGACATCTTTGAATTACCAAAAACTTAAATAAAAACTCACAAGAAATCACTGAGTTGTTAGTCCTAGTTCTGTAGGATCTGTCTTGTAAGAAAAAATATAGAAAAATCTGAAATTAATTCTAGTGGGTGAAGCTCAAATAAATTATATTGTTATTGACCCTCCACATCTAATGACCCGGAAAGGTGGCTTTAATTTTTCGTTTAAGTCTGTGAACAAAATGGCTTCATTAAGATCAGTTAGTTTGCATATATGTGCTAACAAAAAGACTTCACTGTAGGGGAGGAAAAAAAAAAAAAACAGCTGAAAAATCAATCCTAAATTCAAGACTGTTAATTTATGGACTGCTTCTCTGACATTGGTTTATCTAAACTTCATCTAGATTTATTTGTCTGTTCTTAGCTAGGGGCACTATTTGTTCTTCCTAACCAGCTTACAATACAGTATGTATTACTAGCAGAGTTTACATGAACTCATATGTTTGAGAGTTATAAAAAATCTTTGGTTGCAAATTAAAAAAGTAATTCCAAAAGCTTTAATGTACTCAGGGTTAAGAGCTCTGCAAATTGGCAAAGCTGCACTACAGGCAGGTCATGGCCTCGTATGGTGACTCCAAGTGGCAAAGGCCACCCTGGCGCTCTGTGGCTCTGTGACGGGCTAAGGTATATTCATAATACTGCCACATTTATATAGTGCACTGTTGTATTGGGGTTACATGGCAAAGTTTTTGTAGGGGGTTTCAGGGTTGGCCTCTGTGAAGCTGCCCCATGTAAGAGAAGATCTAGCTTGAGCCGGCTCCAAAAGGGACCTGCTGCTGGCCAGAGCTAAGCCATCGGCAATGCGGGTTGGGCCTTTGGGAGAGCAGATTTAAGAAAGGGAAAACAACTGCTGTGCAACAGCATCTGGGAGAGAGAGGAGTGAGCACCAGCCCTGCAGCCCCCCAGGTCAGTGCAGCAGGAGGGCAGGAGGTGCTCCAGGCACGCAGCAGCAGTTCCCCTGCGGCCTGTGGAGAGGCCCCTGGTGGAGCAGGCTGTCCCCCTGCACCCATGGGTCCCACACGGAGCAGATCTCCACGCTGCAGCCCGTGGAGGAGCCCCCGGTGGAGCAGGTGGATGTGGCCTGGAGGAGGCTGCGGCCCATGGAGAGCCCCCGCAGGAGCAGGCCCCGGGCCGGAGCTGCAGCCCGTGGAGAGGAGCCCACGCAGGAGCAGGGGGTCTGGGGGGAGCTGCCGCCCGTGGGGGACCCGTGCTGGAGCAGTTTGCTCCTGGGGGATGGATGGACCCCGTGGTACGGAGCCGTGTGGGAGCAGTTCTTGAAGAGCTGCTGCCTGTGGGCAGCCCCCGCAGGCTCAGTTCAGGAAGGACGGCATCCCGTGGGAGGGACCCCACGGGGAGCAGGAGCAGAGCGGGACCGTGAAGGAGTGGCAGGAATGAAGCGCCAGGGACTGGCCGCAGCCCCCATTCCCCATTCCCCTCCGCCGCTCGGGGGGAGGAGGTAGAAGAGAGTGGGTGGGATGAAGGTGGTTTTAGTTTGCTTTTAATTCTCACTGAACTAGTCTGATAGTGATAGGCAATAAATTATGTTAATCTCCATATGCTAAGTCTGTTTTGCCTGTGACAGTAATTGCAGAGTGATCTCTCAGTCCTTATCTCAGACGAAGAGATTTTTCGTTGTATTTTCTGCTCCTGGCCTTT
This sequence comes from Anser cygnoides, assembly GCF_040182565.1. Taxonomy (NCBI): domain Eukaryota; kingdom Metazoa; phylum Chordata; class Aves; order Anseriformes; family Anatidae; genus Anser; species Anser cygnoides. The sequence continues at coordinate 7,827,813 of NC_089912.1, read as the reverse complement.
TGAGGAAGTAGAGTGCGTGAGTGGCACGGTGGTGCTGAGCTACCTACCAGTGTTAAGCAATCACAGCTGTAAGGAATAATAATAATAGTACCACCGCTACCACTAAAATCACAGCAGCCTCCTAGACTTAACACTTCTTCTCAAATTTCTGAGAAAATGCTTGTTGTGAAACCACTCATCTATTGATTCAACTACCACACAACCCTCCAGATGCTGTCTGATGCCTACCGGGTTGGGTGTGATGTTGATTAAACCTATTATATTTTGTCCTTGAGTGGTAGGTGGAGAACAAAGAAGGCTTTTGATCATGAGCAAACTCTTAGCACCTGACACAAGTTTTTTCCTCTTCAGGAAAGCAAAAACCCAAGTACTAGAGAAACAAAGAACAGTGTTGTTGAAGCTGTGGTGTTAATACACTCTCATCTGGTTGTGGTCATATGCAGGACTGTATAAAAGTAGATGCACTAGACAAAAAAAAATCCACTAGGACTATTTATCTGTTGCCAGTAGTGTGAGGCAACAGATGCTAAGGGAAAAAATAAAGAATATATTATTTACATAAGGATAGAGTGCTATGTTCTTCCATGGTAAAATCTGGGAAAAGTTTGTAAAACCTTCCAGCTTCATTTTGTAGCAATCTGGAGACTCCAGAGTGCCAATATCTCTTTTTGCTTGTCTTATATTTTGTTTTGTTACTGAGGGAAGCAATTTATATTTTCAAACAGATGTTGCCCAAATATTTATGGGGCTCCTCTCCACTATGCTATGTTCTTTTTGAATGTCTGAATGTAATCCAGTCAAAGCTTATTTTCTATCACACCCTTAAAATCATGACCCCTCCAAGGATAACAATACAAGAATTTTCTATGTATTTCACAGAACAGCAGAGTCCCAAAAGTATTCTATTAGGTGCTAATTTTGTCTTCCAAGTCATGTATTCTGAGAAATTTTCTGTTTAATATCCATTAATAAGTATATTTTAGCAGAAAGATATCTTTACTGATGCCAATGTACTATCATGCCAAAACTGTGACAAATGGTATTTAAAATGAACAGAGATGTTTTCACTTCCCTGTTCTGGAGAGAGATCATTATTTACAGATTTGCTATTTCTGAGTTCAGTAAAGCATTATATAATTTGAAAAGGATCCTAAACTATCAAAAATAACATTGCATTTCTTTCAGGCAATTTGCCTCATTCTAAAGGCTATTTCACAGCAACACATGAGGTTTCATATCACTTGGGTGAAGGTAGTGGTTGCAGATAGACAACTTTCTTTCTGTAGAAGACAGATGTACTATTGATAACTCTTCACAGCTGGTTTTAAATACGATTAACATCACTTCAGACTTGCCTGAGTCAAGACTGAAAATGTTATTTTGCCATTTGGACTTTCTTGTAAGACATTGGAGACCTTGGTCCGAGCCTCTGCTTCACAACTGGGTTTGGACTATAAAATAATTTTGTTGTCTCTCACAGAGTGATGAGAGGTGAAGGAATTTGCTGGTGAGGAGATAGCTGTATGAGACTGTGAGATACTGAAGTTAGTGTTAAGAGTGGAAGCCATACAAGAGTGTGTAAGTATGATTGTTCTTCATCCAGCTGCTCACTTCTTACAGTTGTTGAATCAACAGTTGGGTAGAATTGATTGCATCTGTAAAAAAAAAAAAAATCACATCTGTAGTGTCACTGTCATGGTAGACCAGTTGTCTCTAGAAGTATCAGGAGGCACTTCTTTCCTCCAAAAGGTATGTGATCTCAACACTTTTTCTATAGCCTCTCCCTGAAGCCACTCCTACTTTCAACCTGATACTGGAAAGGTAAAGCCACCTACCAAAAAAGAGCATCAGCAGTCTTCTTCCACACATTCAGATGCTTACAACCTTTTATTTGAACCAAAGGAAGAGCATGATCATATTGCTGAATATCTTCTATACTTTTCTTCAAGCCTTATCAATTTTTATTTTTTAAAAAAATATCTTCTCATCTTTCTAGTAGCTGCAGAGATACTGGGGTCCCTTGTTGGTCTTGTAGAAACCTGCTCAGTTGTTCTCCTGTCATCTCAAGATAGCAAGACCAATAAACTCTGAGAGTATGAAGTCTTGCTCACATACATGCAGTTGCTTTTTATTATTTTTTATTTTTTATTTTTCAGCTCTTTTTGCACTTCTCTTCAAAGGATTTTAGAACCAAACAGTAGTGATAAACTTTTAATGCTTTCTTTGGAAACAGGTGATTTCCCTGCAAAGCCTATTTTCTACTTTTAGACTATGAAAAAAAAAAAGATAAACTAGTGTATATTTATTTTGGTTAATGACTGTTTTTATATCATCTGTGTTAGGCTATATGTTTTTTTTTCTACTGCACAAAAATACAAACAAGATTCACATTTCAGCAGAAGGCATCAGGATGTTTCAAACTGCGGGTTTTCTGCTCTCTGGATTAGAGGTATGCGGTGGGGTTGCTGCCTTCACTTTGGAGAGAACTACTTGAACTGATTAAACAGTGAAATTTTACATTATGTAAAACAGCAAATGTCTGCCACTGTCCTTATCACCAAGGTCTTTAGTGTGAGCATAGCATTTTTGTTTCTCCTTATCACCTTGATTTTTATCACCAAGGGCATTACTGTGGATGCAGTGTCTTTCTTTGGGTCTGTATTCCATATTCAACACTCCATCAAGATTTGTTGACAAGGCAATTACGTGAACATCATTAACTATGAACTGAGCCTTACTGTCACAAACAATTTCCTATTGTCTTTCATGGGAGCAGGAGGACTCACAGGAAGTAAGCATATGGTGTGAAGATCCTACATCCATGTGAACAATCAGAAATGCCTTAATAGTTAAAGCCTGAAAGAAAGCAGAGACACTTGCAATAGGGTGGCACACAATAGTCAATTTTTTAGGATGTTCTTAAAAATTTCCAGAAGATGCCCATTCCTTGAGTAGAAAATGCATCTGGTAAATATTACATTCTCTGCCCACCATAGCATTTTCTCTGTAACGTTACTCTAGAATATTTTAAGCTGATGAAACTGCTGCTGATATCAGCATTGGAAATTCAGACACATCATATATATATATTATTATTTTTTTGAAGACTGGCATATATTTATTTTTATTACTTTCAGGACATTTTTCCTTTCATTTTTTTTTTCCTCTTAACTCCGAATTTAGAAATAACAAGGACTTTTTGCAGCAAAAAAAATGTGGCAAACTTATATCTTCTGACTAATCAAATCAGAGATAGGGGCAGGAGCGGACCCTGGCGCTACTGTGTGTGGGAATTGAGATTAATTATGAATATTTCTGTATTTGCATTCCAGTGGCATCCAGAGGTGCCATGAACAAGTCCCCGTTGAGCTGTACACTGCAGCAATAAAAGAAAGCCCATGTTGAAATTTCAGTAGCTTTATGTAGTTTAAGAATCTTTGTCCCTGTCCTGAAGTTTATATATTGACTAGTTTGTCCCTCTCTTTTGTATCCAATTGACTGTCTTCAGGCAATTCTTACCCACTGCCTTGCTTTGTCCCCAGATTTAAGACAAGAAAACCTACCTAGAGTGCTAAAACTGACAGCAGCCTGTGCTCTTTCAGGGCAGGATTGGAACCAGCTGGCATGGCTTGTGGGACAGACCAGGGAGGAGATGTGGACAAGGCAACTGAAAGCTGCAGAGCTTCAAGCTGTCTTATGGTTAACCACCAGAAGCTGATCTGAAAGCTTCCATCCCCTGGCAGAGCCACCAAGTCATGGCTGAACTCCTCCCCTAGCCCAAGAGAGCTGAAATACATCCTCCTGCGAATACAGAGGAGTTTCCTCTGCCCGCTGTAAACAAAACACATGAAAAAAATCCCCCTTCGGCCTCTGCTTGAAACAGGACCTCTGGAGAAAAGTAGGCATTTTCTGAGTATTTCAACAGGAGGTGGTGTTGCTTTGAGTCTAATGCACTTCAGTCCAGTACACTGGAAAAAAAATCATCAAGAAATACGAGTGGTAAGGTATTTTGAGCCTAGCTTGTAGCTACAGTGTTCTTAGTTTCTTACAGACAACAGGATTCTTTTTTTTTTGATTTCACATATCAGCCTTGTCTAATCCTATCTGATAAGTGTCCATGCTTAGCAAACACCACAGTCCCTTTTAACCTGCCCAGAGGCACTCTAGATGGGAGTGTCAGGTTTAGTCTGAAAAAATTGCGTAGGATACTGGGCTGATGGGGTTTACATACCTTTCCTTTTGTCAGGCAGTCAGTCGGACAGTGTGAGTTATGGCAAGAAAACACCACTGTGATTTGGGGATGCACGCTGAAAGGTGGTGAGTTCCTGCTCTATGTTGATGGGGTGAGACCCCCCCGGCATCACACCAGAATTTTGTGGGTCCCCTGAGTCACCAGCTAGGAGACACAGAGAAGTGAACTCAGACAGAAGCAAAGAAGATTGTGAGTCCGAAGACCCCTTCATTCCCTGCCCAGGACAGACCTGCTTCTGCCCCATTCCTAGACCTTTCCTCCGTCACAGCAATTGTTTGATTGCCCTCATCGGATCTGTTTTTAGGATAAACGCAAAGCATACATGGCCCTATATAGAATAAGGTGGCTGGTTCTGCTTGGCCACACATCTGATTCTCTGCTGAATCACGGTCAGTTTCAGACAAGATATACTGCTTGCTTTTGTTTATTCTCACCATTTCTGGCCACGTTCTCATTGAATATATAGGGAGCTAACTGAAACTCCAGAAAAAAGCCGTCTCTGCAGGGATGTTAGAGGGCTTTGGAGTCAGCAGGTGTGGGTCAGACCTTCTCCTGCCTCCAGCAGTGGTGGATGACACAGGACCTGGGTACCAGGTGCAGCCTGTAGTGGAGCCATCAGCCTGCTCTGTGCCGTACCTCTGAGGGCAGCCTGCCTGACACACAGTCCCTGCCCTACAGCGAGAATAGGAGCCCCTTGTTTACTGTTTGCTGGGGAATTCATTTTTCTCTCCACCTGTCTCTCTGCCCCTTGCTGCTCGTTCAGCTTGGTTTCTCGCAATGTGATCTTCCCCTCCTTGCTGTCAGTCAAGAAGATAGACACCTGCCTTGTGCTGAGTGGTTCCCTTAATTAGACCCAGGAGCATCCCGCTTGTGATATTTTCCCCCTTTTCTGCTTCTTGCCACTCAGGCTTGCTGGTGAGAGCCTCCTTTTGTTGATTTTTCCTTGTGCCCTTGTCATATGATTCCTACTTGACCTCTTTTTTCACTGCTCACCAGACCTGCTGGAGTATCCCAGTGGGCCAGCCCACCCTTTGGTGGACCACCCTACAGGTCAGCAAAGAATTTTCTCCTTTGTCTCCTGCTCTCTTCCCCCTCCCCCCTTTCCTCCCAGCCTTTTTTTTGACCTCCAAGTGGTTTTAGACTTAACAAGCCCGAATGCTGCTGCTGCCTGCCCTCCTGGAGACTCACTCTGCACTTCCTCTGTTCATTCCTTGTGGCTGTCAGATCTGATTTCTCATGGTCCCTTAAAGAGATGTAGCAAAGCAGAAGAGTGATTGCAGGCCTCCGGCACTCTTCCTCTTTCAGAAGGTCAGGTCAAGGCTGGCTGTGATGAGCACTGCCACTCTGATGGAGGGAAACCATTTAATAAGGGGATGCAGATGCTTTGGGAGAATACAGGTCTGCTACAGTCCCAACTTGATACAATTAGAGATGTGGAAAACCTTTTTTTTCCTCCTCATATCCTGAAAACCTTGTGGCAGATGACTGGCTCTCACCGGAGAAGAGATTAAAGGAGGCTATTTTATGAGAGAAGGGGTCTAGAGTACAGCAAAGAAAATTACCCAGTGCCTGGGGAGGAGAAACCACATGAGGAGAACTTTAAAAAGACCAGAACTATTTAGTATGGAAAGGCAAACAGAAGGTGGAAATATGATAGTGCAACATATTTTATTGGAGGATATAAAGACAGCCAAGCAAGGAATATTTTCTCAAATAAACCCCTTGATCTCAGGACATGGGGTCACTTTGCAGCATATAAGGGCAACATCTTTCCAACAAATCAACTGAATTTAGTTGTGTCATGCATATGTGCATTTCACGATGACACGAGGAAGCCCAGGAGTGTAAATGAATATGACTGCCCTGCCAGGCCTTGCGTGCGGAAAGCGAGATTCACATAGCTATGTCTGGCTCTGCATGTCCTCACAGATGGATCTGTGCTGAGCACATGTGCAGCACTGGGCTGCAGTCCTCTCTTCCCCTTCCCCAGATGTGAGCTATGTCTGGCACATGGGATCATGGAGTGGGAGAGGGGCTCTCCTGCTCTGCGGATGGAAACCCACCATCTGGAAGAGTCCTGTTGCTCCCCTGCCTATGTCTGCATCTCCTCGCTTGTCAGGCAGTGTCCTCCTCTTGGTGCTGGGGGAGTAGGGCTCGAGGGGCTGGAGTATGTCATCTACCTGCAGGAGGCTGGAGGAAAAAGGACAGCAGACATCCCTGCTGATACTGCATAGCATTACATGTGTGTATGTGTGTGTCTATAGATAAGTATTTCATCTCTTATAATTCTTTCATATGCAGCATAATGTTTTATGGTTTCCTTTATGCTGGGAGATGTGGGAGCTCCCTTGAATTGCAGACAGCTGTTGAGCTTAAAAGCAGCAACGTCAAAAAGGGAAATATAATGGCTGAAAGGAGCTGCTTGCTTTTGAGGCTGTGCATCGGCGTGGGGCACTGCTCTGCGATTGCTGATATTTGAAGAGATGTTGTTGAAAAGATCTGGAGACTTTGCTGAAAGGTAAGAACTGGAGGTCTTTCCCTGGAAAGTGTCTGATGGGGATGTTTTCATTCCTAATGTTAACACTGTGACTACAGTTGCAAGATGTTAATTCTCTCCCTAAGTGTTTTGATAGCTTTCTCCACTGTAGTGAACCAATGCATGTGCCTTGTGGTGAAAATTGCACACATCACTTCATCACTTGTGTTAGAGCTCATCCAAAGCCTTTTTTCAAGGAAGCGCCATGAAAGAGGAGCAAGGCTGATGACATAGGACGTGGTTTCCTTCCATTTGCCACTGTGGCTCCCATTCTGCTTACCAATGTTTTTCCACAACCTCAAAAATCTGAAGTAGGTCCCGTGTCAAAATCTGAGTGGCTTTCCATAGCCTGAAAAACATGGAGCTCCCTGGTGGAAGCTCTCTCTGGCAGATGGCAGCTACCCAGATTATGATCCCTTCAGACAGATGTCTGGGAAGTAACTGGCCACCAAGATTTTGAAGCCTGGGTGGAAAATATCCAAGTCAGCTTGACGACTGGGCTGTCAAAACTAAGCACAGCCACAAAGTTCCAGATTGCTGTCTTTGGACTTTAAACAAATTCCTTTTAAACATATTCCTTTGGGTAGGTCTGGTCATATAGACTTCTTCTAGTAGTATTCTGGAAGCCCAGAAGATCTCAAATCAAAGTCAGTGGGTCAATGGCAGTGTCCTCTGCATCCATGCAGGCTCTGCTTGGCACAAGTTTTGTTCTCCTTCCTGAATGGCTTCTGACTTCAGGGCCAGACTGTGAAATGTTGGCCTTGCCAGGTAAAGTCAGTGCTACTACTTTCCAAATCCAAGGCCCTGGATATACTGAGTTGTGCCCCACGTCTGCCTAGGTGAATATGACTGACCAAGTGGTGGACAGGCACCGCCTCTTCCTAAAGGGCTACAGCTGCTTGGTGAGGCTTTCAGAGGACCTGTGAGGGATCCAGAAAGCAAAGACCACCATCAGAAAAGCTTGGCATGGTCCCTGAATGTGGTCTATGTGTTCAGTGCAAGGATGGTTTGCTGGCACGTCTGGGCTGTGGGATCTGGGGCTAACCTCAGGACTGACCAGGCTGCAAAGGTGAGCAGCAACCAGAAGGAAATGGCAGAGGACAAATGTGCTGGAGAGAAGGCAACGAGCAGAGAGCCGGTAACTTCACAGGACTGATTAAAGCTTTCCAGCCAGGAATACACAGCTTGGCAGGAAAATTCAATGTCTTGAGCAGTTCGTCGAGGCAGCAGGCAGGGGCAGGGCTCCGGGAGGTTTCCATTATACTGACTGCTTAGCTTTGGGGTGCTGCCCCTTCCTCTCTGGGCCAACAGGACCATGTGAGGGCCTCTTGCACCCCAATAAACACAATGAGCATTTGACAACAGCCACCATGTTACGTCCATATGCTGTTCCCTTGTGTCTCACAGACTGCTGACTTATGTTTGCAGCCCTGGAGTCCTGCACCTTTTCCCTTTTGTTAACTTCCGTGCATCCTCTTGAAAACACATGCTACCTTAAAATGCTCAGTCCCTCTGAAGGATCATATCCTCTGACATCTGCAGCTTCAGTGGGAGCTGGGAGTCCTTAGGAGCTGCAGAACTGCGTTCCTACAGAGGGAAACATGAGAAAGTCATTATTTGTTAACAGAGTTTGACTCTCAGACTGCTTGGAAAACTGTCCCTATGGGATTCAATTACCAGCAGTTTTATGACATATCAGAGGAAGCATCTGTAAACCCAGAAAATGACTTACAGTGTTTGACACCCGTCTTTAAGTTCCAAAGCTGTTAAGTAGTTTAGAAGTCTTCAGTTCTGAAATATGGAATCAAGCTGGATAATCTTGTGTAAATTACAGAGTGCTGCATGGTAGAAGGAATAGAGAGTCAGCAAGGGAGATCCTGAGAGACATCCAAATAATATTTCCAAAGAGATAGTAGAAAGATCCCAGAAGACATTGTTGCATTTTCCGTCTTAGAGAAATTTGAAAATAGCTCCCTTCTTTCACATAACTAACACTATCCACTAAGTTTGTTTTGCAATGTGTAAAAGTTTATGAATATTCCTGTGAATTGTGGGCCCGATTTACCTCCTACTGAAGTCAGTGGGTGCTGTGGTTTAACCTGGCAGGCAGCTCAGCACCACGCAGCCGTTCACTCATTCCCCTGCAGTGGGATAGGGAAGAGAATTGGAAGAACAGCAAAACTCATGGGTTGAGACAAAGACAGTTTAGTAGGACAGAAAAGGAAGGGGATGATGACAATGACAATGACAATAATAATAATAATAATAATAATAATAATAATACATACATACACACACAAAACATGTGAGGCACAATACAGTTGCTCACCACCTGATGACCCCATGCAGTGGCTGAACCTCCCCGGCCAACCTCTCCAGTTTTATTGCCATGCATGACTCCATATGATATGGGACATCCCTTTGGCCAGCTGGGGTCAGCTGTCCTGGTTGTGTCCCCTCCCAGCTCCTTGTGCACCCCCAGCCTCTCGCTGGTGGGGCAGGGTGAGAAGCTGACAAGTCTTTGACTTAGTGTAACCACTGCTCTGCAACAACAAAACATCATTGTATTATCAGCATTATTTTTCTCCTAAATCCAGAACATGGCAACGTACCATCTACTATGAAGAAAATTGGCACTGTTGCAGCTGAGAACAGGACAATATCCACCCTTAGGTGCCCAGGGGTCCCACACTTTCCAATACATCCCAATAAATCACCACCACCTTTCCTGTCTTTTGATATATGCACACAGATATTATTCCCCTAGTCTGTGGGCCATCCTTCTAAAATGTCCTTTGAGATGTTTTAGTCCATGGCTTTGGGCTCCATCTGTCATCACAGTCCTTCAGGGCAGGAGAGGTGGTGCGTGGTGCTGGACTGTTGCTTGCTGAGGCCAGCTCTGGTTCCATCACTGCTGCAATTTGCTCAGTTCCACCAAAACTCATTCTTCATTAATCTGGGTGGCTCTTACTGTAACGCCATTGATGTGACATATAGCAACCACAGTAGTGATGACATACAGTATTTACAGTGTTATACAGCAATATACAATTCAATTCAAATCATGGACTACTCACACCACAGCAAATCCCCTTGAGGTACACATTGGCCTTCTCCATCCTTCCACATTACCCACCAAATGCACCCAGGTCCTTGAGAAAAAGCAATTCCACATATGGGTTTGCCATTGCCCGAGGCAGCAATAACCCAGACTGTCTTCCCCAGTATGTTCTTTATGTGCACTACAGGGACTTTGTCCCCATCTACAATATGTAGACATTTTGATTAGGCAGGGCCAGCTCAGTTGGCAGATCCCCTAGTGTTGACTATGGGAGACGTGCAGTGTATTTAGCAGGAGATGTATTACCCTTGGTCTCATTGGTATCATTTTATTTCACAGTTGTGGACAATCTTTGCTCTTGCTGTCACAGAAGGGTGAAAATTAAGATGTACTGCATCATACCTTCCATAAATGTCCCTCTCCCGTGTCTTTAGTAACTTCTGTAATTTTTGCCACAAAGTATTGCTCAAAGTTCCCCTCGCTGGCCAGCTCCCCCTACTGCCCCACCACTTGTTCTTTGCTCTGCAAAGCTGATGGCTGAATTTAGCAGGTATTTCCCCCCAGGGAATTCACACAGCTGCACATAGCCTTTGTTAATGACAATGTCCCTTGGGGCACTTACTTTTTTTTTTTTTTTTTTTTGAACTGGAGGATGATTACTATTTCCACATTAGGATGAATTTCCTAAGCAACTTGCCTCTTCCCAGAGGCTGTGCTCCCTCTCACATGCACTGTGGATTGGAAAGTTCTCTAAAGATGAAGGTATGATGAAATGCATGCACCTCTGATCATGTGTCACCACTGGCTGAGGTCCCCTACTGACTCGATGTCCTGCTTGGAGTATTACAAGAACATTTATTTAGCTGAAAGAAAATCAGTTTCAGAGGGACAGTAAGGAGTCCTGGAGCTGTTGCTGTTGGTGTGCTGTTACATGTGTGCACTATTAATATACGTGGTGGAACAAAGGCAGGTAGCTAGGAGCCAAGGAAGCACCGGATAGACCAGAAGAGCTGGGCAGTTCTGCATCTCACCTATGGCTGTGGTAAAAGATCAGTGTTCGTCAGATGTGCTGCCTCCCACCCCTCAGCAAGATGTCAGATGAAACACTGAAGTCTGTAGCAATTCTTCACATGATTATGTACAAATCAGTGTGCACAGAAGCTGTATTGAGAAGATGGGTGTGCAGTCCTTTACAGCGTTAACTTTGTCCACAATGTCAGGAAACTATGAACTTTGTAAAGCTGGCATTTGCTAAATAACTTTTTAACTTTCATTTGGTCCAAAGAGAAGATGGAACACAAGATAGTAAAGTCTAGCTGATTAAAGTATTATTATTTTGATCTCTTTGAACAACTACGGAGTCACATGACATTTCTAGATCAAAGAAACTAAACTTAAAAAAGTATGTAAGCTTTTGAAAAACTGGAGTTCCTATTGGAAGCAGCCTACTCATAATTAAAACATTGCAGCTGCAGTACCAGAAGAACGGAAACACTGAAAAGCAATAAAATCTCTCCTCTGACTTTGATGGGCTTAGCATCAAGACTACGGAGAAAAAACAGTGTGTCCCCATGAGTTTAACGCAGGGTTCCCAACAAAATCCCCCTCTGAGTGGTATCGGGAGTTCAAAAGATCAGGGAATTCACTCATTCATCTTCTTAATCAAAATACCTCATGCAACGAAGTTGAAGGAGGATTCATACCCTTGGAAATGAGCTGATGTGAGGTGTGTCTTCTCCATCAGTCCTTGCTGCTGAACAAGGTTTTGGGCAGTACACAGATGAGGTGCAGAGTGATTTAATAGTGAGGTCTGAGATGAACTGTCTGTCTGCAAAGTCTGTCTGCTGCAGCCCTCTGAGCATTTTACTGAAAACTACAGCCCTTGATCTTTGGTGTAGCCTGGCTTACTCCAGATAGCTGTAAATATCACACCAAAGAAGATGTCTTTTATAAAGTATTCCAGGATGGGATACTGGGATTTGGTGATGGCCAGATGTATTCACAATCACTGCTTTAATAATTGGAAAAATTAGGGCTACAAAATCTCAGGCTTGATTGTTGTTGGGAAAAAAGCAAGGTTGAGGCAACTAGTGGGCAATACCGAGAAGCTGTGTCATTTTTGAAAGGTCTTGGTGATTAGGGAAGTCTTTTGATGCCTGGAGAAAGGAAATTGTCACACCCATCTTCAAAAATAACAAAAGGATTCATGAAGAAAACAGCGGGGTGGTTGTCTCCCCTTAGTCCCTCGTAAGACTGTGGAGCAAATCCTCTTGGAAACAATGCCAATAAGCAAGAAAAAACAAGACAAAACAAAACAAAACAAAACACCAATGCTTGGGGAAAGCCAGAACGTATTATTCCTCAAGGAAAAAAAAATCCTTCCTGGTCACCCTAATTGCCTTCTACGATAACTGGAGGAGGGAGAGCAGTGAATGTCATGTGCCTTCATTTTACAAAGCTCTCAGTACCATCCTCTGTAGTACCTTTGTGACAAGTTGTGGAGGCATGGGTTGGGTGGGTGGAAGACAAGGTTAGTGCAACCTGATTGACCAACTGCTAACGATCTGAAACCTAGCTGGCAGTGTGGGACACCCTGCACCTGGCATGGAGCAGCTCTGTGACACACCATGGAGCTCAGTGTTGGCAGAGTAGGGTGCATCTTTGCAAAAAATGGATCTGGGGGTCAAGGTGGACAGCAGGCTGAATGTGAATCAGGGGTACACCCTTCTGTCAAGGAAGGCCAACCACGTGCTGGTCTCCGTGAGCAAGTGTGTGGTCTGCAAAGCAAATGAAGCAATTATTCCCCTCCACCTGGCGTTCATGAGGCTGCACGTGTCCGGTTTTGGTGACCTCTCTACATGAAAGACAGCAATAATCTCAGACAGCTCCAGTGCAGGGCCGTGAAGGTGGTTTGGGGAATAGATCACAAAATGTACAATGGGAAGCTGAGGGAATTTGGTTTGCTCAGCCTGCTGAATTGAAGGCTGAAGGGCAAAATCTAGTTGCTGTCTTCAACTGCCTACTCAGTGGTGGTGGGGACTCTTTGGAGGTGCACAGTGAAAGAGTGAGTGGAGGTGGACACCAGCTGCAGCAATAGATATTCCAGCAGGATATAAAAGAGAGGTTTTTTCATAGTGGGGGTCATTAAACACTGGGACAAGAAAGTCCATGAACTCTGCATCCCTGGAGATAATTGAAACTGGACAAGACCCTCAGGAGCCTGACTTCACTTTGCAGTAGGCCCTGCTTTGAGCAGAAGGTTGGAAGAGATGACCTCCAGAGGTCCCTCCCAACCTGTTATTCTCTGATTCTGTGATGCTGCTGAGCGATATTTCCCCCAGTCTTTCAGAACTCTTTAGGTCTTTCCTGCACTTCACCCAGCACTGTTCTTCTCATTTTACAGATTATTTCTTCTAGTCAGGGTTGTTTGTACAATGTAAAGTCTCACCATGTGATAGTTGTACAACCTTTTCCATCTGCCAAATTATCCATTAACCTTATTTCAAGGGAAGCTGTCAGTTCAGGGAACTCTCTGACACTATTTAATTCACCTCTGCTGAAATCAGATCTGGTGTCTTGCTGAATGCTGCCGACCGGGGATATTGCTGTCACCCTTTGAGATTATGGCCCCAGCTCTCGTACCACCACGTCAGCAGCCTGCCTGAAAGGAACAAAGGCATGTTCCTGAATTGCACTTACGAGTATTTTTGTTCTTAAGACACTGAGCAGAAAAGGGGCAACAAGTCTAGAGCATCACTTTATTGTGGGGAGTTTGCCAGAACCATACTTCAGCTTAGCTGCAAAGTCTGTCATTTTGGCGTTTCTAGTAGATATCCATTGCTGCCACTTGTCAAACCTGCTAAGGACCATGAGCATGAAGCCAGAAATGTGCAAGCAATGAAAAAAATGTTTTTAGAAAATTGATCTGAAGGAAGCTGATTTCCTGGCACATATCAATGGCTAGCTGAGCATGGAAAGAGGCAGTCTGATGCTCTGTATCACCAATAATTCCCGTATCACTCCTGGCATACTTTCAATTGACTTCGGTGCTTGCTGATCTCAGGGTAAATTTAGAGATCAGAAAACTGAAGTAGGAAATTTTCTGGTTACTTCATATATTTTCCTTATTCTAAACTAACCACTGTTAGATCTCTGGTATGCATGTTTACATAGGCTTGGTAAAGCCAACATAATTCTATTGCTGTACTTCTCTGAATGAATGATGTTTTACCTCAGGAACTCCTCTGATTTTCAATTACTTGAACTTGTACCTAACTATCTTAACCTTCAGCTAAATAAATCTGGTTTTAATGAAAGTTGTGGAGCAACCTTTTTCTGAATGTGACGGCAGGGAGGTGAGCAGACACAGCTGTAGATGGAGAGATGTGACTTCAGACCCTTTCCAGTCTGACGGAACCACATCACAGTTGTGTTAAACCACCAGCTGTGGTGACTTTTATATTGTTACACTGGGAGCATGACGGGCCAGCCAGTTCCAGGTAGAGCTTTGCCCTTTGAGACAACTTGTGTGTGTGGACCTGGTTGCACAGAAGGATTTTGTTTTCACCACTTCAAAGGTGTATGTTCTCTGATTAGGAAAAAAATCCCAATGGTTGCACAAGCAGGTCGTGTTAAACTACGAATACGCAGATAATGTGCAGTACAGTATTTTTGCAAGACTACATGCACAAGGCATTTTACAGTTAGAAATAAGGAGGGCTGCAAACTTATTTCCATAAGATATTGATAGATGGGAAGCAGATGCTCTTTTCTGCCTGACAGGACTTCCCTTGAATCCCACGCACTGCAGTTTGATCAAGCTTCTCAGCGAGGACGTGTAGCACCTAGATTTAGGGGATTTTTAATTAGAAACTATAGGACATGCAACTTCAGTGAACTAAGGAACTTGTTTAAAATATCTTGCAGCTGTTGTGTGATTAAACCCCTGTGATTGTAAGGTTGTTCTTTACTTCCACTTTTGCAAATGCAGTTATTAGTAGAGTGCCAGCAGGACATGTGATGTGCTTAAAACGATAACCAGAAGTGTTGCCTCCCACTTATAACCCCATATTTATGCAAAAAAGCAGTGGGAGCCCCTCTCTGGATATTCATCTTGCTTTCTCTCTGCAGAAATAGGTTTCCTTTGTGGAATACAGATTTTTCACATGGTTCATGCTGAAAAACTAGGTCAGTGATCTCTATATCATGTCGTGATATTTAGTGGTGGGCTTTGAATCACCTGTCAGAAATCCATAGAGAGCTGTTTAGTCACCTGGCATTACCCTCCCTCTCCTGTACAGACACCTTCTCTCCATTGTAAAGTAGTCTGAGGGGTAGAAGTAGCTGTTAGTGGAAGGAATTAACCATTATTGCCTTGTATGTTCTAATCTACAAATGGTGCAGTTGGTGGGGAAAATCACTTTGGACTTCTGAAGCTAAAGGCTAGTCTTTGAGTGTGACAGCACCTCTTCATACAGATTAATGTTGTATGCCTGGAGGTACTGTTGGAAGATAAGACAGAGACATCTGTGCAAGGGAAGACAGAGGATGGGGATGCAAAAACGAAGTAGCTTATGGATAGTATTGTCTGCTTTGTTAGAAATAAGTACATAATAAACTCATTAAACTAAATGCGCTTCTATGAATTTATGAATTACTTATTGTAACTATAAATCGTTGGTGAAGTTTTCCTGGGACTGTTGTGAAGTTTTTTTTGTTGTTGTTGTTGTTTTTTTTCCTTTAGGGCCAGCTCTAGGAATAGTCAAATAAACAACTGTCTTTAACAACAGACTACTAGTGTAGGGGAAGATAGTAAAATGATTATAATTCTGTGATGTCTTCTTTGTCCATACCAGAGTCCCAGAAGGCTCCAGGAGGTGCTGAGCGTGAGGGTCGACATGGCTGAGGGAAGAACTGCATGCTTGACAGATCAGGGAAAGTTTCATATGAGTCAGGACAGCATGCAGTCTGAGTAGACTACACAATGCTCAAAAGCAAATATCTTCTTATATATGGCTATGACTAGCCTAGATCCTCAGGTCTGATATATTCTCTCTTACAGTAGATGTGTCAGGTCAGTAACAGACAAGGGGCAGTGAGATGCCCGAGGATAACATACATCAGATCATCCTGCAAGGAAGCACCAAAGGTACCACCACACTGTGGCTCGCTGTCAAGAAGATCTAAAGCTCCCTTTGAAATCTGTGAGCTCATCCCAGAACAGGAGATGAGTTGAACCCTTGCTGTACGGTGGCTATGGTAGCCTCCAGTGACAAGACAGGAGCACTGCAGGATGGTTTCCAGACCAAGAAGAGTGCTCTAGCAATGTGCAACTGAGTCATAGCAGGACTCATGCTAAGGAAGGGTCAACAGGGACTGGAAAACAGAGAGAACAGTTTTATGGAGTTGTACCTCCCTCTTTACCCTTCATACCTCTCTGGTTTATTGTGTGCAATGAGATGCCACTGGGATTGGCAGATGGGAGTTCTGGTGTGACCACAATGACTTCCCTCAGACAACTCCTTCCTGACTATAACAACAGCCTCCATTTATTTATTTGCAAATTGCCAGTGATGGGAAATGTTTTATAATGCACGGTAAATTATTTTGATCCTTTGCTGTGTTGAACTGCTTTGCTTCAGCTCCCAGGTCCTGCTTGCTTGTTGTAGCTATGCCTGCTCAGCTGAAAAACCCTACAATGAATGTCTGTTCTCTGTGGAGATGAGTAGGCTAAAAGAATGATTCTTCCCAAGTCATTCTCTTTCCCTTGATCAAAAGTTTCCTGATCTTTGCTCAGTGTTAAGACTCTTTACAGCTATGCCAATCCTCTTTAAACTATCAGCATCCTTATTTATCTGCTGTTACAAACATAATATTACAGTACTGGTTGCCACAGTGCTAAATGCAGAAACATATATAATCCCTGTCCCTATTCAGTTTTCCCTCTGTACCCAAAATTTCCATTAGTACTCAGCCTATATTTAACACAAGTAGATTATGATGCAGAGATTATCCATCCCTGAATCTTTTAAAATCACTGCTTCCCATAAAAGGTGCATTATATCCTGTATGTATTGTATCTATTCTTTATCTGACCTGTGCTTTATTTTTTTATTTTTACCTGCCTAGGTAAATATGTGTACTGTTGGTATGTGCCAGGGATAATCCAGGTTGCTCTCACTCTCTGTCCTGTTCTCTTTTCGTTTTCTGTTCTCCTATTCTTGCTGTCATGTGCCAAGTTCAACAGTCACAATTTCTCCTTCCCCCCTGGATCATTCATAAAAAGTTATATAGTATAGGGTCAATAACTCATTTATGTAATTGCAGAAAAAGCACGTCTACTTGTTTTTGGTTTTCTTCTCACAATTACCCTTAGGCATAATGTACGTGGAAGTGGAGCCCCCCTCACTGCCAGGCCAGCCAGTGATCTAAGGCTTGTTGCCCTGGGATGACAAGGCACTCCCTTGCAGTGCCTGGAAGCCCTGCTGCCTGCACGCCAGAACTGCACAGCCTGAAAGGTACTGGAAGAGCATGGTTGGTGGGCAACACCAGATTTACCCAGCCTGAATTGTGCCCAGGATGGAGAATTACTGTCTAAAGCCAATCAGCTCGTGGTGCTATAATTACTGGTCCTAGGCGAAGAGCCCCTTGGAGCTGTCTGGGACAGCAGAGGGCTGTGACCTGGGATATTCCCCTGAGGAAGAACCTCTCTCCAGGTAAGACTCCTCGAGGTTCAGTGATCATCCACTGAACACGTCAGCACAGAGAAAGGTGAGTAATTCATGAAAAAAGGAAAAGATATTGAGTGTGCAGCTGAGTTTAGAACCCTCCAATACCTTGCTGTGTAGAAATGCCAGTACTTCACCATAAATCGTGTGAACCTTCCATTTATGAATCTTTAACTAAGTCACTGTTTTGATTGTAGCAAACACTATTGAATTATTGTGTTAAATAGGTGAATTATTAACTGATGATTAAGTGCTGCTAAGGAAAAAATCATACAATGTAACTTATGATGTACCATAAAGGTATTAATAAGTCTTAAATTGCTGGTGAATCAATCCTCTGTAAAAATTTCATCTGTGAGAATAGTTGTTTTCATTCTAGTTTTTAATTACACTGTCGTGGATTCTCAAGTTAAATGTCTTGTAAAAGAGTGTTATTACATCAGTTACATTATTGGCCTAGACGAATTATTTTGTATAAAATCTGAAAATTAAAATTTTCTTGTGACCCGAAGATTTTGTGAATATATGATTAATTCAACAAAGATTTTAGGTTCAGGTAAGTTTTAAGAAACAAAAAGGCTTAAATTATTTTTTTTTAATGCTCAAACATGTAAAATTTGAGTCAAAACATTATTCTGATAACATACTGTGATTTTAAAGTTGAAAACTTCTTAAATCATAAAGGAACATGTCATATTGTATTGGATGGTACACGATGGAGACTTTTAAAAAAATTTTCTCTCTCTTTTTTTTTTTTTCCAGCATAAAAAGAATCCTGACTCATACATTTTTGTCTGGCACAATTTGTTTATCAGCCTTCACACCTTCACAGTTTTGTATAGGGTGTGAGGCTGATGGCTGGTACTGTCGGAATATGGAAAGCTATGATACAGTATTGTACAAAATTAAATAGCAGGCAAAAACTTCAGGACTTCAGTTGAAAAATACCTGAATAAATAAAATGTAACAAAAATCATATAACGTGGTTAACAGGAGTCATCAGTAAGGTAAAAAGACATAGGATCATACGGACTGCTTCATCAAGCTCAGACCATTGTCATGGTCTGCTCTGCCATAATATAATAATTGTGATTCATTCATCACAAGCCAATTTAAAACTTCCTAGTTTCTGCCCTTTGGTGTCTCTGTTGGAGGAAACCTTGCTGCCCTAGTGTGTGAAAGCCATCAGATTTGAAGTCCAATATTATTCATAGACAGTTTGTACACTTTTGTTACTCTGCCAATACTCTCATTAGCTTAATAGCCTCTCTTCCTCCCTGAGGTCTACCCACAGGTGTGTTTTTAGAGTTCAGTAATATTCCCTCTTGATGTTCACTTTGATATGCTGATCCGGAGTTAGCTTTGTCCCAGCCACGCAGCAGCACACAGATTTTATATTTTTATTAAAATCCTTAGTGTGGAATTTGCAACTTCATGTGGCAGTTCTTCTGGTATTCTCAGACAGTGTTATTTAGTCAGTCTCTCCTAACTATAACACGCTATGTATGTGGACAACCATCTCTGCTGGTTGCTGGTAGCAGGAATGTGGTGGAAGCTGTACCATCAGCCTCAGTGGTGGCATTTGGGATGATATATAAGCACTAGAGAGAGTTGTGAGCTGAAAATGACTGCTGGACCAGCGTTAACACCACAGTGCTATGTTAGAGGAGGAATGCTTGTATCTAACCGGGGTAAGGAGGCCACATGAAGAACTGACTGCTGCAGAGGCCAGAGAGTGCAAATGAGGTTGCTCAAGCAGTTGTCTAGGGGTGCAGTTCAGGTCCTATGGGAGATGGAGAAATTTTTCGGAGCCCTGGAACTGGCTGTGACTGTCTTTCCAACAAAAGCAAGCTGTAGGTAGTGGTCTGTTAAGGTTGCAAACTTGAACAGAGAAAATCCTTGGAGTTTTAAACCAAAGGTTCTAGTCAGCACAGAGCTCCCATCCTTAACAAAGGGTAAGAGCTTGCAGAGAAAGCATTTAAATCTGCTTGGATGAATCATCCCTTCAAAAAGAAATGAAGGGGAAGCAGAGGTTAACAAGGAATCAAAAAGGATCAGCAACAATTTGAAATTAAAATAAATGGATCATGCCAATACTGATTGAAGCAGAGCTGTGTTAGATTTGGCAGTAATAAGGCAATTGCATTTTAACTATAGTAAGCAAGAGAGAGACAAAAACAGATGGGACCAGTCTAAAAGTGGAATTTTAAGTGATGAGTTTAAGGATTAACTAACTACAGCCCCAGGTGAAATGATTTTATCTCAGAGCACAAGGAATATGTTAAAGAACAACATACTCAAAAAGGCAAGCGCAGGAGGATGAGAATGGGAACGTGAGGATGGAGATTACCACTTCTGAATGGCACACAATTTGTGCTGAAATATGAAATCTGAAAACCAAGAAAGAATCAGATTAATGCTTGAAAGACTGTTGCTCTAGTCTTCTTTTTCTCATTCTCTGAATGAGAAAAAAACATAAACCAAAAAGCGAACATTCTTTCAGAGAAGGCCGAGGTACTCAACAACATCTTTGCCTCCGTCTGCACTGGTAGATGGGCTTCCCAAGTCTTTCATTTCATTTCAACCCATAGATGGAGGCTGGGGGAGCAAAGTCCCACCCACTGTAAGCGAAGAGCAGGTTCGAGACCACCTGATGAATCTAAACAACAGGTACAGGTCTGTGGGACCTGATGACACGAATCCCAGGGTGCGGAGGGAACTGGCTGATGTAGTGGCCAAGCCTCTCTCCATCGTAGTTTAAAAGTCCTGGCAGTCGGGCGATGTCCCTGGTGAGTGGAGAAAGGGAAACATCACGCCGCTTTTTAAAAAGGGATGAGAAAGTCAGGTCATTTAGAAAGCAGAAGAACTCCTACTCAGACTGGGGAGGAAGAAGAAGACAAGATAGGCTACTCCAAAGTGGCTGGGCCATCAGAGGAACAGGAAGACGAAGAGGAAGACATCATAAGGGCATCAAGAACTCCCCGAGGCCTATACCAGCGTGAGCCTAACTGGGAATGAATGGCAAAAGCACCCTATTGTGACTGGCCCGGATGCTCCGTGCATCCTTGGCATAGGCTACCTCAGGAGAGGATATTTCAAGGACCTTTTTTCTTCAGGGAGCCAATCTATGCAGGGGGCAGGCGGAGATGGTTTTTCCCACTTGTTCACTCTGCCTTTCTCCTCCACCCGCCTCTTCTCCTCCAGGCTAATTACGACAGCTCTTCAGGTCTTTGAATATCCTGGGGGTGTTCAGACCAGCATGTTTTTATTGTAATGTCTCCTGAGTGCGCTTCAGATATTGTCCAGGGTTAACCAACTGCTTAGGAATGCTATCCAGAGATCTGTTCTGAGGCAGAAGAGTTATGAGTAGCAGGCAGTGTGGGAGGATATGGGCAGGCATCTAGAGCAGTGGACACCTCCAGTGCTTTGCAAGTTCACCCCTGAACAGGTGCAAAATCCTAACAAAATGGCAGAATGAAAGGCTTGAAAGAGGTATGTCATCACCCTGGCAATTCCAGAGAGACACAAATCACTGCAACGTGCTGGGGCTTGGCCCAGTGCAATTGCTCACCACCCGCTGACCGATGCTTAGCCTGTCCCTGAGCAGCCGGTACCCCTGCCGTCCCCCAGCCAGCCACCCCACAGTACTTGTCCAGGATGACGCCAGATGGTACGGAATACCCCTTTGGCCAGTTGGGGTCAGCTGTCCTGCTTCTGTCCCCTCCCAGCTCCTGCTGCACCCCCAGCCTGCCCGCTGGCAGGACAGAGCGAGAAGCTGAAAAGCCCTTGGCTTAGTGTAAGCACTGTTCTGCAGCCAGTCAAACATCAGCATGTTATCAAGATTATTTGCAGGGCTTGCGTGAGTGCTTCTTTCCCAGTCCCCAGCCCCTGAGCCGGAGGTGGCATCCCTTCTGCACAGAGCCTCGTAGAAGAGCACAAGAGAGGACCCAGCTTCCTTTGGGCTGCTGCGCCAATCAAATATCAGCGTGTTATCAACATTATTCGCATCCTGAATCCAAAGTACAGCACCCTACTAGCTACTAGGAGGAAAATTAGCCTAACATAGCCAAAACCAGGACACATCATGTCACGTGGTATGGAATACCATCACGGGAACTTCTATGGAACACTGGACCTGCTTGCACCAGATGGGATGCACCTCTCTCAGAAGGGGAAAGGATTTTTCCCAGGAATTAACGGGGTGATAGATAGGTCTTTCCACTATAGTTGAAGGGAGGAAGGGATAAAACCAGTTCTGCCAATGATAAGCTAAGGGATGGCGTGCCAGAATCAGTGGGACTGTGTGCTAGTGACGTCCTTCAGTCTGCTCCTCAAGGTGCAGTGTACAGTGAGGCGCATCTGAAGTGGTTATACGCAAACACACGCAGTATGATTAATAAACTGGATGAGCTGGAAGTCCTGGCCCAGTCCCACATCTACGACATCATCGGCATAAGCGAAACCTGGTGGGATGAGTCCTGTGACTGGTGTGTTGCAGTAGATGGTTACAGGCTCCTCAGGAGGGACAGGCAGGGCAGGCGAGGCTGGGGGGGTTGCGATGTACGTGAAGGACAGGCTGGACTGTGTGGAACTTGAAGTTGGCGATGGCAAAGTTGAGAGCCTCTGGGTAAGGATTAAGGGACAAACAAATAAAGGGGATGTTGTTTTGGGAGTCTGTTACAGACTGCCTGGCCAGGATGATGACACCAATGAATTCTTCTTTGACGAACTAAGAGATACCTCGAGATCAACTACCCTTGTCCTTATGAAAAGGATGTGAAACTGTTGGAGAGTGTCCAGAGGAGGGCAACGAAGATGGTGAAGGGCCTAGAGGGGAAGACGTATGAGGAGCGGCTGAGGTCACTTGGCCTGTTCAGCCTGGAAAAGAGGAGGCTGAGGGGAGACCTCATCACAGCCTACAGCTTCCTCACGAGGGGCAGTGGATGGGCAGGCACCAAACTGTTCTCTTAGGGACCACTTATAGGACCCGAGGGAATGGTGTCAAGCTGCCACAGGGGAGGTTTAGGCTGGATATCAGGAAGAGGTTCTTCACTGAGAGGGTGGTCACACACTGGAACAGGCTCCCCAGAAATGTAGTCATGGCACCAAGCCTGTCAGAGTTTAAGACTGTGCCCTTAGTCATATGGCATGAAATTTTGGATAGCCCTTTGTGGTGCCAGAAGTTGGACTTGATGATCCTTATGGGTCCCTTCCAACTCGGGATATTCTAGGTTTTATGATTCCAGTCTAAGTCACATCACTACATTGCTCTAAGACACATTTTTCCCCCCCTTTCTATAACGTAATTGTGGTCATCAAAAATAATGATGCATTATAATCTCATGAAACAACAATTCTACAACCTTCCTGTAATACCTCAGAAACAGAAAGTACTTTATAGTTTGGACCAGATTCCTGCTTGTGTGACTCCAGTGTTGTATCAACAGACTGCTGGCTTGAGGTCAGCCCCGCAATCGATGACAAGGTGGGCAACTTTGGGAGGTTAGTCACCTAAGCTTGTGTCTGCAGAGCATGCAGTGTAGTGGAAATCAAAATACTGTGGAAAGCCTGTATACCACCACGGCTCTTCACCCAGGGCCATTAAAAGGGGGTCAGGAAGCTCAGAGTGAGTAGGGGATCTCAGTACAACATTACATTACTATGTGGGGCCCATCTTAGACCATCCCATCTGGGTCCATCCCACTCATGGGCTTCTAGCAAGACTAATGGGGCCATCTGGCATTGGTATATCTTCACTGAGACAATGAACCACTCTGGTCAAGGTCCTCAGGCAAGTGCTTCATTAGTGGCTGTATCCTCTACAGTTTTCTGCATCTTTTCTCTCTTCAGGCCAGCAGTTGGTCGACCAGTCATCTCTTCTCCCAACACACTGCAGTGCTGTCCTAATTTACTCAGTGGTAGATTATTTATTTGACCAAATTCAAATACTTGAAGAGGCCTGAGGTCATTTTTACGGGTATAAGCTCAGAGCTTAAATCTTTCTAAGCCACCATCAATTGCACCACAGATTTGAAAAGCTTTCGGAAAACCACCATTGCACAAATTGGTTACACCACTAATTTCAAAGCCTGAGAGCTCTGCATTAACAGAGAATATCTAGCAGAAATATAGGTAGCTAAATATGTAGACGCAGCATCATATTTTTCAGTTTACTTCTGAATATCCTGAATACTTTAGCTGCTTTAAAAGATAGGTGTGGTTTGCTTGTTTGTTTTTGTTTTCATTATTTGTGCAACTGGAAAGAGAAAAATGCCAGGTAGATTCAAAATTTTTTTTCTTTTTTTTTTTTTTTTTTTTCCCCCAAAGTTGGCAGTGCATATAAATACTTCTCAAAACCAGGTTTTAACACTACAGTGTTGGCACATGTATTGACTTTATTGTGAGTTCTGGTAGACAAGAAGAAGGTTATTGTGATATTTTTAAGCAAGCAAAAAAATAGAATGATTTATCTGAAAATGAAATGATTGCCTAATGAAAGCTGAAATATGTAGATCAACTTTTTGCTGTACGCATATTTTTTTTTTCTGAAAAAAAAAAAGGAATTGTTTTTGCAACCTAGCAGGCTGTACAGGAAAATAACTGAAGTTCTGGTGTTGGGCAGATTTTTTGATGAAGGAAAGGTAAGATGTCTGTATCTAAGCCTTTCTTTGGGATGATAGCAACTGAAAAACAAAAAGAAAGAGAAAACCTCCTGGTTCAGATTCCGATTTTGGCCTGTTCATGAAACTGGACAATTGGAATTGTCAAGATGTAAAATTTAGTTAGGATGTACTCTCTTTGTCATAGTCTATCTGTACCTGCAATGTAACGAACATGTGAGCTGCTCTATACAACTGACTGAATAATGACAAATCATATTTATCTTATAACAGGATTTTACAAAAGCTGGTCTAAATTCAGTGTCCATCTAACAATTCACTGAAATACTCTATATGCATCTTATCAGGCAGTCTAAAGGAGAATCCAAAGTATCCTCTGGTAAGTAAACACATTACACTGTTATATCCCACTGTTGCAACTGTATTTGGGACCTGCAGAGACTAAAATACATATATTTTCTTCCTGCTGAGTTTTTTCATACAGCAGATTCACACTAGTTAAAACAACTCAGCACCTTGCTAGAGGTGAATGTCACTGGAGTTAGGAGACTGCAGTCTTTGAATGCAGGTTTGCTGTTTGCTGCTTTTAGAGCCTTGGAAATTGCAATTACACTGCTGAGCAGATACAGTGCCGCTAGCCACACACCAGGATCATATGCAATGTCAGTTGCACTTACTTTTTGGTATACATATTATTTTCCAATGACAATTGCCTAACTTTGAAATAGTGGTGTGATTTTATTTAAATTAATATATATATATATATATATATTTTTTTTTCTCAGACTAACATCTCCAGACCTTATTGATAAAAAATAAATGATTCTGGGCAAAGACTTCTGACTCTTTATGACAACCACTTTTTGTCAGGGCTAAGGTCTGACAAGTGAACCACATCAAGCATTATGCATTATCTATTCTGAGTCCTGAGTCATGCTCTTAATTTAATTCTAGGTCTATTTAAAGTTCTGTGCATAATTTATTTATTTATTTATTTATTTTTAATTAGGAAAGTCTGGTAACTGGTGGAAAAGTACTTTCACTTTGAAAAAAGATCTATAATACAGCTTACACCTGAACTTTTCCATAATGACAGTAAATGCACACAATTTTTTGGCATATGTAATTGCAGACCTCTAATCTGAAAGTTTGGCTTAGATTAAAAAAAAATAAAAGAGATAGGGAAATTATTTTTCATATGTGAATGGACCTGATCCAGGATCTATGGGGCAGCTGCAGACTCCCCAGCTTCCATGGGGAATTTTATGATGTGGAATTGAGGGGGGAAAAACCAGTAAAGCAATGACTTTGTGGTTTATATTTGCGCAGAGTTAAGACCCGCTGAAGTTAAAGACAGGTCTGTGCTCTAATTGTTATATGGAAATGGGGCCTCCAGCCGGTGGAGACAAATAATCAAAATAAATGGTTATGCAGAACTGTTGGGTTAATATCAGCCTTTTCTCCGATCTGAGTAGTTTTGACCTTCTTCAAAATCCCTTTGAGTGTTTGATGTGAAATCTGGAGAAGACAGGTCCAAGTCATCGGCTCACTGTCAAGTACACTGAGAAGGTAAAAAACTAACTCACGTAGTCCCCCTCTGGCTGTAAAGGCAAATGAAAAAGATTATTATCAGAAAGCTGCAAACTATGCTTGCTGGCTTAATTTTGGCAAAGGATGGCTCCAGAATTTACAGTTTGGGGATGAGGCCTCCACCTCAGACTGCTGAGGAGCCAGGGAGGGAGAGGTGTGGTGACGGGGACCCTGCTCTCACCTGCACTCCTCTCCCACCGCGACCCATCCCCGTCTGCGTCTGGGTTGCAGTTAGGCAATATTCTTGGTCTAGACCTTACTAGTGATTAAAACCAGACCTGACCTTCTTGTTGGAGGGAGAATTGAGTTAGCCTTTATTAACACGCGGTTATTAATTTCACAAGTTACAAAGGAATCATTCATGTGAAACCTTATTTTTAGGTTTCAAGCTGCAAATGCTTTCTAAGACTGTGCTACGCAAAGGGCAGCACAGTTAATGTAGCTGTTTCTTTACTGAGCATTTAATTAAGTGCCTGCCTTCAAACAGATGTAAGTACAGCCAGCTAACCCTTATCATATGAAGATTTTCTCTCCAACCACTTGAGCCCAGAACTATTTTGGGTGAATGCTGGCTGTGCGTGGTGCCCACAGTCATCCTCAGGCATGTGCTTTGTCTTCTTTACTACACCCACCTCTTTTACTTTTCCCCCCAAAAATATGTTTCTTGTTGGCACAGAGATACAGGTCTACAACAGAGCTTAGATACCTAAGCTGAAATCTGTCCAGCTCTTGCAGGAGCCAGTGTTTTCAGTGGGTTCACATCCCAGGGTTTATTGGAGGACTGAAATAGGGCTTTTTTGAATTAATTTGGAAAAAGTCCACAGGGAGGATTATGCCATCCCTTGCATACTGTTTACATGCAGACTTAATCTGAAGTTCATTGCACCCATCTGGATTCACAGATTGCAAGTCCTCTGAACACCTACTCTGGAGCTGACATCCTGCAGGTGTAGGGCTGCAGCATTCCCCAAGGGATGTTCCCTATAACCAGGTGAATGGGGGAGTACATAGTTATAAAGAAAACAAAGCAAGACAAAAAAAAAAACAGCTAGAACAACCATTCCACAACTGTTTTTTTTAATTAATTAATTGACCATTTTTTTCTCCTTCTCAGAACCGTCAGTGAATTTGAGGGATTTAAATTTTCTAATTAAGAAAGCATGACAGCAGTAGCTTTCTTTTGGGAGGAAGAGAAAAAAGAGTTTAAAATAGGCATTTAATTGTTCATTACCTGAATGAGATTGCCCTTGTAGGATGCCCGCAGAGCCATTCTGCTTCGCGCTGGCTTTTCAGCCAGAGGGCAGCAATCCAATTTCTGCCCAGTTTCAGAGGACTGGGCTTGGAAGGCTCCAGTTCAGCTGGTGGGACATTGCAGCCAGTCTATTTGTTGTGTCCATCCCCCCCCCCGAAACAGAGGACAAAGGCAGACCCAGGGTTACATTCACATCTCGTGGTATAGGAGGACACATCTGATGTCCACTCCACCATGGACCAGGCTGTGATCACTGGTGGGGTAATTAAAATGCCTGGAATGGACAACCCAGCTGTCTGCACAAGCAGTGTCTTGGTGGAGAGATGTCCTAATAGTGATTCTGGCTTCCTCAGGCTGTTTTCTGGTGGCAGTCTTTTTCTGACTTGCATATCAATTTGCATGTCAGATCACAAAGTCATCAAAAAATGAACAAAGAGTACCATGGGACACACCTTAATTCTATAGATACCACTTAAGCCATCATGTACTCTTTCAAAAGCAATTGTCATTAACATCCAGCTATTTCCAGTGTCCAAATACATTTAATGAGTAGCTTCAGTGACAGTTTTCCAAGGGTCATCTTGAAAATTACAGTCTAGATCTTGGAGCAAAATGTTAGGTGCTACGTTAACTGACTGCTTCTAACATGATTGAAGTGAATACTTCTTACCTGTTTGCTTTTTTAGTGTATAAATAAATGTAAAATGTTAATAAATTGCACATGGGCTTTTAGTGCTTACACATGAAAAAAGACGTCGTTGCTTGCCAGCAGTTTAAGCTAATGGGAAGCACTTGAAAGACTGTCAATATTGATTAACCTGAGAAACTTGTATGACAGAGCAAGTGTCAACAGCAGCTTGAAGCCTCATTCCTCAGAGCTACTCTCAGTGAAGAGACTGCAATGCTTGTCAGACCGAGCCTGGGACACAGCTCTGGGAGCAGAGTGGAGGAGATAGGCTGCCATCTGCATAGTGCCTCAGGGTCATGAACGTACCTATGGCATGGAAAGGGGCTGCTGGTTGCTCCCATTTCAAGTTGGCTTGAAAGGTTCAGAAGAAACCAGCTTTCTCTACAGCTTTGTGAGTCTCGAAGTCTCTTGCTGATCCCAGGGCTGGGCCTCCCTCCTGGCTGCCTTCCTGCTCCAGGCACGGTCACAGTGCCTCCCCCCTGCCTTCCCTTCTGGTGCATGCACCCAGGGGCCAAATTCACCAAGGAAGGTGAGCACCTCAGTATGGGTATCTGGTCTTCCTTGCTATTGCAGACCAAGAGGCGATGCATCTGAAGCAGATGTGCTGTGGACCGTTGATGGAGCCACATCACGCTGTGCTAACTGCACCTTCTGTGGCAGCAAACTAGGAGAGAGGTGAACAGGAAAACTGAAAGCGTAATGGTGATGGAGCTGAGTTACCCTGTATAAAGAGAGGGACAAACACAGACTAATGAAAAACAGAGTGGCCTGCGAGGAAGTGCAAAACAATGCTTGTACTATGGGGGGAAACATGAGAAAGGCAAGTAAGTTGCCAGCTGCGTGAGTTTATTGCAAGCATTTTTTTTTCTTGCAATAAACACAACATCAACCTAAAAAACACAACATCAACAGCAACAAAAAAACCCCAAACACATTTTGCAAACAGTGACAGAAGCAGTCTGAAAGCATTTGCCAAGAGGAGAGCGACAGTGAGGTCTCCTCGGAGAATATTGTTTTCACTGCTTCCCACTGCGCTGGAGCCATGAGGAGAGGAGCAAAAAGCTTGTTTGTCCTGCTAAGCCTTTGGGTTGCATCAAAGCATGGACTCAAATGTCACACCTGGCAGTGGCTTGACTTAATAGGATTTAAAAATCATGGCAGAGTTATGTTGGATAAGTCCTCTGTGCTGCAGGAGGGCATCTGCTGTGTTTGTCACTGCATGTGCTTGGTGTAGAAGTGGGGCGCAAGCAGGTGTAGCCAAATAAAGCAGGCTCTGCAGCTGGATTTCAAAACTGTGTCCAAAAAGAAACCATTGCCTCCACCTCCATCAAATGATCAGGGTGAAGGAAACAGTGGGGTTTAGTCCCTGACAGGTGTACCCACGACGCTGGCTGCAACACATTGTCCTGCTGGCAGCGCTGGTCGTGGCAGCAGGGAGGGAGTGTAGAGACTCAGGACAAGGGAGGATGATCAAAGTGATATTGAACTATGGACAGATAAACAGATGTTATCTGTGTGAGATGTGCAGATCAAGAGCCAGTAGGTGGCTTCAGAGTATGCAGTCTCTGTGCTCTGAAAGACAAAAAAGCCGTTGTCCACTTTTCCCACATGACACTTTTCACCAGCTCTTAATATTTCCACCTTCTGACGTAAGCAGTTGAAAAGGAATAAAAGAGACAGGTTTGATCAACATTTTACTGCTCTCCATAATCTTATCAGACTTGTGGGTCTCCTGTCAATCTGCTTTTTATTTACCTGAGGTGGCTTCCAGCAAGGTATCTCTCCAGCTGCAGGCTTCCTCGCAGCATGAGCACGGCACCACGCCTGCCTGCTCCTCCCTCCCACTCCAGCTTCCTGCTCCTGGTGCAGTTTTTATGTCAGTCCTCGTCAGCTGTATGTCTTCCAGCATCTTTCTTTGTTCAGACCCTGCATAGGGTCTGCTCCTT
This sequence comes from Anser cygnoides, assembly GCF_040182565.1. Classification (NCBI taxonomy): domain Eukaryota; kingdom Metazoa; phylum Chordata; class Aves; order Anseriformes; family Anatidae; genus Anser; species Anser cygnoides. The sequence goes on along the minus strand of NC_089912.1, from coordinate 7,798,141 downwards.
TGGTCAGAGCTGTTACCATGACTTGTCCTCAAAGGCTGCTGCTCTGGTCACCCTCCGCTTTCATCTTTTCCACTGTCAGATTGTTTTCACCCGTGATGGCCCTTGTCCATCAAACATACTCTCCCTGTAAATACCCTCAGGCAGGAAACCCATTAGCAGATGGACTCCATGACCTTCTCCAGAAAGCACTGAATTTACAGCTGTGTGCAGTTTGCAGAAGTGAGGGAAGGTTTATTTATTCTGCTTTGTTTTCAGACTTTGTTTTTCTCTGCCGGGGCAGATTTCTTTGTGCCCTGAGGGAGGGCTCATCTCTCTAAGTTGCTTTCCCCACCTGGTTATCAACTTTTAATTTAGTATCTGCTAATGAGCGGAAATCTGTATTTCAGGGACTGAACACTGACAGAAATCACTTTTTTTCACGTGCCCTGTTTGGAGGGCTGCTAGAACACGGTGCTGGGGCTGGAGCAAGGTCTCACATCACGGAGGCAGGAAGCCATCCTTTGTTCAGGGGAAAAAACAAACAAACAAACAAAAAACAAACAAACAAAAAAAAAGAGAAAGCTTCTTTCAAGGGGACTGCTTAGCAGTCAGTGCTCTGCAGCCAGGCTGCCTGCACCGAGGGCAAAACGCAAATGCAGGGGCCAAGACATGGTCCTACCAAGGTGGGTGTGCACAAGAGAGCGACGGCAGGGTAGGCTGTGCAGAGACATCCTTACCTCAGCTCAGCCCTGCCTGTAGCCACCCAGAGCTCCACATCACTGTTGTTTTCCATGTTTTCAATCTTGAAAATGGGGGAACATGTAATGAAAGCAGTGTGCCAAACAGCTGGGGATGGGCTGCTGCTGAGGGGGCAGTGAGGATAGCTCCCGTGGCCAGCAAGAAGCGCAGGGAGCAAGGCAGATATGCAGACGAAAGAGCCAGCAAGAATGGCTGCTGGCAGCCAAAGCCACATTTGCAATGTGTCCATGAGGAAAAGGGTAAGAAACAGTCTTCAGGAAGAGTCCTAGCTGGAAAACGTTTTGGAGTTTTGAACAGAAAATTCTTGTCTCCTGCTGGTTGAACACAATGGGGGAAGGGAAACAGGGCTTTGTACATTCTCTGCAGAAAAATAGGAGCGCATCAGAAAAATATCTGATTTCTTCATCAATTACTTCCCCTAATGGAAACAATATGTTTGTCCCCAGATTTTGGCTAACTGCTCAGATCAAAATGGGTGACAGTGCTGCAGCATCATCCCACAAAGCTAACTTCACCCTGTTGCTACAGAGAGATGCTAGCTTCAAGTTCTATGCTAGCAAGGTTTGCTTATCCATACAGAAGAAAGAAACCTCTTTTTTTTTTTTTTTTTTTTCTCCCTCCCTCCCATTACTGTCCTTCTTTGGGATCAGACAAGTTGGCTCCTCCGAGCGAGGAACCAGCCGTTGCCCTCCCCGCTGGCGGCTGTGGTCACCTCCCTGCTGTCAGAGCCATGCTCCGCGTGAGGACAATTTTGGTTCCCCATGCAAGGACGCTGGTGCTGTGTGCTGCCACATGCATGTGTGTGCCTGTGGCACATATGAGTGTGCAAGTGGGTAGGAGTGGTCATGATATACCTGTCATAGCCAAACTTTAAGTAATGCCATTTTTCAAAGGTACAGTGTATAGCCAGGGCAGTGTGATGACTAGTTTGGTTTCCATAAATTATAGTGGAATTAAAGGGTTTTATGGTTGGTATTTTTATTATAATGTCCTCTTATCTGGTTCTGTGATGCCGAATTGCTGAATGAGCTATTGAAATATTGATGGAGCATGTTATCAAAAAAAAAAAAAAAGAAAAAGAAAAGAAAACGAGACTTAGGATTCTTACAATTTAAACTGAAGTTGGAAGCACAGTGATGAACAGTTTGCTGTTTTGCCTGGAGCAGATTTCTGAGCTGGAAAAAGTATTTGCAATAGCTTGTTGACAAGGCACACATGTTCATTAGGAGCGAAAATGATACCTAGTAGCTTAATCTCTCTCTACAGAAACAACAAAAAGCCCTCAAACAGACAGCAGTGAAGCAGCAGAGGGCATCAGCAGCCTGCGTTTGGGGACTGTAACAGCCTAGCAGAGCTTAACAGAACAATGCTGATTTAACTAGTGGTTGGAAACCCTTAAAGCATCCCTGCAACCCCGACAAGTCAGCGTGGTGAAGCATTTTGTGTTGCTTCATTTTCAAAAACATAAACATAAATAAAGCAAACAATGGCCTGGCACCGGAATACAGCGGGCAGCCTTTAATGTCGGTGATAAACCAGGCAGGTCACTTTGCTGCTCCAGCAGGCTGCCTCTCCAGCTGAAGCTGAGGGGTAGATGCTGGATTAAACAAAGCCATGTGCTATTCACAATGTGGTTTGAGTTTGTGCTTGCGGAGGTTTGCAGTGCCCCTATGGAACAATAGCTCACTGAACAGGACAAATACAGAACAGCTTACAAACAATGAACAAACAGTAAGAGGGAGCTGGTTTGTTTTAATTTTCATCCAGAATTCAAGGCAATTGGTTTCTTAACGGAAAATAAAAAGCTTATGAAGCTGCTGGTACATTGTCACTAGGCAAGCAACCATTCAGCATCCTGGAAATTGAATTCAGATTTTTGGGAAGCATCTTGGACTAGTGGACGCAGCAACATTGGACTGTGCCAACCTTCCCTCACACTGTGGCCTTTACTGTTTCCTTTAAAGGATTTTGTCAGAAATAAAGGGCTCTAAAATGGCTGCAGCCTGAGACATTTAGAAGTCCACCCCATGTATCTTGCTCCCAGTAGGGAATCTGGGAAAAACAGAAACAAAGAGGACTGGCTCATCCCTGTGCTGCGAGTGCTTTTTCTTGCATTTCATATCCCCTAAATTAGTATAAAGCCCAACCATTTCAAAGTCCTGTGTCCCAAACTGCAGTGGTCCGGCAGCCCGGGGGCAGGTTTTGTCACTGCCACAGAGATGAAGAGTCTCGTGTTGCAGGTGAAAGGCAGCGACTTTCTGCTCAGAAGTGCTGACCTGGACCCTTCCTTGTAGGAGATTTACCGTACTCTTAAGGATGGAAGGCAGTCACTTCTTTGCCTCTCTTTCCCCTGCTTTTCAATGAACACAGAAAGAGGGGGTTTGCTAGAATATTGACTCCACTGTGAGAAGACACAGGTCCTAGTTCATTTCTTTTTAGGGGTGCCTACTTCCTCTGATTGTAAATCCCCCAGAAACTGACACTTTAACTGAAAAGGTGATGCTCAGAGGGGAAAAGCAAATGAAGACACTATCAGAGACACAGGCGAAATAAATGTTGCCTGAAATGCCAGCTAAATATCTTCACAGTTCAGAGGATCTTGCACGGACACAAGGCGTGCCCTTGCATTTCCTGCCCCAGGACCCGCTTTGTCACCAGCTTTCTTTTCACCGAGGTGGAGGGCAGGTCTGCTCGGGGAGGAGAATGAAGGCTCCTTGCTCGTCTCTGCGACTGCTGCCTTGCTTTCCCTGCTGGCTGGCAGAGAGCAGCTCCAGCAACTCCCTCATCCTGGGGCTAGTCCAGAAGCTAGCTCTGACAGCTCAGGGTCAAGCATGCTTTCCAGTCCAGGCTACATGGCTGCATTACCCACTCCTCTTATGCCAAGTGAAGCTTATTGCCATATTCCTGACTTGTATCTTGCACCACAGCTTCCACCTGGCTGGTATAAAAGCTCTCTTCCAGGTCATCAGCCAGCCATCAGCTTTGTCTCTGCTTGAACGAGCTTTTCCCATGATTTTTGGGCTGCTGTGACCTGCTCCTGCTCTTTGGCTGCTTGACTCAGCCTCAGGCCACAGCCACAGAGAGAGCCTCTGAGATGCTTCATGCATGCTGGGGCTGGCATGCTGGCACTCCGATAACACACATGATTTCGGGGGTGTTTTGTCAGGAAGAAGTGCAGGCAGATGTATAATCAACGGCTGAAAAAAAACGTGCCAAGATCTGCTCCTGAATTCCAGTAGGTCTTCCTTAGATGCAAATTAACTTTACATCTTCAGGGCATGTGCATACTTGATTATTCTCCAGATACAAAGAGACCTTCAGTTTTTGAACACATGGGAAAGATTATGTCAGAGTGAAAATGTGGGCCTCACTGAAGCTGGGAAGGAAGTAGACCTGAGCATAGTTTCCAGAGGTGTGGATAAGTGAGAAGATTTCATGCACTTCATGTCAGTCATTACCTTTTATCTATGCTGGAAAGCAAACTGCCAGTAAATTGGATGTGCTAATTTTAAACACTTTTCCAGAAAGCTGAATTTATCCAGAGGGGATTTTTTTTTTTTTTTTTTTGTTCCTGGAAGAAATGATCAGAAATAACTTTTGGAATAATTCTCCAGCTTCTTTTATTGCAGCTGAGCCTTCTTCCTTCCTTTTGCCATTATCTCCTCCAAAAGACTTTCCAAATTATCTTTGAAGACTATCTTAACAGGTTTTCCCAAGTGGAGTTCTTCAAAAGAGACTTCCCATATATAATTCTTGCTAGCTTGTGGGTATGTTTTTATAGCAGTGCAGTTAGTGGAACTTGTTCCTTGCATGTACGTTAAGGCACTGGCCAGAAGAAGACAGTTTTTGGCCATAGTAGTAAAAATGGAAGTGAAGCAAAATCACATCTAACAATATCCAGGTGCAATGTGATTGCAGGGTCCAGTGGACGAATTGAGGCATTAGGGTATTTTGTCGCAGTGCTTCTGAAAGGTGCTCTGCACCAAAATCCAGGAGACAATTACTGCTTCCTCTTTCTCCAGCAATGGAAGAGAACAACTCTCAGTCTGAGTGTGCAGCATCCCAGAGCTGGAAGAGAAATCGTCATTGATGACACCTTTGCTTGCTTAGTCCCTCTGCAACTCATTGCTCTGCTGGCCCATGGCAATTCCATGCAGGGGCATATTAGCCCCTTTCAATTTTTAATGTAACCAGTCGCACAGAAGAAAACTGGAGGGTATGGATACCTCCTAAGCTTTGGGGGAAATAAATCTGTCTCCTGTACTCGAGCTCCGAAGCAATAACAAGAAGGTGATAACTCTCTGCAATACAGTAGAAAAGGATAAGCTGTACGAGGCCAACATCTTTAGCCCTGCTGATGCTGCTCTCCTCCCAGAAGAAGGACAGTGCCTTGTTTCTGAACTATGATATTCTCTTTGTTTATTTTGACCTCCCATCTTGAGAAACTAATTGGTCTCACTTATGAATTATCAAGACTGACTTGGGGTGTGCTCTGGAATATTTTTAACCAAAAAAAAAAAAAAAAGGAAAAATAGAAAGAAAAATAAATCAAAGTACCCTTTGCATTATGCTGGTTTACTATTTTTTTTCCTTTCTTTCTCTCTCTCTCCCTCTTTTTTTTTTTTTTTCTAGAAACAACATTGTGGATACAAATGGATTAGCACATTATGTTGAAACATTGTGAATATGCTGACATCTCATTGTTTTGCTCAGGAAGTAGTTTGTCATTGTTACAAAAATGTAACATGACTGTTTCAAAGTTAATTGAGTATGTTGCAAGAATTTTTTAAATCTCAAGAAAACCCACTGGTCAATAAACAACCTTAGCTCCTTGGATGGAAGAGACTTTCTGTATGACAGTGGGAAAAACTCCAAATAATCAGTAGGTATGTATTAGTAGTGTGAGATTAATGGCATGGTTACGCTCAGAAGGACCAGCAAGGCAGCCAGGGCAGTGAGAGATCAGCCTGAGCTCTTTGTAAGGAAGGAAGCCGATACAAAAAACCCTCTTGCCAGACCTCATTACCTCAGAGAGCGGTTCTGGACGGGATTCAGGAGGCAGATTTCAGCATGAGGGTAGTCACTGGAGCTGAGTGAGAAGGACTTCCCAGTGCAATGCCACCACCAAACCCCCGGCAGCAGTGGAGCAGTCAGGCCCCAGCCCAAGAGGCAGGGCTCCTTCCCAGGTGGTGCAAGAGGAGGCTCTGCGCCCTGGATTAGGCACATCTCAGCTGTGTAAGATCACCTCTGGGTTTTCTGTAGCTCCAAGACCAAAGCCATTGCCCTGAAGGCATGGAAAGGCCAGTTTTTGTGAGCTGAGTCCAGGCTTACAGGGAGATAGGTGTAAACAATTGGGTGTATTGTAACCTGAGGCATTCAGACATGCCTAGGAAGCAAACCTTTGGAGAAGTCAGACCCTTAAGGACCTGGGGTTAAATGGCAGCTTTGTGAATTCCTCTGACTTTCTCTACAATGGCTGCAGTTGCCCGAAACTCCTGGGGGCATTTGTATCTCTACTGGGAATCTTGCCATGTGATTTTAAGTCACGGAAAAAAGAGGTGACTTCAAGCATCAGTTGATAGATTTATCCCTTGTAATGACATTCCCAGGTGAATGCATTTCGTCCTGCGCTTTGTGAGCAGCTCAGAGTAGATCCTGTTTCTGTCACTGCAATCATTGCTGGAAATATTTGCTGAAAAGATGCAGTGTGTGTGGCTGGATTTACAGAGCCAGGGATCAGCAGGTCCTGATTTCCCATTGTCTGCTGCAGTCTTCTTCAGGAGGTGCTGGGCAGGCCCCTGTGTGGTGCAGGGAAGTCTTTGGTGGGCAGACCTGGTGTGACACCCTGAAACCTGCCTCGGTAAGCATCCAACTGGCTTTCTGCTGCTTCCCTGTAGCTCCCCTGGGTCTGCAGATGGCAGGAGGCTTCCTCCCATCCCCTGGGACGGAGCTGAGCATCCTTTCCCCTCCCTGGTTTAATTTGTGTGTTGTCTCCCTTAAAGGGTACTAGAAAACTCTTCATCCTATGTGGTACCTTTCTGCATTTTTAGGCACCCAAATCTACCTATTTTGAACCACATTTCGTTTAAATCATTAATGGATTGGTACTTAATCATCTTAATACCCTGTTTTCTATCAAACACCTACTCTAGAGGAAGCAGTAGCCACTTTGACATAGTGCTTTACAAAGCTGTCCCTCACTGTTTCACAAATGAGGTGCAATGCTCTAGCTCTGTTCAAGACACATTTATCCAGTCAGTTAGGACCACATGGCTACTTCTGGAAAATCCCAGTGCCTAGACATCTATATGAGTGACCAGGTCCTAGTCCTTCCTTTTTGTCATTTGCTGGGAGTGTTTGAATGCATTCCTGCTTCCCCAGTGAATGCTTTAATGGCTGGACTATTGGTTATTCAAAGTGGGTTTCTCTCGTCTTCTGGCAGAGGCAGTCTGCTCTGCATAAATAAATTAAGTCCCATGACTAGGCATGTAAGCTTATGGCTACAGCCCAACACATTTTTTTTTTTTTTATATGCAGAATTGAACAGCTCCAACAGAGAGAAAAAAAAAAAACAAGAGACAGCTGGGTGCTCACCTGGGATATGAGTTGAAGATATGCCATTCCAGCACCAGCACAATGTGAGTCTCTCACATCCCTTTGGCTTGTTCTGATACCTCAGCTATCAGATGTTCTGAACTTTTATTTTCTGGGCTTTTGGCAGGCAAAAAACACCTCTAAAGAGGTCTCTGGCTTCATGTTCTTGAAGAAAAGGAGTATCTTTCTGGCCAGAGAGATTGCAGGACTTTGACTGAGCCTTCTTATTGTAGGCTATACAGCAAATGCATTTGGAAAGACAGGAAACCCACTCTTTGTTGTTTTCTTAACTTTTTTTTTTTTTTTTTCAAATAAATGGAGAACCTTATCTTATTTGAGGTACCTTACTTGAGACTGCAGTTAATTTTATAATGTTAAAAAGTGGATGCAGTAACACTTTGTAAGGTATCCTCTAAGGCCTCCTGGAGTAATTCAACAGAGTCAGAATGCACTGATTTTGATTCATTCACCTTTTGTAGACTCTTTTAAACAGATTTACAGTTGCTGTCTTTTGGCATCCACTAAATCAGAAGGAAATGTTAAGTCAATAAATATGCCTTCCTCAACTGGAGTAATATGGCTCTTAGAAGGAAGACTATTGTATGCTTTTTCAGTGCCTAAGAAAACAGAGCTTTTATGTCTATTCAAGTAATAGTTATAACCTAAAATTGTTTATTTGACCACATTTAACCAATTGTTTCCAAGCTGATGTAAGTAAATCTCTACAACTTCATTCTATAGATTAATCCTTGGTTGCAGGGTATTGATTTTTGCATCAAACAACGGAATAGTGGTAACAAATGAAGACTAACATACAGCAAAGGGCAAATTACGAATTAATTAATTCCTTTACTTCATGTAACTAAGTATATCAGCACGGCTATCAGCCACTTTTGCGAACAAAATTCTGTTCGTGGGTTACCATAATAGCAAATAGCAAGATTGTGTTCCAGAGAAATTGCTACTGAAATAAGTGTTATGTCTTGTGACACAGCCTCTGTAGTTGCCCCATGCCCTGGTTTTGTGCAATTCTGAGTTAATTACACTGAAGCTGGAGGACAGAAGTGAAATAATGTGATATAATTGGACCATGATAATAATACTTAACACATTATTTAGTGGCAATCTCTTCTCCTGCTTGGGCTGAATCTGAAATAGATGACAGTAATTTCACTAACTCTGAACTCAAAAATTACCACTGACAGCAAAATCTGTTTTCATATTCTGTTTATATTCAAAATGTGTTAGAAATGTTAATGAATTCTCATCCTTATGATTAATAAGTAGTAGCATTTCTGTTTTTCAGAAGCAAAAAAGCTGCAGAAGAAATCAGTGTCAGGACTATCAGCGCTTGGACTAAATGTGGCTGTGGTAAAGGTGGTGGACTATTTGTACTGAAAACTTCTTACGTCTGAGTGAGCTTGGTATTCTTCATCTGCTTCCTAACTGTGCTTTACAAACAGTTGTATTGTGACAATAAGTTTCTCAATCTGAAATAAAATTGTTACAGTCTTTTGTGATTTTATTTTATTTTATTTTATTTTATTTTATTTTATTTTATTTTATTTTATTTTATGCTTGTGAATGCAATTCTTAACTTACAAGTTAAATTTTAAACAACAAAGAGATGAAGAATATACATGAAACCAAAAGCAGGCATTTTGCTTTTCTTTGGTGACTAGGAGTGGCAGTGAAAGTTGAAGGCAGTTTCTTCAATAACATGTTTAAATGCTTTCTTCTGTAGTTGACTTTCATGCTGAAATAATACTAAAAAAATATTAAGTAAAGAAGAGGACAGCAATCTTTTCTTAAGCGGAATGCTATTTTCCTGATGAGGTAAACCTAACTGACATCAAGAATAGCTTAAGCCTGCCAGCTACATGCTGATACTGGCGGGCTGTGCCTTTCCTTCAGCCACTGCTATAGCTGATTTAAGTCATCTTCCATGCTTTTCATATTCACAGGGGCGTGAAACTAAGAACAACAGGATAGGATGAAGAGAGTGTAGGCTGGACTCTGGACACTGAGGTCAGTGTAGTGGTGGGATGGACCTACAAGGCAAGTATTGAAACCCATGGCACTTGGTCCATTGAAAACTAGGTGTGAAATGATGTTAATATAAAACCAATATACCACAACTGTCAGAAGGTAAGGGAAACATTCTTCCCTATGAACAGCTCTTTCACATTGCTGAAACTCTCAAAACAGGTTGATGCACCTGAGAAGATCAGTAATCTCACAATTGGGTCGTCACTGGCGGCTTTGGAGGTCACTACCACAGCAGGGATACACTTTTTGTGGGACTAGCCATGTTTTACTTAGCCAAACAGTTGAAACAGGGTTTTTCACTTCCCATTGGAAAGGTGGAGGCCATTAAAAGGTGTGGGTTTAAGAGACGTAGGATCATAAAGCAATAAAAGACAGTGCAGAAATTAGTCATCTATGCATCTGCCGTGAAGCCAAGAGGGCTGGCAAAGCAGACAGATCTGTCATGCTAATCTAACTGCAGGGAGCAAGAGATGTCTGAACTCTGTCACTCCTAGGTTCCAGGAATGAAAAGCATTTTTTTTTCCTTGTATTATTTTTAAATTATTTTCTGTTAGGAGCTGATTTGTCCAATAAGCAAAACCTAATCGTAGCTAACCATTAAGTTTCAAGAGGTTTTGTTTTCTTGTTCTTTTATTTCCTTCATATTCTTCCCCCTGCCTCCCCTAAGGCTTCAGGGACTATTCTATTTGAGGAGCTTGTCTTGAGACTTTTCACATGGTTGAATCTTGTGGAAAATTTATTGTCATCAGAAAAAGGGGTGGGGGTGGGGGTAGGGGGTGGGGAAGAAGAAGAAAAAAAAAGAATCACATGAGTTTTCTTCCAAACCCTTTTCCAGATTTATTTTTCTGCTTCAGTTTTCGTGGGAAAATCCCTCTATGTGGTTATACATCTATTTTAGTGCTTTTACTTGTCAGTATTTTGTTTTTGTAGCTGCACTGAATCTTTTAGCTTAGAAACTGTTATGGTGTTTGTTGATGGAGAAAGAAACGGCATTGGAAATTACAGTGATGTAACATTTGGAGACATTGCAATTAAGGGCCTGACTTCTCTCATCACTAATAGCCACAGCAATGACTGGGGTTATCGAGGCAGCAGTTGTGACTCCCCAGGCTTTGTGTAAGTCCCAGCAGAGAGCTGATTGCTCCTCTATTAGCTTGCATGAAGTATCCAGAGCCTGCTGGTAGAGCTGACATGGTAATGGCATTTTTGCAGTGACCCACCTGTAACTCCCTTATTTGCTAAATGCTGCAGACCCAGAGGTTGTGTGGTGTGAAGGAGAGGGGCTGGAAAGCATGTGGGAAGGCAATTGCTCCTGAGGCATCTAGAAGGTCCTTTTGGTGATTAAAGATGTTGTCTGAGAGTGTCCCCAAGGCGCAGCTGTTCTTACCCCTTGCCCCTTGGCAGAAAAGATAGCAGGGGGCAAACACCATGCATTGAAGTTTGGGAGATGCAGGCTGGACTTCAGGAAAGCTTTCTTCTCCAGGAGGGTATTGCAACATTGTGTTGGGTTACCCAGACAAACTGTGAAATAAATCTCTGCCTATGGAGAATGTCAACAGTTGAGTTTGTTGCCTTGGTCTAATAATGATGATGGTCTCTCTTAGAGCAGGAGGTTGGACTAAAGTCTCTAGAGGTCCCTTCCAATGAATATTTATGTGACTGTATGGTCACCATCAATCAGAGGAACTTTAAAACAGTATTATACAGTTGTAATGAATGAAATAGTTTTTCTTCTGTCTGGAGACACTTGGCATTTTGGTCATGCATTTGGGGCTCAGGAGAAAGGGTACTGGGCAATCTGCAAAGCGAAACTCAGAGCTTAATTCAATTAAGAAAAGGAGGCCATAGGAGACACTGTCCTCATGTGGATAAATAACATATGCTTTGCTTTTTTCCAGCTGTACTTCACCTGCCAAACAACCTGTTAAAGTGGATTTTATTTATATACGTATTTTTTAATCCTGGTGTATTTTTAATCCAACATGAATATTTGAGATTTATATCTCCTTTTTTTCCCCTCAAAGAAAGGTTAATCTTACATAGTTAAGCAATTATATTGATGGAAAAAGATAAATAGAGCTCTTTCCATGGGATCAGATGCCCAAGTGTAACAGTAAGAAATACTGGAACTCTACATTCCTACAGCTCATTGCAGTGGAAAAACTTACGCTGACAAAGACAACTGGAATTTTCTGTAGAGTACAAATGAATTTATAGGCAAGACTAGGCTGAATAGCGATTCACAATTTCTGACAACTTTCCTTCCTCTGTCCCAGGGTCTTGATGCAGTTCTGGGAAACGAGTGACTACATTGTGTGGGCTACAAGTGGTTGAGGGGAAAGTGGCAAAAATGTTTGGGGACATGGAAAAATGTCTCTCTGTGGGAAGACTGAAGAGTTTGAGATAGTTTGTATTAGTAAGGAGATGGTTAAAGAGGGAAATGATGAAAGGGCATCACAGGACCAACAGTTGGATAAAGATGTTCAGGAGAGATGACGGCCAGCTGATCTGATTCTCCTGATTCCCTGATTCTCCTGACACAGAAAAGGCGAGGCATTCAGTTTTGAAGCTGCCAGATTTTAATTTCACACATAAAAAATAAATGCTTTTTGTTATAGTATGTCCCGGCTGTGGAGTCAGCAACACTGGATGCTGCTAACTCTAGAAATCAGAAAAACTCATAGGTCACTTCTGTAAAAAATGCATTTGGAACCAGGTGCTTCTTGCAAGATGATGAAGTCTCCTCAGGTTTTAAATTAATCTCTAATGTCTCATGATTATGAAGAGACTTCTACTCAGCAAATCACTGATTCTGGCCCAGCGTAGCAGATTTTGTATCCTCTTCTTAAGCATTTGGCACTTGTCAGATCCCTTATAGTAAGAAAATGTCTGTGCCTTTATGTATTGTTTTGTGCCTCTGGCTTCATAGTACTCTTTGGGAAATCAGAAGGAATTTTACTTCAATAGAAAGATGGATTAATTGAGTTCTAGTTCATTTAATAACTATTTTAAAAAGCAACAGCTTGAATATCATCTCCTGTTTTTGTTTCAAAGTCTTTTATGGATTTTATTCACTAAACAGATGTGTTCGTACTGCAGTTATATCTGTTGTGTGTGTCCATTTTCTGATTTGTTCTGAGATGAATTTACGTATTGCCACAGATGACAGGTTAGCTTTATGTCTCCACTTTCCTGTTCCCCCCTCTTTAAGTTTTAAGTGATGTGATTGACTCACTGAAGTGTGGGCTGAGTTCCATAAGCTGTTGGTAATTTTGGTTGGGCTATGTGTAAGTGTGGAGCTTATAGAGACACTTTTATATAGCAGGTTTTCTTGCTTCATTTGCAATTTTTAAAAAACACAGCTGTAGCACAGTTGCCTTGACAGTGAAAAGCCATTGCTTATTGGACAGGGTGGTGATATGTGATTAAGTCAAAGCCTATCTAGTGATGATTAATGATATATCAGCATTCGCCCAACGTGCAGCCCCTCATGGCACACAAAAATGTGGTTTATGTCATGAAAGCTAATTAATTGTTTCAAGCTCTGATTGACCTGGTCCGTTCCTCCAGACTGGCTGCAGTGAAGCAGTGATGTTCTTAGCAGTGACAAAGGGCTGTATAAGAGAATGAACGAATTAGCTCTGGAGACACAGAGGGGTTCATTCTCCTCTCCGTCCTTCTCTTTCTCCTTGCAGACTTGCAAAAACCTGCTCAGCTGTAGACTGGTTTGCAAACTGAGTTTTCTGCAGCCAGCCACTGTTGACAGGGATAGAGATTGGGGAACAGAGCTGGGGCTGACAGTTTTACAATCCAGTTGTGTTGAAAAGTGTCATTGTCAGTTCTGTTATTTAGAAGAAAATCCTCAATTTGACTCAGAAGATGAAGATTTATTATGTAAAAAATCTGAAATGTCAGTGTCTGAGAAGCCAATATGTGTAAGTAACACACCAGGCTCACTGCTCGTGTATAAATGAATTATCACCAGGGTATGTCTTCAGCTGAGCTCCACATCAAAGTGATACTTCAGTGGGTTTCACAGACAGGCAATTGCACCCTCAACCCCCCACTCCCTGAGTTTTCAGAAATAAGGAGAAGACAGAAAGGTTCTGAGGCCATTTCTAGATTATTATTATTTTATTTTATTTTATTTTTTTCATGTAACCTTTGGCTTTGGAAGTGGAATTTGTGGGACTATGCAAAAAAGCAAAGGTTTGTCATGATGTGCTGAGGACCAGTCTTGCTGTGTGACAGTAGGCTTGCTTCTCTTTGCCCTCCAGAGGCATTCAAGCAGTCTTTCCATGACATCTCACATGAGGATGAGGAGGCAAGTAACTCTACCTGGCTGATAACGTGGGATGGAAACCTCTGAAACACATCCAGATCTGGGGCCAAATTCTCATCTCAATTTTTCACACCCATGTGAATGCACTAGCATGAGAAAAGGGACTTGGCCTCTGTTTCATTCATGGTGAAGGGCTGGTCAGCAGGTGTTGAATCCTATGGGAGTGGGGTTGGAGGGAAGAAAAGAGAATGCTTTTCTGAGTCAGTACTGCTGCTAGATGCTTCTGATCACTTATAAATTACACTTTCTTGAAATGCCATCTGCATATATATGTGTATTTGTGCATCTATCTATTTATCTATCTATCTATATCTATTCATTTACCTATTTATCTGTGTGCCTGTGTACGCTTGGACACTGACACTCTCTCATCACAGTCTAATGATTGGGCATTATCACCTTTACATCCAAGTAATATGGGTACTGGCAATTTTATTAAAAATATTATATGACAGCTCTGAAACCTCGTAGTTCCTGAAGCATTTCTTGAACACACGGTGCATCTGGAATGTCAAAATGGTCCCTGGAGATATGTAGGCTAATAAACCAGGCAGGACAGTCATATCATGTTTATGATTATACATATTCCCCCATGAAATAAAACTGTGTAATTGTGATTGGAGGCAGAGAGTTATCAGCTGGAAACAGCTGTGCTGCTGAACACCCGGTGGCAGGCTATATAAATATTAACAAAGATACCCCAAACTCAACTGTGTCTGTATTTATATATGTTTTGTTGCCAGCTGAGGCAGCTGTCAAGAGGGTAGACTTTGGGGAAATGGATGTGAGTTAGGAATTGCAGAGTTTGAAGCCTTTCTATTCATTTTGCTTGTCCATTAGCATTTAAAAATGTGTACTGAAGGGATCCATCAGGCACATGAAACTGTATACTGTAGGAAGCCACAAGTTCATTTCTTAAAGCAGTCGTTTAAAAACGATGAACCACCTACTTTGGGGCAGCAGGATTCCAAGCAGGTTTTCTTGCAGGAAAACTCTTCTCTTGCAAGGCCTCAAGGACTTGGTGTGTTACAGAAATGCACTTCTCATCATGAGAACCAGCCCAGGGACTGCCTCTTTGCTTACACTGGTACAAATCAGGGTCCCCTTGACTGAAATTAACAGAGCCATGCTAGACAAGGATGGCGTGGGAGGGGAGACCCAAGCTGCTGGTGTTCCTGAAGCTTTTCTGACTGCAAAGGGAGAGGTCTACAGCCCCCGTGAGCAGTGTCTGCTCCTGCCTGTGCACAGCTCAGTGTGACACACCAGGGGTAAGGGATGGGGTGTTCCCAGGTGTTGTGTAGAAAGAGCTTTCCTCTGTCCTCTGCTACTTAGGAAGACTTAGTCGAAAGTATAGAATGGAAACAATATATTCCTGGCTCTAGTTCATGTGCACTTAAAAGGGAAGACATGGGAGAAGTAAAAGGAAAACTCACTAGTTTATCATAAGGGTGGTTTCATTTAAAGATCTGTTCTCATTATAACATGCTGTGTGCATTGATTACATGCCTTAAGTGTTCTGATTTTACAAGTACTTTCCAATAACTTTTTGTTCCTTCTGAAGTAGGATTTACTTTCTGCCTCTTTCCCTACTGTCCTAAAATCACTGCCCCCATTACAGATGTACAGATGTGTCATTACATATTAAAAAAGATTTAATGTTTCAATATTTCATTCTACTATGAGTCAGACAAAAAACACTGAAGATTTTCTGCACAGGTCAACGTTAGAAAAAATTTCTTGGACTGTTCAAAATAGTTCAGTTTACTCAGCTGATTTTCTTTCACCTTTGAAGGTTTTCTTGCTTATTTGCACTCTGATAATTTCAAAGTGGAAAGCTTTCGTATGGCATTTTTTTGTGTGTGTTCTTCCACCTAAGTCTCAGCCTGGTTTTATGAGGAACTCAGAGCCCCATTCTGCTGAGGTTCCCTCAACAATATTGCATGGTCTGGGAGAACAAAAGCCCATGATGAATTCCTGCAATGTGTTCCAGGATAATTATACCCCTGTCTTGATTTAAAAAAAATAAAGCAAACAAAAACCTAAAGCCCAGCTGCCTTCCTATTTCCACCCTCATGCCAGACAGCTTTTGCTGACAGGTTTGGTTAGCAGTGGGAGTGGTGAAGGCTGAGGTGCACACCCGAGTATTGTGCACAAGTGTTGTCAGACTGGATGCTGACAGACTGCATGAACCACGGTCTTACATGCTTCAGATTTAATCTAAACACTCTCCTGACAAGCATTCGCTTTCCATGCTGCTCTGCACTAAGATGTCCCACTGTGGATACTGGGTGGTGAATTGAGTATAGCTGAAGCAGGAAGGAAGGAAGAGCTTTTAACCTTATTGTTTTGCATAAAAATAATAGTTGGCTTTCAACTTCAAACTTCTGTTGGGTCCTTTAGGATCTTAAATGTTTGGAAAACACCATGAAAAGATATCATCTGGTAAGCTTTTACAGAAATCAATACTGTCTTTTGAGATACTCATATGCTCATATCTTGAGGTAATAGACTCTTAACAGACTTTTTTTTTTTTTTTGTGCCTGATTTGCAATTCAGATTCAAATTTTGCTGGAGTTTGGGAGGCTTCTGTGTTGAAACATTGGTTCAAATATGCAACTTCTTTGGAGGTTTCATTTTTTTAATTTATTATTTTTTATTTTTAATAAAAGGGCTTTTGCTTCTCCATGTGAATTTATCCTGTAGTGATAGAGAAGAATCAGACACCAAAGCATCAGGCTGCTGAGCTAATAGATTCTTTTTCTCACTGGAATAGGTAAAACTGTGGATCCAGCAAAGGCCCAGGAGAATGCTTAACATTCATGAGACACAGATGCTTCAAATTAATCACCTGCTGAAATGTTTTGCATATTTAAAACAGGATAACTGTGATTTAGGAGAGTAATTCTGATCTGCAAGTTAACACCGTATGGAAGTACATTGCCACCTGTACACAAGTGACTGTGTTTATGTTGGGAAATGATAACAATACAAGCTTCCAAGGTGTATATTCCTCTTTCTTTTGAAAATAATACATATTTCAGGATTACACCTGGATTACTTAAATGACTTTGTAAGTATTATTGAATGGAAAACAAAGACAAGACAATTAAACAAATACCTCTTACAAACCAAAAGGTGTACTCAGCGAAATCTAAGCTACACATATTAGGCAGCATGGGTCAAGGAGCTGGCCACGCTTCAAGTGTTTGCAGGATGTGTTTGTTTTCTCAAATCTCCAATTTACTCTAATAGGCATGTTCAGGCATGAACAACTAAATCTCATGAAATGAATGAAAGTGCTCAAAACACATGGTACTGTGAGCTTGTATACATTTAATCATATGAAGACCTGGTTTCTGACTATTTAAGCCTGCAGTAAGGACAAGGCTCATGTGGAGAAGGTTTTCTTATTTTAAACACAGATGTCTAATGACTGAAGTATGGCCATCTTAAAAGCAAGGTTCTTAAACATCTAGACTCTTTGATAGCCAATAGTACAGGTGGCAACTGAACCCTTGGTAGGTAGGTAGGAGGAATTGCCTTTGAAGCAACTGGCCACCTTTTTGCATTGACTATTGAGGTGGATCAGTTTAGCAGACGCACCAGCTTTTGTACAGTTCAAATGGTAAATGGTATGGGTAAAATCTGCATGGGGCATCAGTTTTGGCCTTGATTTAGCTTTCTTCCCCCTTTCTTCACTTGTCTTTGTTGAACATTTAAATTAAGTTTGTTATGGCTGCTACCATCTTGTCTTTGTAAGTTGCTCAAGGTATAGTTGCCTGTTCAAGCAGTGCCTATTCAGTAATAACAAGAGTAGTGCAAGGACTGACTTCATGCAGGGGAAAGAAGGAAGATTACAGACAGCAGAATTACCAAGCCAAGTGCTATAGATGCTGGTGCATCTTTCCATGCCATTTGTCATCGAATTTGTTCTGGAGTTTTGCAAAACCCAAAAATCATTAATGAAAGCTTTTAAATAAATTTAATTTCAGCTATGATCTCTCAGTAGCAAGCTCAGTTGCACATAATGTATGCCATGTCCACAGAATAACAGAAAGGTGGACCTTGACTCTGAGGCCATGGGAACTTTTAGAAGTGGGACTGAACTCTGATTATTGCTTCTGGGATGGCCTCACAGAGCAGTGACAAGAAAATACAAATTGAAAGAGTGAGTAAAAGAAACAGAACCCAGACACACTGCTACTTTATCTTCAAACTTGGTATTATTGTTAGCCAATTTTTAACGGTGTGTTTCTTAGTCGGTTTCTTTACGCAAGTGTAAGGAGATTCACAGCAAAAATGATAATTACTGGACATGATTGTCATGGACAATTTCAGGAGAACAAAGACTGCAAGTGCCAGACAGAGTTCCTGTATGCTGTCATTTAAGTCAAGTATTGATATCTGTGAGGCTAAGAGAATTTTTGCTTTAACTACAGAAAATGTCACACTTGAAATATCTGATCCTGCTGAAGGACTTAAATTACCATGAAGAGCACAAAAGCTCCTGATTCCAACATATAAGAAATCAAGCAGACAAGGCAGGAAACCATCGTTGACTGAGTAAGGACCAAACTGAAGTGTAAGAAGGAAATGCACAGGAAGGGGAACCAGGGATTTATATCCTGGGAATAATGTAGGAATGCTGACTGGGTGTGTAAGGATGGGATTAAGAAAGCTAAGGCATAGTTAGAGCTCAATTTGGCAAGGAATGTGAAGAATAAAAGCTTTTACAGGTACATTTGTCAGAAAATGAAGACTGAAGACAGTTTCCCCCTGCTCCCTTCTCCCCAATAAATAAGACAGGAGAACTAGTGGCAATGGACTTGAAGAGGACTGAATTACTCAACATTTTTTTGCCTCAGTTTTCACTGCTAATCATTCTTACCACATATGAACCTCAAGACAGGAATGGAGGGAATGAAGTCCCTCTCACTGTAAGAGAAGATCAAGCTTGAGACCATCTGGGGAAACTGAATATGCACAAGTCCCCAGGACCTGATGAGGTGCATCCCACAGTCCTCAGGCAACTGGATGATATGGTCACTAAGCCAGTCTCCATTATATTTGAAAGACCATGGCAGTCAGGTGAGTTCTCCAGTGTCTGGAGAAAAGGGAATATTACACCAATTTTTAGAAAGGGCAGTAAGGAGGACCCTCAGAACTACTGACTAATCAGCCTGACCTCAGCTCTTGGTAAGACCATGCAACAGTCCCTCATGGAGGATCTCCAGAATGTCCTCCTGGAAGCATTCTGAAGACAGGGAGGTGATTAAAGACAGCCATTACGGCTTCTCCAAGGGCAGTTCATGCCTGACTAATCTATTGGCCTTCTATGATGGAGAGATAGCTTCAGTGGACAAGGAAAGAGCAACTGATATCATCTATCTGGACTCTTGTAGGACCTTTGGTACAGTCCCCCACAAAGTTCTTGCTTCTAAATTCAAGAGATACATATTTGGAATTGGCTGGATGGCTTCATCCAAAGAGTTACAGTCAAAAGCTCAATATCCAGATGGAAACCAGTAATGAGTGAGGTCCCTCAATGGTCTGTACTGAGTCTAAAGCTATTTCATATCCTCATTAATGAGATAGATTGGTGGATTGGGTGTACCGTCAACAAATTTGTGGATGACACCAAGCTGAGCAGTGCAGTTAGTACACTGGTGGGAAGGAATGCCATCTAGAAGGACCTTGACAGGCTTGAGAGGTGGGTCCATGTGAACCACATGAAGTTCAACCAAGCTAACTGCAACATCCTGCACCTGGGCTGGAACAATCCCCAGTATCAGTACTGACTGGGTGACGAACTGATTTAAAGCTGCCCTGCAAAGAAGGACTTGGGAAGAGTGGTGGATGAAAAATTATATATAAGCCAGCAAAGTGTGCTTGCAGCCCAGAAACCCATTGTATCCTGGGCTGCATCAAAAAAAGTATAACTAGCAGGTTGAAGGAGATGATTCTCCCCATCTGCTGTCATAGGACCATACCCGGAGTACTGTGTTCAGGCCTGGGGACCCCAACATAATAAGACATAGACCTTTTAGTGGGCCCAGAGGAGGGCCATGAAGTTGAACAGGGGATTGGGTTGCTGAAGAGAGGCTGAGAGAGCTGGATTTCTTTAGCCTAGAGAAGAGAAGGCTTCAGGAAGACCTTATAATGTCCTTTCAGAATATAAAGAGGGCTTGTAGGTGTACCTACTGTAGCACACAGGCACTTCAAAGTGTACCTGCTCTGGAGTGGTGTTACCCATGGCTACAGGCACTGTAGAGTATAGGTACTACCACATGGACTTATCTCCCAGGACAAGAGATAATGGTTTTGAACTTAAAGACCATTGATTTAGGTAGGATATAAGGAAGATTTTTTTTATGGTGAGGTTGGTGAGGCACTGGAACTGGTTGCTCAGAGAAACTGTGGATGCCCCATCCCTGGAAGCGTTCGAGGCCAGGCTGGATGGGGCACTGGGCAACCCGTGGAAGGTATCCCTGCCCATGGCAGAGGAGTTGGAACTAGATGGTCTTTAAGGTCCCTTCCAATCCAAACCATTCTAAGATTATGTGATTTTATGATCTGACCATAAGTAGTTCAAAGTATGTGCTAAGATTAGGATTTAAATTTTCTATCTTTATAATAATAGTTCCTTCCTCCCTCCCTCCCTCCCTCCCTCCCTCCCTCCCTTCCTTCCTTCCTTCCTTCCTTCCTTCCTTCCTTCCTTCCTTCCTTCCTTCCTTCCTTCCTTCCTTCCTTCCTTCCTTCCTTCCTTCCTTCGTTTTCCTTCCTTCCTTCCTTCCTTCCTTCCTTCCTTCCTTCCTTCCTTCCTTCCTTCCTTCCTTCCTTCCTTCCTTCCTTCCTTCCTTCCTTCCTTCCTTCCTTCCTTCCTTCCTTCCTTCCTTCCTTCCTTCCTTCCTTCCTTCCTTCCTTCCTTCCTTCCTTCCTTCCTTCCTTCCTTCCTTCCTCCTTTCCTAGATGGATTTATTAATTACTGGCTAATTCCACTTTCAATTCCCCTTTTCTCTGGTGATATTTCTCTAGTGATGTGGATAATCACTTATCTCTGTTGCCTAATCATTAAGCTGGCCGAAATGCCACCAGTTTTTACCATCTGGACCACAGTCAGAAGTTCTTGTCTGCTACTGTTCAGTAATAGCTGTTTCATGGGTCTACCTTGACAGTCACTAATGGGAACGTTTTCAGTGTGAATTCAAACAACTGTTCCAGCTTTACTAGTCCTAAGCTTCAGATTTTGCCTAATTGTGGAAAAGAGTGGCAATTTCAGCATCTGTCTAGACATGGCTCTGTTAAGTACATGTCTGATCATGTGAGTTACTCACTCCAGTAATATTAATAAATGGGACCAAGCCAAATAAAAGACAGTTCCATTAAATTCTCTGAGCTCATAAGGTGGTTATAAAGTCAACATGCTGTGCTATGTTAACATCTGACCAGTGAAATAGTTGTTTCCTGATCCCAGCTTTGGCTTTCAGCCACAAAAAACACAAGACAGATGTTACACTTTAGTAGGGTCAGGGTTATCAAAGAGATGTGATTAATAGTCAGTTACTTTGCTTTTTGACACTTTTGTTCTGCTGATTACATAGTACTTATGGCCATGATTTTTCATTGATTTGGTGAACTAGAGGAGAAGAAAGGAAGGACCATACTGAATGAGAGCTCTTCCTGGAAAAAAACAGGCATGGGTGCAGTTTGGACTGCTGGTTTACTTTGAGCTTGTTTGATGTGGATGCTACTGATACTGGTATCTTAGAGGGCAAAGGGGCCAATGCCTCCTCATAGAGGTAACAGTTCTAAATGCAAACAAGGCGTTCTCAGCTATTTAGTGATTTCCTATCAGGAAAAAATGCCAGAGAATTGAAAACACTGACTTTAAAAGTGCATCAAAGTAATTTGTTAGTCTTTGAAGTAGGAAGTTATTTATAATGGAGGGTGTTCTCTGATGGAATGATAGGCTTGCAACGTGAATGAGTGATCCAAGTCAGAAAGAGGTTTGTAAAAGGATACCAGAGCATTTTAACTTGGATTTATGAACTCTTTATTGCCTGAAACATAGGCATGCTACTGCCACTGCTATTTTGATAGTGATACAGTATTTTCCTCCTGCCCCCTAAGCAGCAATACAAGCAATACTGATTTCCCTGATTTGACAATGGCTTGTGAAAAACAACATCCTAAGCAGGTCTATGGTTTCAACCACAAATCATTGAAAATAGGGGTAGGAGCCCTCCAGGCACAACATTTATGAGTCCATTGAACACAGGTACTTAAAATCTCTTTTGATATGACTTTGGTGGGATATATCAGTAATGAGATGTCATTGTTAGAGACTCTTTCAAAACTTTGTCAATAACTATATAAGATAGAACTTGATTCTGCTGTGGTGTGCACTGCTGGCTGCAGAAAACAGATGAAGATTTGTCTAGTGATTCCTTCTCTTTTGGCATCTGTAGTATCCCAGAAGGGCTCCTTTCCCTTCTCCTGCTTTTACTGGTCTTCTCATTACATTTTAATATTGGACGACATTTTGATCATTAACATTTTGTGGCAGCCATTCAGATAGACTGGTATGGCTAGACTCAAGGCTAGAAAACCCTGTTTCTGAGCCACCTCCTTGCCTCTGCCACCTGCAGCTGTCTGCAGCAGGGATGGCACTGCTGGAGCTTTGATTTGCTTGCCTTTCCCTCTGCCTCACTTACACAGTAACCCGAACAGCAGAAAGGAGAGGGAAACCAGCCATGGGTAACTTACTGACAGGCCTGAAGGGTCAAAAAGAAGGTATGTTACCAGAGTATTGTGGTTGTTAGCAAAGGCAGCATGAACCAGATCCCTGGACTGAGCACCTAACATAGGCTCTCTCTGGCTGGTATTCAGTCTGCTCAGAGCTTCAGATCTTACTGACTGGCTGTGTACCAGCACACTGTTTTGTTCAATCAACATTAGACTTGAGATTCATGAGTGGCTGGGGGGCTGGTGCAAAAACAGCGGGGAAGCAATACAATCTCCTGTGCCATGCATTAAAAGCGATTGCCATATTTAACATGGTGCTGTGGTATGTGCACTGCTCCCTATGTTCAGCATCTCCTTCAAAGTTATCACTATCTTCTCAAACTCTTTTGTTAGTTATACTGTCTAGTAACACTGCCACTCCATGTTACATGCAGCAATAGGTACTGACTTGGCCTATGAAATACCATGGTAGGAAAGCTTTGGAATATTTGCAAATGTTTTCAAATGACATGCAAGGATTTAAATTTTTTTTTCCTTTTTCCCTAGGCAGGTATTTTCAAAAAAATATATTCAACGAAGTCCATGTACCCAGCTCATGTTGGCTTGGTAAGTTTCAGCTTAGCATCTGAAGATGTTTTCTGTCACTTGGACTGTTGCTTCCTGTGTTTATTTGCTTTTATTTTGTTAAAAAGAGACTATAAATATGTGGAATTTTGCTTCTAAGTAAAAATAAGCCTTCATAAGTAATTGCCTGAATTGCAATATGTTTATTATTTTTTGCAATTGCTGATCCTCTTGATGTAGGTCAGCACTTTTTTTGGTTCAAATGTTCCAGAATGAATCACACGAACAAGAGGAGAAAACTTCATTGTAATATTGCTTGGAAAGAATAGTCAACATAATTACTCTGCCTTATTGCTTTTTCCTCTGGCTTAAATAAGATAAAATCCTTTTTTTTTTTTTTTTTTCACAAGAAAAGTTGAGTAACAGGTTCATTTGGATGTCAAGAGGAGCCGCTTTTAAGCTTCTTGATCTGAACCTTGAACAACTGTCTAATCTGCTGATCTTTCTACTTTCACCAGGGATTTTACATAAAGTTTTGTAGAGGTAGCTGGAAACCCAGCTTTGTTCCCTGTGAATGAATCCCTAGTTTTCTTTTTTAAAAAAATAAACAAAACAAAGTTATAAAATAAAGATAGGTTCCTTTCATATAATGGTCAGAAAAAAAGACAAAGAGAAAAAATAGAAGCTAAAAATGTAAATGTAGAATATAAAGTGTAAATGGAAAAAAAATGATGAACTACAGGAAATGTTAGCATATATTGCTTAAAGGGAACAGTCTCTCATAGAGCTAAGATTAAATATTTACAAAAACCAATGAAAGAAACCATCAGACTTTTGAAGATAAAAAATTAAATATGTTAGTAGTTTCCCAAAGTGTGGGAAAAAGACAAAACACCTATTCTGTTAAGAAGTATGCTTGAAATAAGATACAGAGAAAACAAGGTGAATAAAGCTGAGCAAGAAAGCAGTAATTTGTAGTGCCACCAAGCAATTTTGTCTTGTCTTGGCCAGAGATGGAAATCAGACTTTATGGGATTAGACACAGAGTTTAAATCAGGTGGTGTCTGTTCATTTTAAGCCTATCTCTTGAGCAGCACCGAAACTACTCCCTGCATCTCAGGCAGAATAATTTTTAAAGAAACTTGATAATGCTTAGGGACAAAAGACCATGAGGGGAATTCAGGGCTGGAAAGAGGGAGGTTGAAGAGGGCAGAGAGGTGTTCAAAGGTGCACATGCATCAAGGACAATTACAACAGAGGACATGGCTTGGAAATCTGTCCCACCTGCACAGACATCAGTGCGACAACGAGAGGTCTGCAGCTGGCAGCCAGCTGCGAGGAAGGTCGTGCAAACAAAGGGGTGAGAGCATGCAAATGAATGCATCCCTGCAGAATGTGAATTGCTCATTGAGAGCAGTCCACAGGTTTTCATGGTGCACCGAAGTGGCTGCTCCTCCAGATAGCGTGGTTGCTCTGCGTTATACCAAGCAGCTGGCACTGTGAAGGCATCTGTACCCATCAGTGTTGCTGTGAATTTGAAGGGTACGGAGACAAGGCAGAAAGGGAGACACTGAAATGAAAGAAAATGTCACTGCCCACGTTTCTTGTTTCCTAATGAAGCTTTGGCTTTTAGCTTCAGGAGGGTTTCCCACCTCTGCTCTATGCTGTATGACCACAGACTGCCACAGATGTCTCTGCGTGTATGAGCCCTTAGGTAGGGACAGAGAAGAAAAGAGTGGCATAACTGCCCATACCTGGGCTTTGTGTTTGCTATTCCAGGGCAAATATCTTTTGCTTTTCATGGGTGTTTTGAAAAGTTACAGTTTCTGTCTAATGCAGAAAAAAAATAAAAAAAAATCCAAAATCTGTTTGCTAGTATGTCTGCTGTCACTGTTATCTTTCTATGTAGCTCCAGTAACCTGATGCCTGAGAGAAAATGCTAAGCAGTATATCTTTTTTTTTTTTTTTTTTGGAATAAGGGGAAAGAGCAACCTTGTATGGTGGAGAGGCACACTCCTGTCTTGTGTTATTAGACTGGATTTTAGCCATGCAACAGCTTGAAGTAAATGAGTTAAAACACAGGCCTATTTAGAGTTAGGTATGTAACACCAGGAACGCGGTGCTGACGTTTTTAGGATGAGTTGTCACTTTGGCCAAACCAAGCTTGGGTGAATCAGTTGGGATGAGAGAGGAATGGATCCTGCCAAAGCATCACCCCGGGGGCAAGGGACACCTCTGGGGCTCTGCCTACTGCCATCCTACCCTGCTAAGGATGGGGAAATGTGCTGGTGGCTTGGAAGTAACATGCAGTATGAAACTGCCTGGAGGAAAAGTTATCTCATTAATCTCCGCAGGAGCAGGAAGAAGACAAGGGCCGGGACCATCACTAGGATGCTCTCAGCCATGCGAGTCTTGTTTAATAGATGTTGCTGATTTAAGAGTTGTTGGCTTCCACAGCAATTTCTCACTCAATAAAATTCTCTTGAGTTCAGTTTTTGGGAATGGAGAAGTGCATTAATGACTGATGCATATGGAATGGGTTTTGTTTTGTTTGCTAAGCTTCTAGGCAAGGACACTGACTTCCTACCTGTTCTTCATGAAGATTCAAATAATATGCCTCAAATCTGGCTAGATTTTTATTTACAGCAGAACCCTGACAAGGAGTCACACTTGGACACTACTTTTTCAAATATAAGGTACAATACAATGTAGCTTATTAATAAAATAAAATAAAATATTATTAAAATTAATAAAATAAAATAAAAAATTTTAGATTGAACAGTTAGTTGATTTTTGGGAACTTGCAGGTTGCTTCAGCTAAGAATGCCAGCAGCAAGGTAATCCTGTCCGTCTTCAAATCCTGACTCTCTCACAAAGTAGAAACACATAGTTTCTTTGCTCAGAGATCCATATCTGTTCTTTTTAGCTCTATGTGGTGTCTTCCTCTCAAGGCTATTACACAACCATTTATGTTGTGCTCCGGTGTCTCTCTTGTTGGCCTCAGGCTCCCCATTTTCTTGCTCTTCTTGCCCCACTGGGAGAGCACCACGGTGCTGGCTGCTCTCTACAGAGGCCTCTGCCTTTCTACCTCTACTTTGACAACTAGTAATTGCAGTGAGCAGCTACTTTTGCAATTATCTTTAAGCAGTCATACGGATTTTCCCTTCTTAAAAGGAAGTTGATTTTAAATTATAGGAGTTGTACTTATGATCCTTGTGGGTCCCTTCCAACTTGGGGCATTCTGTGACTGATTCTATTATAACAATGAAAAAAAATGTATAGCGAACCCAAAGTTTCTTGACCTAATTTCTAAGCGCAGTCCAGTATAGGCAGATGGTGATAACATTATCTGAAGAAAACTTTTCTGGCTGGGTATCTTAAGTAAGAAATGAGAGAGATGGATGAAATCATTGAACTCATGGAGGAGAAGCAGGGGGTGGGGGGAATCTCTCCTTTTTGTTTGGACCATTTGGAGGATGCCTCAGGAAGAGAAGGTTGCTCTGCAACCATGTGCCGTAGTACTCACTGCTAGGAGGTGCAGAGCATCCAAAACATATGGACAACATCAAAAAATCCTGCAAAAATATGCTCTTTGGTGCAGTGGATAGTTTCCAGCTTTGGGTACTGGATCAGAAGGTCCTTTCTTTATTGCAGCTCCCATGTCCTGTGCAACACTCCCTTATGATGGTCATAGCTGTGTCCCTGCTGCCGCCTTCAGCCTTCTCTCCTTGCCTTGCTGCCTCCAGCATCTCTTCATCAGCAGCTTGCTAACCTGTGTCATTTTCTTGTTCCCTTGATGTGGAGAGTGTGAGGAAACCCGGCATTTGGATATTGGAAGGGATAACCAGGTTCATCAGTCAGACACATTTTAAAACAAATTGACAATGAATTAGGGGAGAATTCAGATTATAATCAAACTCAGCGTTAAGCATTAAATGGTAGGCAATAAACTCATAAAAGGGAGTGCAGGCTGCTAACTTATTCAAGAAAGAGACTCATCTACTTGTTTTTCTGTTTATTTGTCAAATGCTGATTAAGCATTCTACAAGACAAATTATCTGCTGTACAGACAGCAAGCAGTGCATTGCCACTGCCAGCCTGAGCTTTGTGACTTCTCAGAGGAGTACTTAACCTGTGCGCTTCTCTTCTTCCTATCTTTGCAAGATCTTTGACAGTGTTAGTTTTAGATAGGGTGATTATTCTTGGGGAAGCATAACAAACATCATTTAAACTAAATTCACCAGACCTGCTTCTCTGTAATAAGCATCAATAGCATTTTATTTATGTATTTTTTTGCACCTAGCTAGAGCTGCTCCAAAGAATGCTGCACTGGGAAAATTATGATGTCATTGTCGATGTCTTGCTTATTTACTCAGAATAAATGAACATCATCATGAAACTCCAGGAGGAAAACTCAGCTATGCTGGAGTTACAGAGCTATTAAAGAAGTTGAGACTAAGGTTTGCATTTGTCAGGGGTTATTTGGAGGTCACCATCATACACTTTTATTTGGAGTCCTGAATATGGATTTAAGTGCCTCACTTAAATAATTTTTTCCGTAAGGACAAACATTGGTTTGGCTCCTCTTGTCTGAAATACTGTAGAACAAATGTGTTACTGAATCACTGAAAATTTTTAAAAATTGTAAGGTTACAAAAAGGATAAATTCATAATTCTTCAGGTGTCTGTTTTGTAGTGTGCTTCAAATGAAAGCTGTAACATGAAATCACAAAGATGAATGGAGTGCTGAAACTAGCTGTCTTTTCTTTGAAAGAACTAGCTGTCATTTCTTCCTTAAGATGATTTACCCTTCTAGGTTCAGCAACTGTGCTTTCTTTGAAAGGAACAGCGGGAGAGGAAAGGATCAAAAGGAAGACAATTTCCAAAATGCTCTTCATAATTATTATAATAATGGTCTATTGCTGCAGTTTTCAGGCTCTACAACTAAGTGAATGATGAGCTTACATGGAATGATTTTTTTTTTTTTTTCACCAGGGTGAAACTAAGACAAAGATATAGCTGGAATGTAGGAATTGTTATAGAGTAGTGGATCACAGCTGTGGAGCCATGTGTATTGCTTTTGGCAGCATTACCTATGATTCAAAATCAAGATCTAGCAGCAGAGTTGCACAATGTTGTGTACCTGGGAAATATTCCTATCCCACTCTTTTTGCTGGATGCAAATATATGTGATTGGATTTTCTACTGATTGAATGGATATCAGGAATTATGTAATACCCTAAAAAATATATTTTCCAATATATCATATAGTTCTACCACACTGTGAAAACTGATTTTTTAACATATTTTCAACAGATGCACTGCAATTTCATGAAGACTCATCATCTTCTTTTTTTTTAATAGCTTGAAAAGTTCTACTGTGTTATTCATAATTTTCAATATCTGCAGAATCCTTTGTTTCTTTTTTTGTGACCTTTCCAAATGAGTACATCAATCTTTAGCCTTCTGTAGCCATGTTAAGCGTATCATTTAAAATAAAGTTCTATCTTTAAATTTAAAATACTGTTCTAGAAAAATCACCCCATTTACTTTTATTGAAAGGGCTCTGCCTATGGAGGTTCAGTAGATTTAATTTCTTACATTTTAACCAATATCTTCCTAATGTATTCTTTGGGGCTTATTTAAATTTCCTCACAGTAAAATATATCATTTGTGTTTATGGTGGTATTCACTGTTTCATCTTCTTAACTAAAAACATCAACACCCTCTTTTCATTTCTGTCTACTGTTCCATTTGTTTGGATGAAGAACCACAGCTTTTAGCAGTGTGCCATCTGCAGAAGGATGACTGTATGTTTCTTTTGCCAACAAAGAACATTATTCTTCACGGTGCTTTTTGTTTTCTTCATCACTTTTTGGCCTGATTTATTTTCTCTTTCACATCTTCTGTCTGGTTTCTTTCTGATCTAACCAGCTGCTGAAGATATACTTTACTTTAAATGATAGTATCTTTGATCAATTGTCTTACTTATTTCATGGCTGAACTGAAACTTCACATTAAATTTTTATAGGTCAAATAATCATGGAATTGTAGAATGGTTTGGGTTGGAAAGGCCCTTAAAGATTATCTAATTCCAACCACCCTGCCATGAATCATCATCATAATGATGATTCTGAAGTCCAGATCATCTTGTGAACATGTGTGGTTCCCACTCTTTTCTTTCTGCTGGTCGTTAATTAGTGAGCAAAATCTAGTGTTTTATTTTGCATTTTGTTCTTCATGATAATATGTTGAAAACTGAAGTTTTATTTATTTATTTATTTATCAATGATACATGCAGCTACAGTATTTAGTTTGGTTCTGACGTGCTGTAAACTGCAGACCTTTTCAATAATTCAAGGTCTTTCAATGGCTCCCAAGCTGGCAAAGCAGAGGTAATAGAAAAATTTGAGTGAATGCAGTTTTTATTTTGTTATCTTAGCCAATGGACCCACTCTTTGTGATCGATTTTCCAGCCACTTACGTGTATGCTACACACTGATTAGGTAAATGGTGGATACATTATGCCTATATGAGGAAAGGCCAGAAAAATTCAGTCTTGGGTCATAAAGCATTAAATTCACCTTAAAAAAAAAAAGAAAAAAATGAAAAAAAAATGAAGAAAAAGGAGCTTACATGATGATAAATTATATTTGTACATCTCTCTCATTATTTTGTTCAACATTATTAGCATGTAACATTTTTGACTGAAACCCTATGTATTATTTTGTCTGGTTGGAATCCAACTTGCAGTGAGTCAGTTGCTCATTGCCAAGGTTAACAACTCATAGGATGGAGAAGAGAGCTGATAAACTACTCACATCATTATTGCACTCTCTTTTATAAAGGTGGCTTGTTCTTATTGATCATCTTTCTAATTCTAAACCATCATTGGCACAATTTACAACTACATTGCTTTGCTTTCTCCCGATTGCATCTTTCAAATTTGATTATACTTTTAACAAAAAATACTTTTGAGAGGTTTTGTTTAGATTTGGTTTAGAAAATGAGCGTAGGCGTACAAATATAAGAGAAAAGTGTAGAAGAGCTGTTGTGAAATTATTGTTCTTTTTACATTAGATATCAAAATGACCCTTCTGAAAACAATTAAGAATAATTTCAAATGTCATATTTGTCACTGAATAATTTAAATGAGAACTTTCTCCTCTAACCTCATAGAACCTTCCCATCTTTAAAAACCCAGACCAAAAAAAAAAAAAAAAAAGTACTTACAGACTTAGGGATGTCTCCATTTTGTAAATTTCTGAAATCTCATTCCATGCCTTTTTTTGTTAGGACAGTGAATATACAGACCTGGGAGACTTCATACCCGCCTCCTGGGGTAGGGTGGTAGCTCATGGAGGTGGGAGCACTGTGAGGGTTTTGGGTCACTGGACCAGGTTTCCCAGAGGAGTTGTGAACTCCCTGGAGGTGTTCAAGGCCAGGCTGCATGGGGGCTTTTGGCAACTTGGTCTGGTGGGAGGTGTCCCTGTCCATGGCAGGGGGTTGGTGTTTAAAGCCCCTTCCAATCCAAACCGTTCTATAGTCTATTACTCTGTGATGTCGAAAACTGATACCTTATTGGTTTATAAGGAGAAGAGTGATTGAGTGATGGGAGAAAACTGGCAGTTGTTACTATGGTAAAGGGACTGCCTGTCATATTGTTTCTGACTTGCACGCATGTGTGCAAAGGAAAAAGAAATATGTTACCCAAGAGGTCTCATGGAGGAGTTACTCCTGCTCTGGCACAAAGGTTTTCGTGCCTTTTCAGCAGTGAAATAAGAGGTGACTACTGTCTGCTGTACATTAAGTAGTGCTGAAAACATTGTGAGTATAGGTGTGAAGGACTGAAGAGAGGATATGGGCTATACAGTAGTTTTCCTGTGGTTTGATAGGGTGTTAAAGCAGATGAGGATACTATTTGCAGAGACATGGTGATATTACTTAGTGGAGCAGGGTTAGCTGGCTGGGTGAGTACTGACTGCATCCTGTGGTTTCTCAGGATCTACTGAATCTTAACAGAAACAGATATAATACCACCAAGTGAACTTCATTTGAGCAAGTTTCATGGCACATTCCCCACCAACGTAAAACTAAGTTTCTTGTCTTTGCTGTTCACTGATTGGAGAAACCCACGCTTAGAACAGACCTGAAGATGTCCCTTTGTTTATTTCTCTGTTCCACTATATGCACAGGGCATCCAACATCCAACCTGCGCTGATCTCAAGGCCAGTAATAAGGTTTGCATAAACTCTCCATAAATTCATTGCTTCCCCTTCCCCTTCTTCTTCTCCTTCTCCTTTCTTCCCCTTCTCTCTCTCTCTCTCTCTCTTTTTTTTTTTAAATCAGTTTTACAAATCCTTATTAACTTCTGGTTCCGCTACCTCCTCTACCTCATGTTTCCTATTTGTATATTACTTTCCCTTTAGCTGTTTATAGCAGTTAGCATGAAATGTTTTATTTCAGAAGTGACTATTTGATAACTACCACAGTGAAAATGGTAGATCTGGAGTTCAAATGCATCTGCTGTTAGGTAAAGGGTGACACATAGTTCCTAGTTTTTTCTAATCCTTACTATGACTTTTATTATAATAAGATGGGAATTGTGGTTGTTCAGTGAAATGTTTAGAAAGTTTAGTAGCTAATGGGTATGGTGAGAGAAATTGCAGACATGGTCTATTTTCCAACATCTTGACAGTTTTATTGCTTACTGCTTATCATAGACTACTTTTTTCTTGTCATTCTTAAAACTGGCTCTCTCCTACATTGTGTCTCTGTGCCACACAAGGTTACCTGCTATGTAGAAATTTGGACACCCTTTTCAGCTCCTCTACCTCACCACACATCTAGGGAAGGGACACAGGTAGTCCTCATCTTAGGGAGGATGGAGTCTGACAGAAGCTTTAATATTAGTAAATCACTTTATGTTGAGAACAACTTGAAACAACTTAAACTCACATACACAAAGTAACCTATTAACTCCAGGGCTCTTTGTTTGATGGGACATGCTTTGAAAACAAGCGAACAAATGAACTTTGGAGAGGGAGAAGTCTGTTAATCACTTGTCTCTGCTTGGCATTTGCACATGTTCAGCTATGAGTGGGTCTTGGTCTTCCCACATATAGCTGTGCAGTTGCATCTTTTTTCTTCATCTTTGGGCTATTATAATAGAAAATCTTATGCTGAACAAGCTACTTGTGTGTTTGGTTGTTGCTTTTGTTGCCGTTTGTTTTGCTGCTGGATTACATGAAACATCTTACTGAAGGATTGCAGTCTTTCTTGGTTATATGCTATGGGCTGTACACTGAAATAAGCCCTGGGTCTACACAGAGTCCCCAGTCCAGCTGAAATCTCCAGCTACCTCTCCCCAGCCCTGATGTCCCTACTTCCTTGGCCCTACTCGAAGGCAATCCCTCTTCCACACCACACACTTTACATTTCTGTTTTTTATTTCCTAGTTTTTGATGTCTTCCAGTGTTCACCTTGCATTGCTTTCATATGCCACATGTGGCAGGCAGGCAGAAGTGGAGTTTGACTTAAAGAGCATGTAATGGGTGGCATGGGTTTTATAGTTGATATAGCATTTATCACGATGTGGAAAATGGTGTTGCTAAACTTCTTGAGGTCCTTGTTGCTCTTCTGCCTTCATGCCAACAAAGCATGCTTAGGTCACTGTTTATAGTTGTGTTCTTTTCTCTTCTCCCCAGGATAATGTGTCTTGGGAACCTGCAGTTCAAAAACTTGTGTTTACTTCTCAGGTTTGGAGTCTTATTTTATTCAGAATACTGCAAATTCTGCCCTAATGCAATTTGAGTAGGTGTGTGCATCTGTAAACATTAGAGTCCATAACTAGTTATTGTACAGAACTGTAGGGCACGTGGCAGACTGCTGTAATGTGAAAAAGTAAATCTGTATTTTTACCTTTTAGGGTGCAGCAGTCCCACTGGTTTTTCCCTATGGGGCACAGGGGAGGGTGTTACTGTTACACGGTGAGCTGCTGTACAGTACTGTTATATGCATTGACAGCAGTAGCAGAACTTGATTTCTGATAGCAATTATATTGTTTTCTTACATTTGATATGTAAGTATATACTGTATGTACATCCATCTCCCTCAGGGAGACGTTCGGTGAGTCTTCCAGAAGTTGGGAGTGTCTAGAGCTCAGCATGGGCCAGCTGTGCCCTCAGTGAATATTACTTCTGTGGATGCACAGAGGGTTTTCCTTCAGGAATTTTCTTCTGAAGACAGAGAATCAGAAACTGCCCATTTAGGATAGTTTGCAGATGCTTCATATCACTATGGAGGCAAAATGCAGATATACGGGGTGAAAAGCATGCCCCACAGGAGTATTGAACCTGCTTGTGGAAATAATTTACAGCATGGGTCTTTTGTGCAGTCACATTAGAAACATTCATACAGTGTACCTTACAGTTAAGATTTTTTTCCTGCCTTTTATGTCATACTAAGTAACTAATGTAACTATTTGAATTAATCAGCCACTTAACTCCTTTTATACACAATACACAATATTTTTTGCCAACAGAGTAATGTGATTTAACAGTGGTGCTTCACATTTTACTTCTCTGTAAGCTGGAAATCTGGAAGATAAATGGTGTGATAAACATTGGAGAGGCACCAGATTCCAAGGAGATTACTATTGCCTCTGTTATGTAAAACTAAACGAGAAAAAACTACTTTACAGTAACTTTACCTTTAAATTGACAGTTAAGGAAATAGTAAAACACGGTTGGATGGCAATCAGACTTTCTCTCTAATTATTTTACTGCGTCCTTTGTCACAGCCGCTCTGATTAGATTTCCCTTACAAGAATCCTTGTTACATCATGGCTGGGAGCAGAATGCCCTGTTCACACCATTTATTTCACAAATATTGGTCAGTGGCTTCTTTTTCAGACATGTGCTCACTCACCTCCACCCATTAAAAAACAGTCATTAATTTTCCTGTCTTTCCAAAGGTGATGGCTTCGAGCTTTCCAGTTGCAGTTGCCTTTCTTCTGCTGGCAGTAGCTCTGTAACTTTTATATCAGTCTGGCTTGTTCAGTTTCTAGCCTGGAATAGATTTTTTTTTTTTTTTTTTAATAAAGAGTAAATACTTATTCTTGAGAACCAGGGTCCAGCAGTGAGGTATTGTTACTTTAAGTGATGCTGACTTTTCCTGGAGGGTTTTAACACCAGGATGCTCATTGGCTACCATTCTAATTGCTTTACACTGCAAACGATGCCCAGGGGTGAAATAACACAAATACTGAGGCAAATTTTCCAACATGTGTTCTTTAAAATTCCCCCCTGAGCTGGAAGAGTGACCTTTGGTGAACAAATGTTCTTTCACCTTCAGTGTTCAAAACTATTAATGTTTTAGTATGCTTACATGATTAATTCACAGGCTTTCTTTTCAACACAGTAATTTTTGGACTCTGCCTTTCTTGTGGCCTCAGATTTGAGGCAATTTGTTCTGTAAGTCTGTCAATGGTTTATTCAGCACAGCTATGTTTGATTATATCTCTAATAGTTACTAAGAGTTGCACTCAGCTACTTTGGCTTCAGCCTGAGCAGCCTTTTGAGCAAGGAACCGTTAACCATGTTATTCTGTAATGCTGTTTTCTGCAGCTGAGATGAAGAGTCTGTAAGCAGGAACTGAATATTGAATCTCCCAGCAGTGTTGCTAGTTAATAGTTTTGCATGACAGTATGTGATCTGTCCTTCCTATTATGAAGCTTTCTCATATATTGCAAAAATTTAAAAACCTGCAAGGAGGAAAGGTCCTCCTCCTATATTATTATTATTATTTTTTTCAGCTGGAAGACAAGGAAGCTGTACATGGATTTCTGCCTCCTGGTGCTGTAGAATGGCTCTGTACCCTCTGATAAAAGGTTTCCACCTGTCCAGGTTTCATCAAGACCTTGGCACATGAGCCACAGGATCCCTCTTCGAAGATTCTGAAGCGCAGATCAAAAAATCAGAGTTGTGGCCAAGATATTTTCCTGGCTTACTTTTATGTTGTTAATAATTCACTCCTATACTCTGACCAAGGTGGTGATGTCTCTAAGCTTTATTTCTTAAACAAATCTGAATAATACCTTTTCCTTTTTCTTTTTTTTTTCCTTTTTCTTTTTTTTCCTTTTTCTTTTTTTTTCCTTTTTCTTTTTTTTTCATTTTTCTTTTTTTTTCTTTTTCTTTTTTTTCTTTTTTTTTTTCTTTTTTAATTTTTTCTTTCTTTCCTGCTGTCCTCATTTATTGGACATCTTACTCCATTGTCTTTGTTCACTCAGTGTGTAGTCATAAGGAATCCCGTTCAGCTAGACTTTGACTTTATAGGTTTTTGTGTATTTCCCTCTAAACTTCTCCCGTGTTTTACAGAATAGTTGGAATTGTTGGTCAATTTGATGTAATTTGCCTCTTATGAAACTAACATATGTATCTCCCCCACCCCAGAATCAGTGATGTCTGTGTCTGGTAGTGACTTTCTACAATGTGGTGTCAGATGGTGTTTAAAGTGTCTGTTCTGTGGGAAATTCCGAAATAAAAACAAAAAATAACTCCAAGCTGAAATAAGCCTTTAAAGCGTCTCATGGATGGAATATTTCCTTCCGTCTGTTTTCAAAACAAAGTGGATGCAGGACCTCCAGTCAGCACAACGATTGTCGGTCCTGGCCCAGGCATCTCACTGCTTATTGCTGCAAATCTCCTGAGCCTCAGTGTCTTGGTAAGCGGAAACAAGAAGTCCTCAGTGCTCTGCCCTGTGCCTCTCGGGTCCCGGCTCTGTGGCTGCCTGCAAGGTGGGCTGCTGGGCAAGCAGGCAAACTGGCAGGGAACCAGGCAGCTGGTTTCCTTCTAAAGATTTGATGAAAATGAAATGTACCGTGGGAACATGTTGATTTCATGGAACAGGCATTTTTCTAACGGAAAAAATTTAGGTTGGAAAATATCTGTCCGACTCTAATTGTAATGTTTCTCTCCAGACCATGGCTTTTGACTTTTCCTATGGGAAATCAAGGAAGCCCCATCATTGACAATGAGGGTATTATTAAAATTTGAAGGGATAAAATCTTTGCGTATGCACTCTGTGTTACCTATCCAACCCCTGCCTTCTTAGACCATGATGAATAATCCTTATTCATTTAAGTACTTAGAATTTACTGAAATGAACACTTTACTGGAGGCTGTATGAGTGTAAAATACATTACGTTCTCCACTTGCTGTGCAGGTATTTGTAATTATTCAAGTCATTCTAATTCTGATGGCCACACCTTTAATCCTGGTGGCACATCTCCCTCAGCACCACTACCTCTGTGCTCAGCATCCCTGCCGAGTACAAGTAAGGAACAAAGCTTCCTGTGGATCTTCCAGGCTATTTTGAGATTTGGGTTGCATATGGTGCAAGTCAGGAGAGGGAAACGCAAATTCTCCTGACAGCTGTGTTCACTTGTCCTGCTTCCTCTCCATACAGATGGTTCACAAATGCTGCAGCAGGATTAGGAAGGGGTAGGACCTGACCTGTTAGTTAGTCTGGGCTGATGAGTAGGGTGGAGTGTCATCTACTCCTGCAATAAAGCAGCAGTAGGTTTAGGAAACTTCAGTGACATATGGAAACCAAGATTTTCTGTTGGGAGTAGTTTGGCTTAGATAAATCCCACTTCAAGAAATGTTTTGGGGGAGAGAAAATTGATGAGACATTCAGTTTTGAGACTTAAAACTGGCTTTCTATGTCAGTGTTTTTGTTTAAAAATGTAACCTAATTGCAGGATGATGGGGGGGTGGGGGAGGAGGAAATATGGCTGAAGTTAAAAGGGTGGTGAACAATACATATGTTTCTACTTACCTGGAAAATATATATTTTCAGCTTTTTTATTATTATTATTTTTACTCTGAAATTCTGCCTTTCCTCTTTGAATAAAGAGGATAAAAACATACACAATTCTAATTTTATTAGATGGGATTTATTTTTTTAAATATATATATATATTTATATGTCTGGTTGGCTATCCTTTATTATGTCTTCTAATGAATTGTGTGAGGATGTGATTTAGCATTATATCTCCCTGATAAAACAGCTTTTGGAGTATTGCAACTGAAGCATAAATCCTGAACAAGAAGCAGTGCTTTCAGATGTGGTCCAAAGCAAGTCTTCCTCCAAGAAGATGCTCTTCCTGTGCATTTGCTTATGAAATAAAAAAATGTATAATTATGGTAAACAAAATAAGCGTAATTAGTAAGTAAGAACAAAGAGCAGTGAGTGACTTTTTTCTTCTTTTATTTTTTTTTTTCTTCAGGTACTGCCAAACAATAACTGTTTTCTGTTCATTGGTTTCATCTGCTTTTGTTTAGGAGCCCCACAGCCTAAGTTAGCGAGAACGCAGGTGTGCTCCAGAAACAAAAAGGCACTCCAGTTTGAAGGGAGCAAGGGATTTCTTTTCCTTCTTGGCTAACAGTCCTTCACCTGGCTTGAAGGTAAGCTGCGGATGCCTCCCCTCTTTGCACCTGTGCTCCGAGTGGGGTTGTTGGGAGGTGAATTCCCATCTCCTGCGGCTGTCTGGCATCATCTGGGGCTACTGTGTTGCAGAGAAAGCAGATGGCTCTCTGCTGGCTGTGGAAAGAAAATCACCTGAGAGGGGAAAGGAAGAAGCAGCTTGAGAAACTGCAACCCGCAAAAGAATTCAGATGAAAATGAGTATGTGTGCTGAGAGGTTTAGCTAAACACTATAAAAATTGACTTGTACATGATAAAACTCTCCAATATGAAGAGATCCATGGACTGTCTAGACCGACTTTTTTTTTTTTTTTTTTTCCCTTCTTAAAAGCAAACAGAACCACACATAACTAAATAAGTGCAAAATTCACACATGGATGATGCCAGAACGTAACAGCATTGCATGGAATAAATACTTCAGTAAGCTTGGTTCTGGTTTTCCTTAACTGTATCCCCTGTGTGATTGCTCCTCACAAACAACAGATACACATCAACATGTGTGATCCTTGCTCCTTAGTTAAAGCAAGAGGAGACTGCACTGTGACACAGAAATGCTATATTATATTATGAGATCCCATCCCACTGTTCAAGCATGCATTGAAATAAAGAGCATAGGGCTACCATACTGAAAAAGTGCATTGATTATGCCTAGGAATTTTACTGTGCTCTGAGAAAAATTTTTGTGAAGAAGCCCCCGAGCAAGTCCCTCCCATGGCTGTGCATGGAAAAGGCCCATGGAACAGGACACTTCATGAGCTCTGCTTTCTGGATTGGTTTCTGAGCACCTTGTTTGGCAAAAGAAGCATGCCAAGCACTCTTTCTTAACAGCTTGACATGGCTGATATCGAAGTTCCAGTGTCTGGGCATGCTCCTGAGTGCTGCTTTATTTACCAATGTGGACACAGCTCTAGAGTTATTTTAATCTCCCCTGCCAAGTGTAGGAAGGATCATTATAATGCGAGGGCTTTATCCTGCTGAACCTTCTTTGCTTTGCTTTAAATACATTGCTTCGTGTCACATCTGTCAGGGAATAGAGAGAATATGATTCTTTTTCTCTTCCCGTTGGTCTGCTTTGTATTTGAAGGCTGTTACCATGTCTCCCACCAGTCTCCTGAAGACTGAACAACCTCAGTTTTGTCATACTTTCCTTGCAGGTCATGTTTTCTAGACCTCTACTTATTTTCATTGCTTCCTGCCTTTCCTGAATGGGCATATAACAAAAATGCTTGTTCTGCCTGGGAGAGCTTAGCTAAGTGTTGAGGACAATATTGATAAAAATAATTTATGTTACATACGATTATCTTTCACTTTCCACGCAAGAATTGAATGGTAGAACTGTTATTGGTAATGTTATCTAAACCTTGACTTGACTAGACAGGATATTCTCCTGATATTTGATCTCCCTCCTTTTAACAGAGCTGCAGTAGGGATGATTCTGAGATCTGGAAACTGTACAATTCACATTATAAACACAACGTGACTCCACTTCTGAGGCATATTTTTACATTAACTTTTAACCTTGATGCTCTACAACAAATTAACTTTATACAGAAGTATTTTATGCACATAATGTTTTTCATTGTTTCAGACATAGTTTCAAATTTTCTCTCAGTGGTGCAGGAAGGCTTTGCAGAAGAGCACTCGTAGGTTAATGTCCCAGCCAGGGTGCACCGAGCATGGACTCACTGGGGGAAGTGAGCCCGGCGCTGTGGTTTGACATGCATTAGACCGATGGTGATGTCGAGATAGCTCTGGGACCTTCCTGAATTTTCCTGTTTTGCACGCCAGGTGAGAAAAACAGAGATGCTGTGCTGAGCTCCCCATGCAGGGTTGGGAGCTGCGATGTAAGGTGGAGACAAGCTCAATGGGTCCTCTTTGAAAGCACTGATGGGATTACGTTTTCTGTCTGTGCTTACACAACCTATTGTGTCTGCATCTTCACTGTACCTGAGCTGCTTTCCCCCTGGCCACCTTCCTCTTCAGTAACTGGAGAATCTCAAATGCTTCCACTCTTTTATTACACACAGCAGGAGCACCTATAATGTCCCCCTGTCACTGTTTCTGGGAACACTCCCTTAATTCTTACAACCACAAAGACTGAAATTTCTTTCACAGAAGCCAGTCTAATATTTGAAACATTTTTGTAGACATTGTGAGCTACCTAGCAATATCCAGGGGATCTAGAAAATTCCTGGTCTACAGAGGTTGTTAAAAATATGCATTTTCCAAAGCAGTAATGGAACTTCAGTAAAAAAGCTCTTTTTCAGAATATCTTTCTTTCTTTCTCTTTCTTTCTTTCTTTCTTTCTTTCTTTCTTTCTTTCTTTCTTTCTTTCTTTCTTTCTTTCTTTCTTTCTTTCTTTCTTTCTTTCTTTCTTTCTTTCTTTCTTTCTTTCTTTCTTTTTTCTTTCTTTCTTTCTTTCTTTCTTTCTTTCTTTCTTTCTTTCTTTCTTTCTTTCTTTCTTTCTTTTCTTTTCTTTTCTTTTCTTTTCTTTTTCTTTTTCTTTCTTTCTTTCTTTTTCTTTTCTTTCTTTCTTTCTTTCTTTCTTTCTTTCTTTCTTTCTTTCTTTCTTTCTTTCTTTCTTTCTTTCTTTCTTTCTTTCTTTCTTTTTCTCTCTTTCTCTCATTCTCTCTTTCTCTTTCTTTCTTTCTTTCTTTCTTTCTTTCTTTCTTTCTTTTTCTTTCTTTCTTTTTCTTTCTTTTTTCTTTCTTTTTCTTTTCTTTCTTTCTTTCTTTCTTTCTTTCTTTCTTTCTTTCTTTCTTTCTTTCTTTCTTTCTTTTTCTTTTTCTTTCTTTCTCTTTCTCTCTTTCTTTCTCTCTTTCTCTCTTTCTCTCTTTCTCTCTTTCTCTCTTTCTCTCTTTCTCTCTTTCTCTCTTTCTCTCTTTCTCTCTTTCTCTCTTTCTCTTTCTCTCTTTCTTTCTCTTTCTCTCTTTCTCTCTTTCTTTCTCTTTCTCTCTTCTCTTTCTTCTCTTTCTTCTTTCTGCCTCCCTCCCTCCCTCCCTCCCTCCCTTCCTTCCTTCCTTCCTTCCTTCTTTTTTCCTTTCCCTTTTCTTTTTTTCTTCTTTTTTTTTTTTCTCTTTCTTTGACAGGTTTAGGAAGAATCATAAGGTAACTCATGATTTTCAAAAAGGATAAAAACGAGGTGTCTCCTTGAGAAAACACCTGATGTAAAGATTACAACAGGTAACAGAACATTATTCATATTTTTACACGTTGAAAAAAAATAATTACAGCTCCATAATGTTGAACGTTGGGTTGCCTGTTGAACACAAGTCCTATTTAAACTACTTACACCTGTCTTGTCATCTTTCTGTATAGCAGCAATTCTTATTCCCTAAGCCCAGAGAGGCTTATTTCCTCTGACTGTTATAGCACTGAGGACAAAGGGAAATGAGTCCACATCTATAGCCTTATGCATTTTAAGTAGTTTTGGTGTCAAAATCCATGTCTGGCAGCCAGAATCCCTGATTCCAAGTGTGGAAAGTGATATTTGAGCCCAAATGGTGAATGTGGAGTTCCAACATGAGCTTAAGAAAACAAAACACTAAAAACCATTATTGGACATTTCAGTCTCAGGAATCTGGGACGATCAATCTGTTCCATAACTGCTGCATGTTCCAGGGACGCAGGAGAGCCATGAGTCTGAAGTTGGAGGAGTGTTAATAAAAATAAATAAAATTCCAGTGTTTTGGCAGCAGCTGAAATGGGACAGAGCTGGAGATGGGATGGATTCCTGAAAGACCCTCTTCTCCTTGTGGAACAATTCACATTTCAGATGGTCTGGCAATACTCTGGGCTTCTGACACTACCTAAAAAAAAATAAATTAAATACTTTTTTCTTTTATATGTGTTTCTAGTGGTTTTAGAAAGGCAAAAGGCTTCAAACCTATTGCTTCTTACAAGGAAAGTGTCTTTATATTTCTTCAGAGAGTTGAATATGGATATCTATGCCAGGTTGGAGACCAGCAGCACCAGCAGCTTGATAAAACTGAGGGATAAAGACAGTTTTCATCTCAGCCAGTATAGATTGCTGTGTCCACAGCTGCAGAGTTCCAGTCATAGATTTCTCTCCACCTGGTTGTCAACAGCAGCTCAAGATCGTTTGGAGATTTGGAAATAAATTCTTGAGCCTGACCATGCAATCTCTCTTCATGAGAAAATATTGCCCATTGCACCTGTACAGCACAATCCCTGCAGAGGAGGGGAATGATCTGCAAAGCAGGCAGTTGGTCCAGCGTGCTATAAACTGCAATTTAAGAAAGGAATGTGTTTGGATATGAAGTGCTCAGAGCAGCCCTGAAGAAACATTTATGAGACAATGCAAGAGGCTTTGTGGAAGCAGGGTTTGCTTTTTGCCAGAAAGAGTATCAAGAGGTAAGGTAGTTGTACAAAGGCTGTGTGCTTTTGGATTGAATCCTGTTCTTAAAGGGTGTTGAATGGATTACAACTTTGTATCTGGTCTATTGTGCAGTTAATGCAAGCTGTGCTGGTCCTGAAATTTTCACGGCAAGTTGGTGAGCCAGAATATTAAAAGGTCTAAAGTGTCTGTCAGGCAGAAAATTTCATAAAGCAGCACTGTGTATGCTGGTTCCTTCTAGTAGGTGGGTGTGAAACACCAGGTGTTGGGCTGTCATTGGGCTGGCACTGCTTAGACCACCTCCCCCACAATATGCTAAGAGTACCTGCAGTTCAGGACAATGGATGTTACAGCATACAGGCACATACACAAGTCTTCACTCTTCCTTGCTGTGTCTTCTGCTGGCCATAGGGAAAGACTGACACAGGTGATGTTATCTCTGTTATCTCCATACTGTTATCTCCATAACATCCCAAAATTCACCTGCTTCAATCATATTCACTGTGCAAGCAATGCATCTACATCTTTTTATACAATGATACCAAGGCAGTACTCTGTAATCTTTTCACTAACTAACTAATGAAAAATAAAATTTACTCTGTAAATGACTTAACCTAATTGATGTGCTAGGATAACCGCCCAATTAAGCAGTTGACTAAAATGAATAAACCTTAAATGACTCAACAGTATGCAGAGGAAAATATTTGTAACAGGTTTCTGAGAAGTTATATTCAGGATTTGCCTACAGGGCAAAAACATATTCAGAATTTCTCTACAGGTCTCCTAGACAGTTGGCTTTACTGCTGTGTGTAGAAAATGTGGAATCGTGATAATTGTTCTCCTTCTTCCCAACAGTATAGCTCCATAATTTCATGTGGATTAAACTAAAAATAGAAGTGTGCGTAAAGAAGTAGTAACTTTAAAAAGTTTTTTTTCCAGGAGTGTCTAAGCTTATTGCAAAAGATACATATAACCTTGCTGGTTTGGAGTTGAGACCTTGAGTATCAGCTTTTCTTCATACATTGCTTTAGAGTTTTAAATGCACCATGAAGTGACTGCAAAAGAGATGATCTACAAATGTTTTAGAACTGTTCAGCATTGCAACAGTGGTTGCGATACGCCAAGATGCCAAGAGCATCTGTTTGCTGGCCCCTGGTTATAGAGGTCATACCAAATCTTGCTTTCAGCTACTGCAAGCTGCTTAACCCCATGGTGTGCAGACCTATGCTTCAGAGGTCTCATTATTGCGGTGCTGGACTGCAGTAACTCTGTTCTGGTTGAGATTTTTGGGGGCAGCTTGACTGCTTTAGCACAGCATTCGCTGGGATTAGCAGCACTCCTAGCTCTCTGATCCTGGTCAGAAAACTCCCCGTAAAGCACATGCAAAATAAAGTAAATACTCATGCTGTTTTTACAAAATGCACTTAAAGTAAGTTTTTCTTTCTACTTCATTTCTTAATTCTTTATTAATCTTTGTTTCAGTTTTCACAGAGGAGAGAAGGGCTAGGTTGCTAGATTTGCTCTAAACCATCTTAAAAAAGACTTTGAGCAAATGTGTCCCACAGGGTGCGATAAAATAAAATTCAGTACACTTCAGGCCAATATAAACTTTTCAAAATTGAAACCTTTCATATTGTTGGAATCATCACTGGAGAAGCTTTCCAAAAGTGCCAGGAAATGGTTTTATGTATGTCTGATTAACCCTGTCTGAGCAGCACAAGCATTAGAAGCTGATTAGATAAAATGCTGGTCCACACTTGCAGCTTACCTTGTTTTTTAATTGGTTTGACAGCGGAATTGCAGTGCTCTGAAGTTGACACCTACAGGCATTAGTGCTTCTGACCGAAGCACAGGACCCCGACTTTGTAGACCCAGATTATAAGAAAAAGCCTTACTGTGTTTGGTGCTACCCTGCAGCACTCACAGCTATGGCTTTTGCTTGCCTCCAGGGTACATCTATTGTTACACCAAAGACGAATTTGGCCTACTCTTCATACAGTTGCCAAAATTTTTGTTTATCTGGCCTCTCCTCTTATCAGAGGAGTTAGAGTTTTTCTTTTTTTGAAGAGTTAACCTTTTGGCATGCATTGCTGCTCTCTAGAGCCAATAGCCAATACAGCTTAAATTACTCAGGGGAAAAC
The DNA here is from genome assembly GCF_040182565.1 of Anser cygnoides. Classification (NCBI taxonomy): domain Eukaryota; kingdom Metazoa; phylum Chordata; class Aves; order Anseriformes; family Anatidae; genus Anser; species Anser cygnoides. The sequence continues at coordinate 7,754,124 of NC_089912.1, read as the reverse complement.
AAGAACTAGAAACAATAAAAAATAGGATCTTAACTGAACGTTGATGATGGTTTCTCCCCAAAAGGACAGTTTCTGTCGTATTCACTGGACAGTATATTCTCATGTTTTAGGAACAGCACTGCCTCTCCTATATGAATTTTAACACACGCTCTGGACTTTTTTGCTGCTGTTCAGTAGTCTCAGATTATTTCTTGCTGTACTAATGGTAATTTTAGATGGATTTTTTTTTTCTAGAAAAATGTTATTCTGTTGTGGTTGAAGGACAGACTAATTAAATTTATTATTTCAACTCCTTCTTAGGGAAATAAGATCATAAGTGCCTTCTTTGAGTGGAGAAGGGAATAGATATCAGAAGCAAATCTTACTGTGTTTTGATTTTTCTTTCTGAGTAGTTCTTTGGAAGCGTTTTGGCTAGTGAGCTAAAGCATCCTGCTTTCTTTGTGGCTGAGCGAGCAGGAGTGGAGGTTTTATTTTGGCAATCGTATGCCTTTCCTAAGGGCCTCTTGCTGAGTTTTGAAGTTTTCTCTCCCCTCGTAATTTAGTAACTGCATTGACATCACTGTTGGTTTATAGGTCTAAAGCTCAAGACATCAATGAGAAGAATAAGTTATTTTAGATTGAAACTTGTGATTTTTCTCTTCACCCATGCAAATGGTGTTGCAGTATTTGGTTCTGATTAAAATATAGCCTGAGGTTTGATATCTGTATTTAACAATAATGCGCATTTTAAGTACTATATCATGTACTGAGCATATAAGTGGATAGAATAGCAAACTTTGAATTTAGTTTGATTGATTGATTGATTTTAAATGAGCAAATTCTCCACCACAAGGGAGTAGCAACAAAATGTTATAGCATTTGCTTCCTGAAATCGCTACGTTTTGCTATCAGATTGCTGGTATGTGAATGACTGTAGTGACAACACGTAAAAGCAAGTGAGATCTGGAGAAGGAAGCAATGAACTTCAGAGGCTCTCTAACAAAGTTCCAGCCACATGCTTCTTGTCCTGTAAACAATGATCAAACTGTGCTTCTCCGAGGCATTACAACTCTGACTGCACTTTCCCCCTGTTTTTTGGCTGGGTGATTTATGAATACATTGACAGTGTTTACTGAAAAGGTCCCTTCTGTTGCTGACAGCTGGTTGTCAATTCTTTTTTTTTTTTTTTAATACTCTTGCCAAGTGGTCCCTCTGTTTTACAGAGCATCACCTGGGCTTCTCTGAGCTAAAGGGAAGGCAAAGGCTAGGAAATTTGGATATGGAGTTTTTGAACTGTTGTCATGGGTAAAAAACAGTGACTTGACCTACTGCAAATTGTTTGTGAAATTTACAAATAAAAAATAAGAAACTGCAATAAAACTACAACTGATGTTAAAACTACAACTGATGTTACAACTGAAGGATTTTGTTAAGACTGTATTCGATGTAAAAAAAAGTATGAGATGAGACAGAAGTGAACCAGCCACAGCATGTTCCTAACTATTAGGAAAAAGAAGACAGTTGTATCTTCCCAGTAAGAAGTGTTGGCCATGGTCCATTCCTTGGCTCTGAGAAGTTGCCTGGCTAATTGTGATTCCGAGTGGTGAAGATCTGTGCCGTCCATCGTGGAGGTAGACAAAGTCTGGTTTTCTGGAGAAGATGTAAATTTTACCACCTTTGCTGCCATTTCTATCAAATTTTGGGATGCTGTGGTCTCGTATGATTCTTCTGGGACTTCCTGCTCCTCAGCCCAGGAGAGACAACTAAGCATCCCTGTTATTTGCATCATCTCGGGCTACATTCTAAAATCCAGGTGGGTAGTGAACATGTAGTCCTGGTGGCCTGCATTTTTTTGCTCTCTGTCTTCCAAGCCTGGTCTTGTTTTCTTTCCTCTCCCTATAGGAAATTTCTCTCCTTTTTCCTCCCAGATTGGTGCTGCAGATGAAATTTTCTGAGCAGAAGCCTCTGAGAGCAGCACTGTGGGGAGCACAATGGCTGTATGGTACACAATGGCCAGCTCTAATGGTTGATGGATGTGCTGTGCCTGTTGCTTTCAAGACGTACTACAAAAACAGACAGCACTAACATCAGATACTGTCTTTTATTTCTACTGCTCTTTTCCAACAAGAATGGCACTGATGATGACTTTAGCCTTCAGCTGTTAAGCACTTTTTTCACTCTTTCCCGAAGTGGGTAGTTAATAAAAGCAAGTTGAGTGTACTCATTTTTTTCTCTGTCATGGAGGATGAGTTGGACAAATCATTAAAATGAAAGCCACAATAGTGGTTTACCTCTCACCTGCTATAGCTGAGTTGTTTCACTTCAATAACATATACAGACTTTCTCTATAAAGGCAATTATTGCTAAGGCAGGGAATTCAAGTCTCTGTGCTTCACATCCTGAATGGCATTTAATGTACAGAGCTGAAGGGTCATTTGACCTCTCTTAAGATCTTAATTTCCATCAGATTTCACACCTGTGTTCCTGGGAAGAAGATTTACTACATCTGCATGTGGTACAAAGCATACTGCAAAGCACTGTTGTAGGAAAGCTTTCATTTGAAAGTCTAACACAGCTACCAGAAGCAGTCTTGCTGTGGTGTCATGGAGCTCAAAAGAATACACATTTTAAAAATTATTCTAAATCTGATAGTCTACCTTTCCACACCAGCCCAAATAACTCTCTCAGCTTTTCCTTTTGTAGTGATTCATGTTCACCGTTTTAACATGTAACAAATAGAAGCTGTTGAATACTGTAATTGATGTATATATAAAAATTGATATATATTATATTAATTATATTATATCAATTATATTATATATATATACTACATATATATATATATTCTGGCAAAGCTTGGCACTATTCTTGCATTTACTTTTTTTATTTCCTTTTTTTTTTCCTTTCCATTCTCCTCTCTTTCCCCTTTGCATTAACAGCATCGGTGCCCTCTCCAAAAAAATACAAACAGTGAAAACTGTGAGGGCAAATTTTTCTTTGTGTGGGAATGTGTTGTGCCCATCAAAGTCTCATGAAGTCAAGGAAAAAATCTGACAAAAGAATTTGCTTCCTAAGCAGAAAGAGGTAACATAGCAAACATACTTGATAATACCCTGTGGAAGAAATTTTATGTGAAATAGACCATAGCCAGAGAGCACAAAACCTTACATCACCTGTTGTATGGAATAAGACAACAATTTCCTGTGTTTCCATTGGTAAGTCCCTGATATTAAAAGGAGCTAACATACAAAACCCTAAATTGGTAGATGTTACACCTAGAACTCCACATTTCTCTCAGCACAGCTAGAAGTCCTGAAGTTAGAATAACTTGCTTAAATGGTGAAAATTTTGTGATTTTTCAGCATTTATGTGTTACTGGATTTACTAGACCAACTGTACCTCTCACTTTAAAGTGTTGTAACGCTGTAGTAATTGCGCTGAGTTTGGAAGACCGCCAGAGGCATTTACAAGTCAAATAGAGGACTTGGCCCTGATTAGCTGTTCACTGCTGTGCAATCTTCATTATGCACAAGACATGGGAAGCAATGTCTTGTCAGTTTTGAAGCAGGTTGAAAAAGAGGAAAATTTTCCTGGAGACAAAAGAAGCAGCCCAGCCCATAATATCAGTGTTCCCAAAATTTTAGTAGCTCTGCTGCTGAAAATTTAGGCAGTCTGTGTTGGAATCACTTAAGTGGAGCTGGGCATCAGAGCAGCTTTTACAAAGGTGTGGAAACTTCTGGCATCTTGGAGATGATGAAATTTACAGATGTCAATGATGTGGAGAAAAACAGGACAAATAAAAATTTCTTGATCTGGATTCAAATTTCGTCTTGTTTAAGGGAAGAACAGTGAGATATCAAAGTGACAGAGTAAATGGAGCTAAAAAAAAAAAAGAGAGTACTTACTATTAAAATGCTGTCATTTAAGAGTCAGGCAATGATCAGGAGCTGAACAGGATCAGGAACAGTGGTAGGAATGGAGGAATCAGCAGGCAGGCTGGGAGGGAACAGAATGAAGAGAAAATATGTTTAGGCTGTTGTTCTCTGTGCCACCTTGTAGGTGTTTGTCAGCTAGTGAGGTAATGCCACCTCAACAGAGAAACAGGGATTCTCTTACAAATTCATTTTAATTCTTGATTGTTTTATGAATGCTGTCAAGCTGAGATAATTTGGATTTATTTAGGTGTGCAAATACATGTTTTTAATCTCTATGGAAATTGAATTTCATATTGAGAGTTATTTGAGGAGATATTTTTCTTAATAAATCCCTTCATGTATAGTACTGAAAATCAAGTAAGATTATCACAGGGCTACTTGAGGTAGACCTGTGTATTTAAAAGTCAGGTCTTTCCTTTTTTTTTTTTTTCTTTTTTTACCCTTTATTAATCTGATATGTATCGTTACAGGCATTGCGCACTGATTGTCTTTCTTCAGTAATACTGCCCATAGATTTGCCAGACAAAGGTTGATACCTATCTTCACAAACCACTTCCCTCAAAGTTTCAGACTAAACGGTTCAAATTTTCTTCCTTCTCCATTTCTGTTGTTTGTAACCAGATTACATCCCAAACAGCTCACTGGCAACAGTTTCTTCCTTTCCTTCCAGCATTGTACAAGATTTTGCAAGTTGCTTGCACTTTATTTTTCCCCTGTGCTCCCACATAAGTGTGAATGATTCCAAATAGTACAATTGTACATATTTTTATAGTTAGCCTTTTACAATGGTGATCAATTTACTAATGAACAAGCAGAATTGCATTACAATTCTATACAATATTACAACGAGTTTTCTGCCCTTGCACTGGTGTGTCTAATTGTTCTTTTTATAGGGACTCCATTACCTGGTAACCCAAATCATTCATAATGTTGTGTGCTTGCTAAATCTGCAATGCATTATGGTTCACTTGATAGTGTGTCAAATACTGTTCCCCTGTATGAAAGGTAAAGATTTATTTATTTATTTATATAGTTATTTTTGTTAATGTTGCTTGGCAAAGAATGTGTTTACTTACAACTTAATTATTGCATTTGGACATGGAAGTTAGCAAAGAACATTTAGGTTTGCTATCTAAACTTAAGTTCAAAGGTTCTTGTGACTCAGCTTCTTTTCTCTAGCCTCGGTTTGGATAGGAAATTCTAATACAGAAAAACTCATGCCCTTAAAACCACCGGTGAAGTTCAGCATGTGTTGAGTAAAATATTTTCTTAAAAAGTGAGCACATAAAATGATGGATAGCAGATGCTTCAAAGAAAGGTTAAAAACACCCTATCCCTACAAAAAGCTTAAAGACTATTTGGAACAGGATGTTCAGTGTCCAAAATACAAAGTTGTGACTAATATTTGTCACTTTAATTTCAGAATATAAATTCTTTCACTTCTCAAAAGGCTCTGGCGCCTTGCAGTCCAAAGTCAACAGGCTACTTGGCCCTTCAGTGCGTAATTTGAAAGCCAACACTGTAAGTTAGTTAAAATCTGGGGAGCTGCAATGAGTCACAAGAATAAATAGTACTTGGAATTTGTTAAATAGTCATTAAAAGTTAATTGATATGAACATTAATATTTTTATTGAATTATTCAATATTTATACTTGAACTCCTGACAATATCAACGGAGAATTAAATGTAACACTGAATGTTATTTATTCTCCTAACAATGGAAAAATCTTCTGGTAAGGTATCTGCAGGGACTAGAGATTTTGAGTTAAGATAAGTGTTAAAAAAGAAATACTAAATGGTTTACTTTTTGGTTTTACTCTGAGCTGTCCCATGTGCTCATTGAATACAATGACAGTAGGACCAGATGCTTTCTCTTTTCAACCAAAGTCACAAACTGCTGAAGTACCAGCTGGGTAGTTCTTTTTTCCTCTCATGAAAAAAAAACTCTTCAAAGGTAGAATATGCAGTTGAAGCAAAATGGTAAGTAACTTTGACTCCAAATATGGGAAAACATTTGAAAATGTTCAAGCACATAGTATGACATTTCTCCTTTTTTTTTTTTTCAGAGGTGAAAAGTTTTTTTTTGTTGTTGTTTTTTTTTTTTTTTTTTTTAATACCTTATTCAAAAGAAAATCTTTTACTCTTTGCTTTTGGAACTGTCATCTTTAATGTTAAGATTGACCAACATTGTATTTAAAAGCAGAAATAAAGGAAACATAGAAATGGTTGTAGATTCTGGAAAACAAAACACATCATACTTCATTAAATTCAGTTTGTCAATTGGACCTTAAATTGTATTCTTCCACTAAAAAAAAAACAACCACCACCAACACCAAAACACCAACAGTCATTTCCATACCCCAACCTGTAAGCTGAGGCTTTTAGTTGCTCAGTTTTATATCTTTGAAGAGAACCCAATGGTGACAAAGACCAATGAACTCAGCAGATTACAACTGGGCTTTTAGCATACATGATTGAGTTAAACCACAACAATGATGGTTGGTGATGAAAACCTTTACGCAACATATAACACAACTTGCCAGTTTACGAATAAAAGAGACTGTGGTAGGTAACCACAGAGTAATTCCATACTAACTGAGTAAATGATTTCAGAAATGAAAGAAAAGACAAGGAAAAAAAACTGATTACAACTTATATTTTCATTTGGTTTCATTTTAGTGAGACCAACTTACTTCTAATATGACCTTTTCAGTGATGAATACCGCTTCCTACACTTTCCTTTCCATGTCACAGTGTCCATCTGCATTGTGTTAGAAAGAACACCATATAGTTTTGGCAGTGTGCTTAGAAAAATTTTCAACTAAAAGTAGAGAATTCAACAACACATCATAAACAAAGATAATCCTTTTCCCTGCACATGTTCCCTCTCCAGTATAAAAGTGACATTTTTCTTTACCTATGTTTTCATGGATGGGAGAGGGAGAAATTGAGTTAAAAAGGGATGTGCTTCTTTAATAAAAGGGTCCATATCTTCAAAAAGGTAGTATTTTTGTTTCAAATTATTATGTGAAAATTAATTGATTGATATCCTTATCCATATCCACTCCCAGACTCTTGGGAAAGAGAATGATAGAAATATAGAAAAAACAAACAAACAAAGTATGCATAGCTTTTGTGCCAAGGTGAAAAGAAATGTAGGGACAACTTAAAAAAGAGGCTTTTTGTCTAATGGGTTGCCATTCACTGACATTGAATCAATTGTTCTAATTACTTTTCATATCATTCTCTGGAATAGGACGGTGGGATAGAATATCCCTAGTTTCAGCTTTCACTATCAAAGCATAAATTTAGGAAACTGCTTGGGCTGAGATATTTATCTCTAAAGTAGATAATCTTGGCCAGGATAGTTTTAAGTTTTTACTGGCCTTCCAGTGTGGGAAAAAGAAGTAGAGACTGAAATGAGAAGAGACAGACCTTATGGAAGTGGGGACTGTGGGACCTTACTTGCTGTCTGTACACCATGGGCCAAGAACTGCTGACAACTGAAACTCCTTCCCAAAATTCTGAGGATCATGGAAGTCTGGTTTATTTTTATTTCCATATTCTTCTATCTTGTCCAAACCCTACCACTTTTGGAAATGAAATATTGGGCCATTTCTGGAGAAACTATTCTGAGGAGAAACCTGACCTGTCTGGGCATCATGGGGGTTGATCATAAAGGACAGAGTAATGCTCATGGGAGGTCACCTGCCCTATTTATAGAGTGAGGTGTGTTGTATCTTGAAGTTTAATCACTGGAAGGTATTTATGTCCATTCAAAAACCTGGGAACAGGCTGGAACCTCATTCATGTCTGGAGTCAGGCTCCCAAGAAGGATCTTAGCATCATGTGATCCTGCATACTCTCATTTGGGTTAGCACGTGACAGTATGGGTAATTTTCCCTTTATGTCAGAGAGAGATGTGGTACATTTTTGAGAGCTGTATTCTTGGAAGAAGTCAGGAAAATCTGAGCTGAACAGGTATCATTCTGTTCAGCTGAACAGGGCTTTTAAATTAACTCCCTTTGGAACCCAAGGTCATCATTTTGGAAGTCATCTACAGTCAGCAACTATGGTATGTTCTTCACCCTTTTCATTGTGGCAGGCTGGCACAATGGCTAGCTAATTTGAAAGCTAGCTAATTTGTTATGTTATTAGAAAATTGCATTTTGGGAACGAAGACTTTCCTTTTTTCATGTTTGAAAGGCCAGTGTACATGACAACATAAAGAAAACCCCTGCTACAAGACACTGCAGGTGGGAATGGGGCTGAGGCTCAACAAAAGATCACAGAACCTCCAATTTTACTGCAGACTTCAGAAAACAATGTTTGGTTTCTATTTGGAAGGGAAGAACAAAAATATATGATTGAGGCTAGGAAGTAATACCATAACAGAAATGGTGTACTGTAGTAATTATAAATGTACTCTAAAAAAATGGAAACTGGTAACATTTTGTGTGTAGTAAAACAAGTCTTATTAATGTTGGTTAAGACTTCTGCCTGCCTGCCTGCAACTGTAAGTTTTAACAAGAAAACCTGAGAATGTCTATTTATTATTTAAAACATTGCTCTGCTTCCTCTTTTCTACTGATTTAATACTAATATACAATTATGTTCCAGGAGCTTTATTCCTGATTTATACTGGGCTAAGCAGGAGAATAATGAAGCCAAGATCCTGGTGGAAGATATGAAATGTAAATTGGTGACAGTTTTCTGCTGAGATAAGCCTGAGAGGTCTGGAGGTTATCAAAGAAATGATGAAATGAATTGACTGTGGAGAAGACAAGGTTGCACAAGCTGGGCTTGACCCAGGCCTCACCTGGTACTTGCTGGTCTTGCAGTTTTTGACAGACCCACTGGCAACAGTCTGGGAAAGGAGCTGTGGAATTTGAGCATTTAGATGGAGCAGGGACAACAGCTTCTGAACTACTGCCTCTTGAGAAGGTGAATGGGAGGGCAGCTCTCACTCCTAGTGCTTGTGTGAACATTTTTCCTCCTCCTTCTAGTATCTTGCTAGTTGAGAAGGCTCACTGCTATGGCTGTTTGCATGCAACTGAGCTCTTTTGGGGAAAAACATAAAGAAATATACACCCTCAGAAGTTAAGAGGAACAGGGTTTCATCCTACTTCCAACCAGTGAGATTTATAATTAGTTTTTTTTCTTTTAACTTTTATCCCTATCCTCATTTCTTAATGGTTTATTCACCCTTTTGGAATGGACATAATTTCTTAATGGTTTACTTACCTTTTTGGAATGGACAGGACCTTGCTGTCCAGCTCACCTGTGAGAAGCTGTTTTCTGCAGCCTGACAGGTTTTAGAAAGAGAATTAGCACATGCAGTATGAAAGGCATAAAAGTCAAGTCATACAAAGCAGGTGCTAAATCAAGGACTCTTTTACCAGATGCTTGCAGCCTCTGCAGCCCTTCATCTACCTGAAAGTGCTTTATATTTGTACATTTTCAGCTGATTTTTTTTTTTTAAATTCTGACTGCAATCTACTACCTTTTTTTTTTTTTTTGTACTAAGAGGAGACTGTATTTGTAGTATTTTCTTCATTGAAATATCCTTTTGATCATAATTATCTAGAATCATAGAATTACCTAATCAACACTGCAAAGGAGTTAAAAAGTAGTAGTGTATCTTAAAATACATAAAGCTTTTGTTACAGGTTTTGCCATCAGCTTATTCATATGCAACTTACACTTTTTTACCTCTTTCTAAAGGTTCAAAAGTAGATGAACAAGTGTCTTCTCTTCAAGTTGACTTACCTCTTTTGAAATTCAAAATCAATCCATCGGTACAGTTTCTGCATCTGTAATGGGAATGACATATCTGTGCTTTGCAATGCAACCCTTTTGACATCATGCAATCTTGATTCCGTTATGAGGTATCTGTTACAAGGATGAAAAGCAGAAGTGTGCTACAGGGAGTGAGAAAGATCTGCTGACCTGGAACCAGTCAAATCTGTGGAGGCATCTAGGATGAGAACATCAGAAGCCAGTAGCGCTACTTAACAAAGCATAAGTTAAAACTCATGAGAAATCAATTTATTAAATGGCAAGGCCTGTGTAGAGTATCTGTGATTCTTACTGTAAAAAGCACTTCAGCGCTCTTAAAAATGAGGCATGTCTCAAAGAAAGATCTAATGGTTTTTGAGGATTCTTAAATTTCAGTAGCAACCCATCTCTGAGTACTTGATTGACTAACACTGTATCTTGTAAGGAATTCTGTGCCCACACAGGTGACAAAACAGAATTAATATTTACATGTTTTAGTTTGAATGTGTGAATTACAATCTCCTTTATTATGGTTGCAGTTCTTTTTTATTAACATTTATCATGATCTGAAGGGTACAGCACGAACCTGTGATGCTTTAGGAGTTATTGGGCAAAGACTTTATTGTGGCATGTATCATCCTAGGGCTATAACCTTGGGTTTAGCAAAGGTGGTTGAACTTTGGTTTGCTATTAGCAGCAGTATCATTATAACTGACTTTCATCAGATTTAGATGGAAAGACCTGTTTTCTATCTGGTAGCATGAGGGTATAGGAAAGATCTTCTAAGACTTCTGCATCTCTTTACTAAGAGTTTCTGGCAGGCCAAATTGTCATGCTGGCGTGCAGGTCAATCTCCTATAACCATTCCCAAAACAATTGTTACAATCATTTCGGCTGTACTTTGCTTTGCAGTCCCATGAAATCATCATGATCTATTTTCTTCTCATCAGTTTTAGTGTTGTGAAACAGTAACACTGATGCTACTTGAATTACAATGGTGTAAAATTGACCTCGTAAGAAAAAAAATAAGGATTTGCATGTTATCAGTATCACTTAGCACTCTTAGTAGGGAATTAGTATGGTTTGAGAGGGCAGGGTATGATCTGTTACCTAAATCTAATATATATGAGCTATTGGTAATGCAACAATACCTCTAGACAGCTTTCTATATAGGAGGTAATTGAAAAAGATATCTGTTGTACATTTCGAGGGAGGAAGTGAAGTGTTTTTTTCACTTTTTTTGGTATAGTTACATTTATAAAGATATTAACATGAGTGTAAATAAATGTACAACATGCACACATATTTTATCTGCTGATGGTTAAGATGTCCACAACATTTTTTTTTGAGCAAAGCCGGTAGTCTACCTTTTCTGTAAGGACTTTCCCTTATGAACGAGAAGGAGACAGATAACTTGTATGTCTTCTTTTGATTTATTAAGAAAGGATTATTTGTGATAGAACTGAAAGAATATGACAATAATTTTTCTTCAGAAAACCACTCCCATCTATTGACTTGTTTAAAGCACAGCAGCAATGAGAGCACCTGGACTGAAAAATTAACTGGTTTAAAACAAAACACAATCCCTTCTTTATCAACTGATACACAGTTTGATTTGTTCAATGTACAAGCTTTATATATTAGCAGTGCAAACAAATCATTTATATGAATTTCCTTTCTCCTGCAGTCCTTGGGCTCACCTTTACTTGCCGGGTTCCTTGGAAGAGAAATGTTTTTACTGTATTGTCCTTGCTTTGTTCAAGACTTCTCTCTAGGAAGCACAGAGTGTTTTCAAGTCCTGCAAAAAAGTATCTTGTGGCAACTTAAAGGCGAAGTGGCAACTTTTGAAGGGAAAAAAGCATAGCTCTAACAAGGCCATTTTGTGAATGGTGGATGTCAGTCTTATAGCCTCACCCTTTCCTCTAACAAGCCTGCCCTGCCTTACAGATCAGTAGCAAGGATGGTTGCCCTTCAGCATGCTGCCTGTTTCCAGTCTTGTTCCTGGGCTGATGCTGACAGCAGTGAAGTTTTTGGTCATTCCAAGTATTAACCCAGTTGCCCTCTCTGGGTTGTGGTGTCTCACAGCACAATTTACTTCCAAACATTTGATGCCTCCTTGCAGAGCATTACCTGAAGTAGGTGTCTCAGCCTTGTGCTGGGTCTCGTCCAGAAACTTAGTGGTGTGGGACAAGCTCAGATCTTTCAGGGGTGGAGAATGAGTGCAGTCTACTGATTGCAGAGGTTTTCACTGAACAGGAAGATAGGGGCTAGTTGTCTGTAATTGTTGGTAACTGTGCTGTTCCTGCAGAAGGGAGAGGGAGTAGCTTGAGAGGCAAGGCTGCTGTTGGCTGAGGGTCAGCAAGAGAAAAAAGACCAGCTAGAGAAGAAGGTAGGAAGAGTCTGGAAACACTATTCTTGCCTGCATTCATAGCCACAAAACAGCCAGTACGTCTGTTTGCTGGTCATTGCTAGGGATTCGTCTGAATATTAAAAGTAAACCCTTTCTAGGCCTTATCATCCATCTAAGATTAATTAGACTTTAACATAATCTGTGGTTGCAATATACATATAAATGCTGTTTGTGGGCAGCTGATTTCTTCAGAAGAAATATATTGAGTGCGCCAGAGTCAATCCAACTGCAGTGATCTGGCTTGGCTGGGGGTCACGTTTTCTGGCTGCACAAACCCATTAGGACTGGAATGCCCTGGAAGAGAGAAAGATGGGCCTTCCCTCTGCCCAGCTACACGAAGGATAATGACTTCACGGGGATGTGGTGAGAGGTAAATCATTATGCTTCCAAAATGTTTCAAAATTTTTGGATGAGAGTTGCCGTGGAAGTGAAAATGAAATCAGTGTCACCCTAACACTGTCCAAGTCTGACAGCACAGATAGAGCTGGAGATGAAAAACATCTTTCTTTGGGGCTGGTCATTGTAAGCGTCCATTGGACTTGGGAGATCCAGTTCCTGGTGCTTAACATTAATGTGTTTACTTTATGGTAGTTTATATCTTCAGTACCAATGAAAAATTAGCAAAGAGGAAAAGCAGTGTGTATGTACCTTCTCTAATACGTACACACATAATTAATCATTTTATGCAAACTGAGGAAATCACACAGAGAAGGTGCAGTTGCAGAAACAGGAAATGGGTCATTTTAAGAGGTCTTTGTTGTGCTTTTTCAGAGTGTGGGGGGTAACTTTAAATGGGGAAAGCTTATTATATTAATAACTCAGGAAACAGTAAATAAATAAAATGTGAGACAGTTAATCTAAATTTAAGTGCCAGGGCTTGGATCCAACTTTGGAGGATAACACAGGAAACTCCAAAGCATGCAGTGCTTTTTGCAGAGAAAGTTTATCTCGGCATTGCCATCTGGCAGTGAAGGATGGGGGGCCCTGGGTCTAACAGTTTATGCAGCCACAGCAGAGCAGAGGGATCAGATCCACAGCTGAGGTGGGTCTCTGGGCTCTGCTTGCCAAAGGACTATGCAGGCTGAGGAGGTGGCCTGAAAGTCTAAGGATTCCCAAGCTGGTTGTCACTTATGGGATATTTCTCTTTCCACTGGGAGAATACTAATGCGAAGATAAGGCTATCCCAGTGGAGCTATGTTCTCTGCATTTTCTGGATGCCACCTGGACCCTCCTCTGTTGCACACTATTGCAGGGAAGTTGATGCAATTAATCGGTCAAAACGCTTGTCAGATATTTTAAGGTCTGCAGTAACAATATGTACTAACAATGGCTCTTGTACATGCTCTCAGGACAAGAATGATGAATGTTTAATGTAACAGCACAGAAATATACATTTATCACACTTCATTTCCTATGAACACATTGGTTTTAATGAGATATTTTGTTATGTATAACAAAACCAAAGATGAAACTTGCTATAAAAGACCCACCTGTAGTGTTCTGTATGAATGAATGTTAGCTACAGCCAGTCATTTCTGCAAGCTACTTGCAAGTGTAATTAAACACTTTAAAGTAATGACTCCCAAAAGAATACATTCCTTCAAAGAGAAAAGTGATTTTACATTCCCTCCTCCCATTTAAGAAGTCTCAGATGTGTTTTATAACCCTTCCAGGTTGTCCTTTACCCAGTGGGTCTTGTGCAGTGTGGTACTCTTCAGCTCACCAAAATGTCTGCGCTGAAATTAAGATAGTTATTTGGTTTAGCACACTTAAGTTATTGACTTGTTATACACTGTGTGAGATGGTTCAGGTGTTTTGTCATTTTGGGATGGCTAGCTGGCATGTCATGAATATTAGTATAGTAACGGGGTTTCTGAAAATAATAGGAGTGATCTAATATATGAGTAGTAGAAAAGACTGCTAGAAGCCAACATGGCTCCCTTAATAAAACTGAGCAGTATGGATTTTGCAAAATATCTAATATTTTGCAAGAAATCTTAAAATAGAAGAGTTTAAATGAGGAAAAAGGTAACAGTTCAAAGATTTAGTCTTTAGCATGCAATTGCTGCAGTTTCATCATTTTTTTCAACTGGTAGTTTTGTCAATCATGTATATTTTTGTTTACGTTCTGAGTTATTTGAATCCACTATCCTTATTCCCACCTTAGAGATATTTATCTATCTATCTAGCTAGCTAGCTACCTACCTACCTATCTACCTATCTGTTTATATTTTTTTGTAAGCAAAAATTAAATTCACTGTCTCTCGCTCTTTGAAATTCTCAGTAAGCTCAAATTCCTTGTGTCTTTTCAAGGAATGTTTCAGAAGACCTTCAACATGGTGCTGTAGAAAGAGTGTTGGAATGCGGGCAAGGGGGTTTTCTAAAGAAATATTTCCAATATCGAGCCATATGTGGGTGCCACACACATATGTTGCCTTTTAGGCTGTTTCTCTGATGTTATTTCCAACTCTTAGGGAGATGACCTTGGTTTCCCTCCCATATTTGTGTTGGCATTTGTGAATATGTGTATATACATATAAACATATGCGTGTTTATTTATACACCTGTACATGCACACTATAAATATAAATATATACAGTGCAAAGATAACACAAAGGGTGCCAGTTGTACTGTGGCATATGAATTGTCTATAACTGTGATTCTGTTTTCTTTTTTGGCCATTTCCAGTATTGTACCTGTCTTGCACAGGCATTCTTTCACTATTGTTTTTGGAGATGAGATTGCTTTGGATAATGATCCATCTCGTTCTATCCCAAGACTGAAAGCTTCCTTGTCTTTTAGAGATTATATGCTCAAGCCACAGTAGTCACCAGGAGAAAAATATACTGTTTTACTTTACAGATTTGGAACTCATTTTTATGTAATATCTGCCAACACTTAATTTAAAAATATTTCAAACATCATATATTGAATTTCTGGGAGTTTTCCAGCTGATGTGAATGCTTTTTCAGAGGCATTGCTTCAAGTTTGGGAAATACGTTCTTTCATTGGCCACTCTTCTGGTAAAATTGATCAGGGCTGTAGCTGTGAACAAGAATTACATACCTTTCTGACCTATTTCATACCTATTTTTGATAGCAGGTGTGTAACATTAAAGCAAATTTTTCTGTTGTGACTCCCTTCCACCTTTTACCACAATATTACTGAGTCTTGATACACCCCATTTTGATTCACCCCCACAAAAAAACCCACATATATTTCATTGCTAGACTCTCACTGCATGGTCTCCAGTATTACTGCATCAAATACATGTCAGAGGAACAGAAACCATTAAATGTGTTTTGTACTCGTGTTAGGCAGACAAATGTTTTTGATTTCCTTTTCTGTTATGTGATATAGCCCCAATATAAATTAAAGGGAAAGATTCAATTTATTAGACTTACTTCATCATTTTTTTAAAACTATAATATAATTTAACATTGCTACTTGATATCAAGTCCACTTTTTTGAAGTTACTCTGGTCCTATCTTCATCTCTTAGGAACTTTACCTTTTTCTTTCTCCAGTTGTCCAGGGAAAAATAAGGTTAAGTTCCATGAGAGAGACACTTCATTCCACATTCCAGGAGCTCCTCTGATTCTTGATTTGCAGACTTTCCAAGTGTATTGCCATGATTTGATATCAGGCATATTGTTCATTATTTGTATTCAGATGCTCTGTGATTCTGTGAAAAAGGTACTGAAACAACATTCTCAATAACAGTCGCCTTTTTTTTTTTTTTTTTTAAGACAGTATCAGGTCTTTCCATAAATACACATCGCCTCTGTTATTTCTGAGAACAAACTGAAATAAAGCATGCAATGCTCTTGGAAGTGATTGGTTAATCCTCACCCTCAGATTTTAGCAGTGTCTTTGCAGGACCTGCGGCGTTATCGTGCAAAGTGCTGATCAAGATTAGTTCCTGTTCAATTATAGGATGTCTGCAGTAAAAATAATTTCCATATGTGAATGGTGTAAGCTTGTAATTTAGGCTATTATGTATTATTATTTAGCTTAAATAGATTTGTAAGTTTAATATATGTAGGCTTTGCTCTTCTGTGTATGGAGAACAAATAACAGACTTTCCTTTGTTGTACAAAGTTAGTACTCACAGGAAATAGTACCTATATGTCATCAAACAAACTGCTAGCAAGCTCTCGGTGGTTACATATACCCAGCTCATTTTTGAACTAAAACTTTCACAGTGCAGTGTTTTTGTTTAATGGATACATGGTGGTTTCATATAACACTAAGGCTTTAAAGATTCTACAAATGTCTCTTGTTAAATAACAGTTTTTCATGATTAATCATAAGAACTGCACTCAACCGTAAGAAAGTTACCACTTAACTCTCTACCTGTCATTATTCCTGTTTCATTACTGTCATGACTGAGAGCACACAGTGAGCCAGTGAGCTGTGGGAAAATATTCTGTTTTTCCAAATTCTTAATGACCATTCTTAGGTATTTCTCAAATTATTCCCACACAAAATAAATAAGCAAAAACGTAAACCAAATTGGAAAAAAAAACTACCAGGAAATTGAAATAGAGTGTTATGACTAAAATCATATTTAAATTGGGCAAATCACTTTAGGCATGCTGTAGTCATCTCCCAACGCAAACTCCTGCTCTGCCCAGACCAATATGTGTACCTAAATGTGTCAATTAACATCCTAGGTGGATGCTAATCTCTGAAGATACCACATTTTCTGTTGCAGAGCTGTGCAAATTGTATGTAGATGAGATACTTGGGGTGGTAGGAGGGTAGGTTGGTAGAGAGTGCAGAAGTGTTGCCACGGGACAGTATTTTCAATACAGCTAAGGCATTTAGCATTGTTTTGTATGTAGTTTAAGAAAACTGTATGGTGATATGTGTAATGTTCACATAAGTTCACTGACAGGTGAGTTTTTAAGAATTCAGCAGAACAGTGGGTTCTAGGAGCCTCACCTATGCTGATGACACTGTCATGAGGACTCTTGAAAAAGATTACCATTACCTTCCCAGCAGGTCAGTCTGTATGAGACACTAGATCGACTATCTTAGTGTTACCCTATGCCAATATACCAGTAATTTAGGCTTAAATTTTAATGAACAGGGAGGAGTAAATATCTAAATTAGAGATGATGAGACTTGGTGATTAATTGAATCTAGATTGTGCAAAATGTGTAATAATTAATTAAGTAGATTTTTTTTTTTTTTAGCCAATCCATGCTGCTGTCCTGCTAATATCACTCATTCAAAGAACAATCATGGCTGATATTACTGAATTTATCCTTGCTCCTCTTAATATTTATATTTCAAAGAAATGTGGTTGCATAACACAGATATAGCTGTGTTTCCTTTCACAGGCATATATTTTGTCTAAACGTCTTCTGAAAATATAAAGTCTACAACTACCTGAAAGGAGTTTGCAGCAAGGAGAGTGTTGGTCTCTTTTCTCAGGTAACAAGTGACAGGATGCGAGGAAATGTCCTCAAGTTGCACTAGGGGAAGTTTAGACTGGATATCAGGAAGAATTTCTTAATGGAAAAAGGTGGTTAAGGCATTGGAACAGGCTGCCTAGGGAACTGGTGTTGTTGTTGTTCCTAGAGGTATTTAAGAGATGTGTGGAAGTGGAATTTAGGGACATGGTTTAGTGGTGGACTTGTAGTGTTAGGTGGATGTCTGATGATCTTGAAGGTCTTTTCCAATCTAAACAATTCTATGATTCTATAAATAAGACTTTGAAACCTAGTATTTTGTTTATATTTTCAAAATTATTGATACTCTCTTAAGGAAAATCCCTTCATGAGAGTTGTCATGTGGACTCCAATACCAACTTTTTGATGAGTTTGAAAAAAAATGTGGATGGTGGAACTTTGATTAGATCCACAGTACTTTGCTGGCTAGAGGGAGAAAAAGGGAAGATGTTCAGGGCTTCTGCAAGGACGAGGAAGGTCCTGTCATTTCTTTATATTTCATAACAAGAGACCTAATTCTTCTTGTTATGTGTCATGTTAGATTTTAAAAATGAAATTATAAACTGAGGATATTTCTTTTCATGTATCCCTAATAAAAAGAAAGGTAAATAGATGATGTGATTGAAAATGTAGCCAAGGAGGTGAACTCTGGAAAGAGCCTCTCTTTCAGAGAGATAAAATCACTTAAGCTCTGTGGTGTTTCTACAGAGTGCTGCCTAGATACTGGCTCTTCCAGAACCTCTGTCTTCAGGTTTTTGTTTGGTTTATGGGGGTTTATTTGTTGGCTCAGAAATCAGTTGTGGCTCTTTGCGATGCAAATGGAATTTGCTCTGCTAGGGGTACCGTATGTCCTGTCTGCAGAATACGTGGAAGAAGGAGCCAATTCCATTGTATTCAACAATATTAATAAAGTCTATTTTAACAGTGGGAATATTCTCCTCACATAACTAACACATCTCTAACACATATGCTATTGGTAGTCCTGGGTCCCGTGTTGTGAATCCAAAAATTTGTTATCAAAGCTTTTAAAGAAGACAAATGTATGTCTTCCTTATATTTGATTAAAGTTTTGTGTGTGTCTGTTACATTTAAAATGTCTTATGTTTCAGTCAGCCCCTGAATCATACTTTGTAAAACTCTTGTCCAAGTATGAGTTGTTTGTTCTCCACATAAATGGTCATGTTGTTAGCAGAGGGTTGTCAGACACTGAGAATTGCCAGACATGATATGTATGTGGCTAAAACTTGTCCTGTGCTGTGCGTCTAGATTGCTTGCTTTTGTTGTAATGGGGGTTATATCATCTGAACTAAGGGATTTTTTTTTTCCTAAATTAACTTAAATATGATCAGGAACTTTTATTCAGAAATGGACATATTCAGTTTGCCTAATTTCTAACCCAGCTGAACATAAGGAGTTCGAAAGTTCAGTTAGAATATAAACATTTTTGAACTTATGTTTTTCATATGAGTGAGTAATTAAAAGAAAGAAAGGAAACAAAACCTTTATGAACAACCCAATACACAAATAGAAAAGTAGATTAGATGATGGAAAGAAACAGAAAAACAAAAACAAAACAAAACAAAAAAAACCAACAAGGATAAATGGAAAGATGATGGAGCAGGAAAATGAAGAAGGGTGGATGATTCTTTCCTTTTTCAAACAAAAAAAACGAATAAAAAACAAAAAAAACCAAAAAAAACAAAACAAAAAATAAAATAAAACAAACAACAACAACAAATCAAAAACAAGCAAGTAAAAAACCAAAAACCACCAAAAACCACAACCCACCAAAACCCATCAATAAATAGAAGAGACATGATAAGAAATTAATGTTGTAAATTAGATGCATGTAACATCCACTTTTATGGTAGTTTAGCCATTTTGAACAAATACATATGGGATTACCTGCATTATTTACACATACAGTCTTATTATTATTTAGAAAAAGCCTCTGTTTTTAAACTGAAATGCTTTTGGGAGAGAAAAATGGTTGAAATTAAAAGACTGAAATTTTATAGACTCATGATAGTTTGAAAATCCAAACAATTGTCTAAGAGGACTGGAAGCTGGAGGCTCTGCAGTGTTCATCTATTCTGGCTGTTAATTATTGCAAACCCTGTGGAATTTGCGGTTGATCAGAAATACTCAAGGAACTGGACATTCAGCTGTATGGTTGCTAGGAAAAACAGGAAATGATAATACAGGTTGAATGTGGTTTATTCATCCTGAAAGTATTTTGTCATTCTTTCTTTCTCATCTGTTGATTCATCAATTTTTGGCCAAGTGGCATTTCACTTTTCTGTTGGGAGTGTTTTGTCTATTGCAAGCGTGCTCAGCAGGGAATCTTGAGGATAAATGTACTTATCTTGTGGTGGTGGATAATCAATGTCACACGTGGTTAACAGTGTTACACAGTGTGAGACTGCATTGTCTTCTCTTCCAAGCCTCCTTCCAAACCATTCTCCGAGAAGAGATGCTAGTATTAGCACCCGTATGTCCCAGGAGTGCATCCGTCAAGTGCAGATGAACAAAAAAGGAAATGCGCTTAGCTTCAACCTCCCCATCCCATAAACAGGATTTAATAAGGCTTTTGTTACCTTAGGTAGAGTGCATGCAAGGTACAGGAGGTTCTGCTAAGATACAGGATGTTCTACCATGAAACTAATTCTGAAGGTGAGGAGAGGGACTTTGAAGACCTCGTTAGCCAACTCCAATGTCTCCTGTGAGGTCAATATGTGTCTAGGGAAGATGAGACTGAAGGGACAAGGCTGTAGTCTTGGTCAACTAAAGGAAGAAGAGAATGCTCTTGGGTGGATTTTATCTATTTATTTGTGTGTGTGTGTGTATGGGGGGCATATATTGTTTTGAAATTTTAGCTGAAGCAGTCATTATGCTGCTAGAAGATCCAAAAAGAAAATCTCTTTTTCTTCAGGATGGTAGGAGTACTTTGGCTGGAGCTTGAAATTTTTCTGAGTTCAATTTGTATTCTGGCATTGGACAGTTGCTGCTTAAATTTTGATATTAAATTTGATTTCTTTGGTAGTTGTGCCAGAAAAAAAGCCAGTTAGACTGGGCAAAGATGCTTGGATGTAACTGAAAATTGTAAATTAGCTGTAAAAGGAGATAACCAAAATCATTATAACATGCCTGATAAAAAACTTGTCAACATTTAAACACATGTTTAAAAGTTGTTTAATAGCACTACAAACCAAAGAGAAAATACATTTTTACACAACAGACTATGGCTACGTTAGTAGTTCTTCTCACTTTATGGATGATGACCACTCAACTTTTGGATGGTGGTCACTTTCTAGATTGTCAAATGTAGCCAGAAGTGCTCCCTAAGCTGTTAGCAAGGGTAAGTGGAGTGTGGTCAGTATCACCTACACTAGTTAGATTTAAAATGCTAACTGAAAAGTTGGTGCAAGAGGGAAAGGTCACGTTTTCTTTGCAGAGGACACACTGCATACTTTCCATACAAAACTGGGAATGCTTCACCAAGCATTGAGTTTGATGGCCCACTCACTATTTCTCTGTAACAATTTTTTTTTCTTTGAATTTAAAATATGTTTATCCTTGGCCATGGAATGCATTTCAGAGAAGCAGTGCTTTCTAATTTTCCTCCCACAGTCCTGCTCAGCAACCATGTGGTTTCTCTTTCAAAGCGAACTGCTTAATTGCGTTTGAAATCATCCATTTGGTATATTGAATGGCAGGTCAGAAAAGCTACCAGTACCACAGAGCTTTTGCCAGAAATAAATGCCTGGCTGCAAGTGATTCTGAGCCATGGAAAACAGCAGTGGGATTTTAAATTGGTAGTTCGCGGGTAGACAGTTGTTGCCTGTGCTCTTTGGTATCATACCGCCAAAAAAGTAAAAAAAAAAACAACAAAAAAAAAAAACAAAAAAACAACCTTGCAACTATCTGTGGAATTCTTTGTTCATAGGAGACAAACTTGGCACACAACCAGCAGCCGGCAAAATTGCAAGGTGACCCAGCTCGAGGATCTTCATACACCTCCTTGGAGTGTTATTCTGTACACTGTTTGGTGACTTGAACCTAATGCAGCTGGATTGAAAGGCAGACCCAGTCCATCCCTATTAGTTTTTGTTTGTTTATTTGTTTGTTTTTGAGGAGAACAGATGCTGAATTCAGATCAGGAGTTAAAAAAGGGAGACAAACATTTCCCGAGGTTTTACCTTATTCTCTCTACCTCTATTCCAAATAAATTCCTGATACTTATTAATTACAATTTCTTGCTGCAGAACTTAGTGAAATTGAATTTGACAAGATAAATCAGCCTCACATGCATCTCCAGAGTTATCAGTAGTATTTACAACCACAAAAGACAGTTAATTGAATAAGAATTGAATACGTAAAATGAAATTACCTGGTGAGGAGCAAATAACAATTTCATGTGAGTGTTTTTTCTGAAGATGCAGACAGATGCAGAACAGAGGTATATCATATTCAAGGAAAATCTTTTGAGGCTCAGATAAGGAATTAACAGGTCTTCAAGAAAAAGTACATTTCAGGTTCATCTCATCCATGAATAAAAATTGTAACAATATGGCAGTAACTAACATAACAATTATAATGGCAACTCCCTGTATTTTTCAACAAGATTCTTGATTCTAGAACAGGTCCATCTAAATATTGTACTTGATCAAATTATTTCTAGTAATGTACAAATAATGTAGAAAAGTGTAGTAGTTTATTATTATTATTATTATTATTATTATTATTATTATTAGTAGTAGTAGTAGTAGTAGTACGCTTTGTATAAATATTTATATGTTCAGTATTTCATCTTCCCATAATAAATTCACAGAGATTTAAGAAGCACTTAGTGACTGGTAAGACTCCATG
The DNA here is from genome assembly GCF_040182565.1 of Anser cygnoides. Lineage (NCBI taxonomy): Eukaryota > Metazoa > Chordata > Aves > Anseriformes > Anatidae > Anser > Anser cygnoides. The sequence continues at coordinate 7,731,695 of NC_089912.1, read as the reverse complement.
AAATGTGGGTGAGTGATTGCAATGCAGTTCATACAATAGCAGTTATATATTTCCTGCTGCATGAACTGTATGCTGTGGTATGTATGGAAACTGAGTGTTGTAAGTTATTTAGAGAAAAGCACTTTTGCTTTGTGGAATGCAAAAACTAATTAATTAGTAATCCCTTTCAAAATTTCATTTCCAAACCTCATAGATTAGTGATATATTTGTGGTATCTTGATTCATCATAGTGCAGTTGATTTTTCCAGCCCATAGTTACCAATTTTGGAAGAATTCTTTCTACTGGTGGAATTTCACAAGGGAAAAAAATGAAATTTCGATCATGAAAGTTCTTAACAAGGTTGCAAACCTTTCCCCCACTTTTACAATGATTTTGATATACTTACTACTTACTGACAACTGTACTGTGGTTTGTGGTTTGGATTTCCATGCATTTTTATGCTTCATTATTTTCTTTCTTAGTGGTTTTCACAATTCCAGAAAATTATATATGGATCTGTAATTGTGGGGTAAGGCGCAAGGGAAGGCAGGGGTGAAGAAGTCCGTTGAGTCACAAAGTAAATACATAGGATGGTTTCTGATCACAGGCTTCCATCAGATGCATTGTGTGTGCATATATGTTTTAGGGAGAATTGAAAGGAACAAGAGAGACCTATGCTATTTCATTTGGGTTTATTGGCCAAAAGCAGAAATTTACAGTCAAGCATCAAATAATATCAACGTATCTTTAATCTTCCTTCCTTCTTTCCTTTCTTTCTTTCTTTCTTTCTTTCTTTCTTTCTTTTCTTTCTTTCTTTCTTTCTTTCTTTCTTTCTTTCTTTCTTTCTTTCTTTCTTTCTTTCTTTCTTTCTTTCTTTCTTTTTCTTTCTTTCTTTCTCTCTCTCTCTCTCACTCTCTCTCTCTCTCTCTCTTTCTATGTTTCTTTTTGCTTTCTTGCTTTCTTGCTTTCTTGCTTTCTAAATTTTCAGTATTTACAGAAGCTAAGACTTCATTTTCAGATTTTTTATTACAAAATTTCTTTCAGTATTTCCCAAATTTGTTGTCACATTTTCTGTCTTGTAAATTGATGTTTATCTCCTGCTTCATTAAATAGTATTCAGCCTTTGCAGAACTGCTGATAAGAAACCTGTCCTCCAATACTTTTATGAAAGTGTAAATACTGTAAAAGTAACTTTTATAATTTAAATCATTTTTGTTTTCTCCCTATGTCTCCTCAAATCAATGACCTGTCTGCTGCCAGTTACGTCTGCATGACTGAATAGTTTGTAATGATGCTACGGTATTTTCTTTTGGTGTTTTCTCTTCCTAGACATTAAAACTTCCTCTGCTGAAATATGAATCATTGTTCTGAAGCATTCTTCAAATACAGAAGTTATTGTCTTTCCTCTTTCAGAGATATTGATGATGGCTTCAGTTAAGAATAGTTGATACTAAAGAGATACAAACTTTGTTCAAGAATTTGCAATTTTTTTGATTATAGTACTAGGAGAAAGAGCTTATATTTTAAGCTAAAGAGTGTTAAAACCAACACCAGTGACGTATAACCATTTTGGGCTGGGTTCTCTGCTGTGTGAAGAAGCCTTTATGCTACTCTGGTAACAAAGTAGGTTTTAGTAGGTTGGTTATAAATTACACAGGAGAAATTCAGAATGGTCTGTGATTTTTATTCTTCACAAGACTTTGTCATCAGAAATACTGAGTTCTGAGTTCTGTAACATACTCTTGCAGAACAGACAGAAATGCTAAATCATAATATAAAGGAAGAAACCTACCTGTTGAAAGAAAAGCAGCAAAACCACTTGAAATCTATTGGTATGGCTGCTGTAAAGTTGTGGCTACTGTAAAATAAACCTTTAGACATAAAAGTTTTTCATGTACTGAGTATAGAGCAGTAAGTCAATGCTGTAGCATGTTGGTTTGTATCATGCGAGTATATAGTACTCTATCATATTGTAATCTCATTTAAAAAAATTATTATTATTATTATTATTATTTTTCTGGCAAGACACAATTCCCATATAATCAATCTGGTTGTCATTAATTACATTGCAGTTTTCTAAGTGAATGCCTCCCATATCGGCCAAATGTTTTGATCAGAATCATGCTAACCGGGCTACAATTTCCCTTGGTATGTTTATTAAATTTTAATACTATATTCATTTTTTCCTAAACCTTTGAAATATCATCAGTGTTCAGATTTTTTTAAGCCATTCTCTCTTACCTAAAGAACTCAGTTACTTTTTTGATGGTGTTATTAATATTTTGTTTTAATAGCAAAAATTCCTTAATGTCCTCCATGGTGGATGACAGGATAGAAAGTTGCAGAATATTTTTCAAGTATTCTATTTTATCTAATATTTCTTTTATATTCTGCAATATCTAATTCTGCAATTACATAACAGGAAATCTCCTACCTGCATCGTGATAAACAAGGTGTCAGACTTATCTGAAATTGGATATAGTCATCAGGTAAGGATTTATTTAAAGAATCCCTTGCTTAATCCTACAGTCTGTCTGTTTTTTTCATTAATTTACTAGCTTTTCCCACCAAGTACCTCTGTTACCTGGCTACCTCTTTGTAACCATTGCAATCAGTGTCACTGTTTGTTATAAGTGTGAATTTGACTTTCATCTCCTTTATTAAACGTTGTTGTTTTCATTGAACAAAATCTTCTCTCATGAGAATGAAGCTCTTGATCCAGTTAGCATAGGCATTTTTCTGGTCTTTCTCCCATGCTGTTGACTGCCATTGGGCTGATTGCTCTGTAGCCATGTGCACCATGGGGCTGTGCTCACTGGTGAAGCCAAGGAACGTGGGGATGAATGGTGTCAAGAGCTGAGCAGAGGCCAAGGAACTTAATGAGATCACTTCAGAATCCTACAGGAAGCTGTCCTCTGCTATAGTCTACTTTGAAGGCCAGAGATTTTGGTGCATCTTTCCATGTGTGGTACTTTTTCATGTTAAAGCTGATGGCAAAGATGAATGATAGGGATTTACAGTGATGACTATCAAACCAGTACCACAGAACTTTCATGTCATCCTGAGTTCTGCAATTAAAAACTGTGCACTGCACATTTTTTTCATTAGAGTTAGGGCTATCATAAATGAGATTTGTTGACCAGATTGGAATGCCCTCTTCTTTGTTCAGTTCTTGTTTAAAAAGTATTTCATGGTGTTAAAAAACATGAATGCTCTCAGTCACCTTTATTTAGTTGTTTGCATTTACTTCAAACTCTGACTTTCTAAGAGGTCTTCCCTAACACGGCAGGTTTTTCTTTTTTTTTTTTTTTTTTCTAAGTTCCATAAAAATCCAATAGTTTTGGCAGAAAATATTACCCTGTTTCTTTCCTTTGTTCGGTATCCAATCCTTTATGATAATTTTCCAGGCTAGTCATGGCTTAGTGAACTAAAACATTTGGGGCTGTATTTAGAACAGTTTGGACTCAAATGAAAAACATGCTGATAACCACTGAAAGTCCTGTACAAGATGCTGGAACAGCACATGCCTTGAGAACCCTACTATGTAAAAGGAATCATCTCTGTTTTTCTGTTGTGTCAGGATGCTATGGCAGTTCAACACATGAGAGATGCCAGGGAGCTGGCAGTGAGATTTGGTGCCAGCTGCTGTGGCATCATCAGCAGCTTGTTTAGGTTTCTTTAGACTGTGAAAGTTGTTCACGGTAATTTTTTGTTGTAGTTTTCACCAAAAGCACTGGGCTACTTAAAACTGAACACAAAACATGTGACATTGCTGGTAACAGAGCTCTCCAGGGGTGAAAGTTGTTCCTTTTTGAATGCCTGCATGGATAGAGGCCTGCCTCTTTTCTGTAGTCATCTTTTCTTGCAGATGCTAATTCTGCTAATTAATTCCAAGTCAGTTTTGACTAAATTTATTAGATCTGGTAATCTAGAAAGAAATACTGTGGCATATACTTCATAAAACCATCTACTTCTTATATCTTTATGCGACTAATTACATAGATTTGGGGCAGGGTGGAAGGCTTGGCATTTTGAAAACTGAAATGTAGAAAAGTAAGGAGTGAAAAGTATCTGTGACAATATCTGATTATTTTTTTTTCCACAGAAATGCAGTACCATTGTGGGAGCAGGTGGTAGTGACATTGATTAGATCTAATCATTTGCTGTTTTAGCAACACAAACTGTTGTTCCTTACTCCCATTTGAGATGCAACTGTGGACCACTGGGAAAAAAAAAATGTACCTTTGTGTACCATATCTGTAATTAGAACATTCTGACCTAGGAAGAAGTACATCATAGTTTATACGGCAGGAGTACTAACTGGCAGTTTTGTTAGGAACCTTGCTCATGCACTCTTTATCAGCTTCTGGTAAAAAAGCAAGCAAGCAAGCAAACAAACAAACAACAAAACCAACAACCAGTCATTAGAAACCACAGCAAAGTTGTGGCTTCAGATTTTCTCTTTCCTCTCTGTACAAAGAGATTTGCTTTTCCTTTTGTTATAGGAAATATAATGGGTTGCTTTCTTCTCACATTTTCATTTCAAAATAACAGGGAAAAAATGAACACCCTCAGGACAGAGGTAATTTTACTCCATCTTTTTTAGGAAGAACCCTTGGTTGGGAGTGTGGCTCTTAGTGCCAGCTGGTTGCACAATTGCACCAATGAACCACAGCAACCCCTTAGTGTGCTGACACAGCTGGGGAAAGCTCAGGTGGGTGCCAATCCCTCCTCCAACCATCCAGTAAGAGAAACATGGTGGCAAAAGGAGCCCCAGTTCAATGTCACAGGGAAGGGAAAGGGAAGGCAGTAATTTCAGCGCTGGGGACACAAGCCAAGCCAGGCAGGGTCTTCTGCCATGTCCCAGAGCTGTGCTCCGCAGAACTCAGTGTGACCTTTGCATAGGTAGGAACAGGTGTTTTACACGTTGCAGGAAAAAATAGTGCTATGTAAGTTTTCAGAACAATTACCAGTCCAGGTAATGACACCACATTTGTGAAGAAAATGCAGTATAGAGTGAAAAAGTACAGCAGAGATTAATAAGGGCTTCAAGAACTGCTCAGATGTATCTCAAGCTAGCAGAAAAGAGTCAGCTCAGTGTTAGAGAAAAGGGATAGCCTTCCAAATCAGAATGACTTTTAAATCCTTACAGCTCTTCTAACTCCACTTTTGAAAATCACAGTAAACAGAGGTGACCATATTGCAAATATGGTTTTATTTAAAAGCTTTTAAACAATGCTGGGGAAAAAAAACCTGCTACTCGGCTTGACCTTAGCTCGGTGTGTTAGCAGTACACATGGTAGGAGGCCTTTTTGGTAACGAGAAGCAGCTGTTACTGCCCTCAGCACATAATCTACAAAGCTATTCAGTGGAAGTGAATAACTATTTATTATCCCTTTTCTTGCAAAACTTTTAGGACTAAACAGTAGATTCATAAGCATGCCAGAAATAGCACCTCATTTTCATCGAATAAGGTCAAAACAAGCCATTGAAAACTGATGATCACCTACTTTATGAAACAAAAAATGAATGAAATATCTGATGCAAAGCAACCACACGTAGACATCTCACTGTCCTGCACTGCAAAGTGGGTAGCTCCTTGTACCTAATTGCCAGTTGCTGTTTAGATTTTTCCCAAGTGACATCACTACTGAATTTACTATTTGGTAAATGATATGTGATAGATCTCCCGGTCTCAAAGGATACTTTCAAAAGAAAGGAAAAAGATTCCCAGGAAGAGTAGATCAACGAGAAAATTCACTCTCAGGACATGCTCTGTATTCCCTTTTTCTTGATAATGGAGTTGAGAGTTAAAAATTAGGTAGATATTAAAAATTAGGCTGTTGTTTTATCCACAAAAGCTTATGTCTTTCATAAGTCTGTGTGAAAATCTGAGGGACATGTTCAGCTTTCTCTTCAGCAGGGTGTAGCTCTTTTCTCATGAAGATGTGAAGACTAGTCCTGACAGAATGAAAACGATGGTATAATAACTGCTGATATCATTGCACAAGGATTAGACTAACCTGAACTACATACATTAAATCACGTAGCTCCACAGAGCTATGAACTACAACAGGTTCCAGAATTCCTTTGCACAGCAAATTAAAAATCAGGGGAATCTGTGTACATAAGAGAACAATGAGGCTTTTATGGATCTGAGTTCTAAATTCTCAAAAATACACAAAGATAGATTTTTCTATGTAAGTTCACAAATTTGATCTGATTTAGTGGATGTGTTTGTAAAAATGAAACAGGAAAGATCCTTAATAAGTGGCTTTAACTATAGTCAGATTCTCTCTGCTCTGTTGTCAGTGATATTTCTTGTATCCATTGGAGTCCAGTCCGCAGAGTTACATCAGCTGTAAGCCTATCATCTGACACTGTCTATTTTAAAATTAGAGATATGGGAAATGTGACTTTGGGCAGGTGAGTAGACAATAGAAGTAGTTGAGGAACCAACTGAGAAATGTGTGTGTTTTGCATTTCCTAGATATCAGGCCATCAGTTAGATGGATTAAACTGTTATTGATGTTGGATAAAACATGGAGAGTTTACATTGTAGCATGTGATTTCCATTTCTTTCAACAAGGAAAGAAAAAAAAAAAACAGGTCAGAAGAAAACAAATGCTTTGCAGAAATTCTTATTTCGCTAAAGTAAACACAGTTCCAGGAGAAGAAGAACAGATTTGTGAATATATGGTTATAAGTTGATTTCTTTACCTAACAGGCAAGAAACTTGAAGCTGTCTGCTTTGCATGGCAAGTCTTGGATATTTGTTGTGATTTATAACAGTAAAGTCTTAAAAAAAAAAAAAGCGTCTTAACGCATGTTTCTCATGTAATAAGGAAATTAAGAAAGATAATTTGTTTTGAGGGTCTACTTATTTGTCTTTCTTTTGCTTTGTAGACTACTGCTGACCATGATGACTTAATCAATCCTGAATCTGAAAAAAGTATCTAAAATCTATTCAGTGTTGTTTATTTTTCCTATGGATTTTAATTAACATAAGACTACAGCAGAATGAATTTTTCTTTCCACAATAGTTGCCACAGAAACATGACCCACCTCTAACCTTAATATTGCAGAATAAATATGAAAATGGTTAAAGACAGAGCAGTTTTTTCCATTTAATAGTTCTGAGAAAATTGGAAGCATATGCTTAAGCAGTGTGTCATGCTTTTCCTTTTTGTTTTTCTGATAAAATTCAAATGAGAGCAGGTTCAGTCCTTATTAGCTCCTTCAATAGCTTAAGGATTCCTTTATATACCTACATGCCTTTTTTTTTTTTTGGTAATATATGTATATATATTTCCTGGTTGTCTCATTATGTAGCAAAAGAAACCCCTGAACTGGAGTGTAAGCAGGAGATGTCTCCACTTGTACTGCTGAAACTCAGTTGACTTCAGCAGAGCTGCTCTGTATTTGTCTCCATGTAAGCAGGAGGAGGCCCTGTGCTTCTCAGGGGCCCTGGTGTCTTGGTAAGGTGTTGGTCACTAACCCAAAAGCATTAACCACAATCTGTGAAGTTCTTTAAGGAAAATGTCCATTATGATGAGGAAAGCATGTGAAAGTGTGGATATGACTGGTGGGAAGAGTCGGGTAGCTTCACCATGTCACACCAGTGTCAGATGCAGCTGATAGCAGATCACCATCTCCTCTTCTTAGTTTCAGTCCACATCATTGATATTTGGTGAAGCACACCTGGGCTGTGAGGAGCAGTGGGATGTTATTAGAGACGTGTGGAAAAGGGACCAGTTTTAATGAGTACTCATCAATTATCCTGACAGAAGGCCAAGAAGGAGCAAAGCAACAGAGATAAATGGTAGGCATAAGCTGATATTTTAATGATTGTCCTATAGCTGTAGGTGCTGTCAGAAGGGATTCTTTCAGTAACTGCAACTCCAGTGTGCAGACTGCAGGCTTGTCTCAGTGAAAACAGCAACAGGACTCCCACCAGGAGCTAACAGCAGCCCTCCACTGCCTACAGCTGCCGGTGCTTCTGCCTCCAGAGCAGAAAATTCATTGCATACACTGATAATGTGTGAAATGCAAAAATGTTGGCTGCTGGAGAGAAATTGTTTGCATCTACTGATTGTTTGCTAGTCCTGGGCTCTAGTGCTGGAACCTCTGGTAGTTGTATGCTGTTTTCATTATTCCTAAATCTTACCCTGCTCTGCCCACCCCATGGTAGTGTACACATGGGGTGGGCAGACTCCAATTTCAAAGACCGTCTCATATGACTGTTTAAAGAGCTGTGTTACTCTATCCAGAATCTTTGCCCTTCTTTCTTCCTTTCCTCCTTTCTTCTTTTCCTCCTTTCCTCCTTTTCACCATTTCTTCTTTCCTTCTTTCTTTCCTTCCTTCTTTCCTTTCTTTCCTTTCTCCTTTTTTTCTTTCTTTCCTTCTATTCTTTCTTCTAAGCTCTTAATTTTACTTATGAAATTTGACTGGCAGTACAGGTCGGTGAGTTGAGTCACAAATCCCTCATGTTGATGTCTCCTTTTCAGGTATCAAACACATGCACGTTTAATGAACAGAGCCCTTCAGGCTAGAAAAATAAACATTCAGATGAGACCCTTTTCCCACTGCTACCACAACCCTAACTCACAGACAAATGAAAACCTGATGAAGGATATATGACAGGACCTATTCCACTCCCCCTCAATGACCTCAATCTATCATGAATGCAACTGGCCTGTATCATGGCAAGCAACCCAGGCAACTGTCAGTACTGTCAATAAATCACTGCACTCCTGAAGTTATGAGCTCCCCACAAATGTTGCTATAATTCTTGATGTTCAAGTAGTCACATGCCTTAGGGTTGCAAAAGTTTTGAGCGAGGTTTGCTCATGTTGGTGTTATGCTCATTAGATCAAAAAGAAACACATTCTCTCACAGAGGAAGGAACGGGAGCGAGTTTATTGTTGCTTCATTCTCAGCACAAAATGCCTCCTTTGTTCTCCTGTCGGTAATAAGCGGAGGCACCCACCATCATGAAAAGCATATGACAGATGCCTTTCATTCTTAGAAGAACAGAAGGCTTTCTAAAAAGAGTGGGACTTCTGGTTCCTCTGAAGTAGTTGCCATGCAAATAGTGACTGGTAGGTAGTACCGTGCTGAAGACAGCTTTCGGTCTGTTTTGCGTGAGCAGCAGTGCATTCGTGGGAGCTTGGCTGAGCCTTATTTCTTTTAGTTATTCTATCCAATTTCTGTGTCTTTCATCTTATCCACCACAAAACAGAGCTGATTTTCAGTAATGGAGAGACTTTCTTTTTCACATTTCAACCACTGGTTCTTTCTGTCCTGTGTTGCATGTACCGATGTAATGATCATAATAATAACACAGTAAAAATTCATTTTCATGTAGGTTTCTCCTGTGGAAATGTGATTCCAGTTTTGTTAAGCACAGTTAAGTTTCAATGGACTTGGGCCCAGAAAATATTTTGTGCAGTGCTAATAGCAGTATGCCTGATGGATGGCACCACAGCCAGTCTTTGCCTCATAGTGCAGTGCCTTGTAACCTCTCATTGTGCAATGCAGTGTCAGCAGCAATATGTTCACCGCCTATTTCGTTCCTAACAGGACTTTGTTGCTGTCTTCTTTTGAAATGATGCAATGCAGCAGTTACTTCTGTGCTGAGAAGAGAGGTGCTTGTGACTGTCTCATGCTTTAGTTCTTTTGCTTTTATGTTTTAGTGGTATTATGCTCAAAGAAGACAGCATCTCTCTTGATAACCTCGTCCTATGTGCTGGCTGTCACTTTTGTCTTTTTGCTTCCTTCAGAATGACAGATATGTTGCCACTGAGCAAGCAAAGTCTTCTTATCAATCAGTCAAATGCATTTCTGCTTAGGATGAATAAAATACACATTTATTGGCACATGCCAGGAAGAAAGGCAAGTGGAAATAAAACCTATTTTTTTCAAAAGGAGAACCTCCTCAGATGCACAAAGGATAAACTAAGCATCCATATTGTGCTAGAAGCAGAAACTTGGACAACACTTTTTATATCTGCTTTGAAATATATTAGTAATATTAATAATAGTTTTGTTGTGCATGAATGCCTAGGATTAGAAACAAAAAGTTTGTAGGGAGGAGCTGTAGCCTTTGTTTCACCAGCTGGTATAATATTAAAATGGAGACAAACAAACAGCAACAAAAACACCCCAAGCTTTATGGCACAAAAAAGTCTTTTTCAACTCTGAAACACCAAACTAAGGAGATTAATTCCTCCATTCTTGCTTTAATACTATATTACTAGATTATTCATTTGTGAGAAAATAAGGCTGCAACATCTAAGAATTATGCTAGCAGAAAAAATAGCTAAATATTTCTTTTATGATTCTGGGGTGAAATCAGTATTGACACAAATTATGAAGAAACAGACTATTTAAGATAATCAGGAAAAAAAAGTCAAATAAGCAAAAAGTCACCTGACAAGGACTATTTGAAAGGAAAGAAAAAGCTCTTTTTATACCTATCCTGGAACACAGACATATCAAGATGTCTAAAAAATATCCATATATGTATACAAAACTAATACATCCTGCCACAAATCTCATGTATCCACTTCTTCATTTTATGTTACCTGTTGCTCTCATTTTGGCACATAATAGCCCTTAAAATATCTTGTACCTAATCTTCCAGAAGGCCCATGTATGGATGTAGACTCTTTAACTAGAGCCCTTGAATGTCCATGATTTCTGCTCAAGTGCTTTAAAGTTGAACATGTCTGTAAAGTGTGCAGATCATGTCATATATTTTTAGATTTGGCCCTAATCTCAAATTATTTTGCCAAAAATATCTTGCTGCTACTTTTATAGATAAAACTATTCCACCTTGCCAGATGCATTTCTGCCCAGCAGCAGTGTTTCAATACTCTCTTATTTTTTGAGTGGAGATAGACAAGGGATGAAAGGACTGATGGATCGTCATCATCTTATCCATGCAAATGCCCCAGCCACTGGTGGAGCTGTGCCAGGTGGAAAATATTGCCCTTGAATCCCATTGCCAAAAAGGCCTTTGTGTAGGTCAAAGACGGGATTTCCCCAACCCTCTCCCTTGTCCTGCTACAGCTGGACAAACAGGGTTAATTTTAATGTATCTTGTTACTCAGATGCCATTCCATATGTTCTAATTAACCCTGTCTTATTGTGGCTAAAGGTTTCTGTTAACACCTTCCTTTCAGTATTTTTTCCGTGATGAATAACCAGTCTCACGCACAAAGCTCCATTAACATGCAAATGCCCAAGTTACACTTTGTGTTGAACTTCATTAGTATAAAAGATGCATTTCCTAATGGGAGGTAACATGGACAAGACTTAGTGCAATTATACAATTTCGGTGACAGCTCAATATCATGTGGGTGAATACTGCAACATTTTCTCTGGTGTGTTTGCTTTAGTGGAAAATGAATTTTCTTTGAGCATGTATTGCACTCGTTTGCTCAACTTTTCTGCTGTATGAGGCAAATGATCTTGCCAAAAAGTAACATTTTAATGTATAAAAAAGAGTTTTCTAGGGTCAAATTTCTGGAATATACTTTTAACAGCATTTTCCATTGGAGACATGTAATAACATGTAGCATGCATGTCCAGTAAAATGATTATGGCTAAGATTTTAGTACTGATTTTCCCAAGAGTCAAACAGGATGATTGCAAACAATCTTCATTATATGTGTATACGTTTATATAGAAAGAAGATAAAAGAGAAATTTTAATTTATTTCTTAACTGTATAATATGAAAACCTGGGCAATTTCTAATTCATAAACAGAAAATTAGGATAAATTGATTAATGTAACAATTGTATTTCTCAAATTCATTTCCATCTATATTGCTTATTTAAAATTATTCACTTGGCTGTGGTGAGTGTTGAACATCACTACTTACTATCTTTATTTGTAACCCAGAGGACAGATATTTCCAATACCATATTCATTCTACTGTGTAATATATAATATTTTGCCTGGAAAGTTATAATGAAGAAGACCTGGGGTCAGCTGTGTTCTTAACCATCCATCTAACCTTAAGTGCTTATGTTGTTCATGCAATGATACCAAATTAGCTGCATGCCAAATTGAAAATGCAGGAAAAGTGGTTCTGATTCGGAGCCATGATTAGTAGCTGCACAAGTAAAGATACATGCAGTGAAAATGCTGAAGTATTAATTCAATACAGATAGTGCTTGTTGGAAACGAGAGGTAGAAACAGCAACACTGGTCTGTGTCTGTAGTGTGACATGGGCTGTTTTGGGAGTTAACGGCTGGGCAGAGCTGAAGAGAGGTGATAGAATCATAGAATGGTTTGGGCTGGAAGGGACCATAAAGACTATCTGGTTCCGCCCCCTCTGCCAAGGGCAGGGACACCTCCCCCCAGACCAGGTTGCCCAAAGCCCCATCCAGCCTGGCCTTGAGCACCTCCAGGGATGGGGCATCCACAGCTTCTCTGGCAACCTGTGCCAGGGCCTCACCACCCTGAGTGAAGAATTTCCTCCTTGCAAATAAGCTAAATTCCCCCTCTTTTAGTTTAAGATCATTCCACCTTGTCCTATTATTATCTGCTCAAACAAAAATTGCTCTCCATCTTTTTTTTTTTATAAGCCTCCTTTAAGTACTGAAAAGCTGCAATGAGATGACCTCGGAACCTTCTCTTCTCCAGGCTGAACATCCCCAGCCGTCTCAGTCTGTCTTTGTAGGAGAGGTTCTCCAGCCCTCTGATAATCTTTGTAGCCCTCCTCTGGACCCACTCTAACAGCCCCACATCCTCCCTGTGCTGGGGACCCCACACCTGGATGCAGCACTCCAAGTGAGGCCTCACAAGGGCAGAGCAGTGGGGCACAGTCACCTCCCCTGTCCTGCTGGCCACCCCTCTGTTGATGCAGCCCAGGATGCAGTTGCCCTTCTGGGCTACAAGCATGCACTGCTGGCTCATGTTGAACTTTTTGTCCACCAGAATCCCCAAGTCCTTCTCTGAAGGGCTGCCTTCAATGAGTTCTTCTCCCACTCTGTGCTCATGTCTGGGATTGTCCCCACCCAGCTGCAACACAACTCCAACACTTGGAGGTGTTGAACCTCATTTAGTTCACGTGGGCCCACTTTTCAAGTTTGCCCAGGTCCCTCTGGATGACATCCCTTCCCTCTGTTGTATCAACTGCACCACTCAGCTTGGTATCATTGGCAAACTTGGTGAGGGTGCACTCGATCCCACTGTCTGTGTCATTGATAGAGATGTTAAACAGCACCGGAACTCTTAAACTGTTCTGTATATCCACAGAGGGGGTTGTACTATTTATAGGAAGCCCTATGCATTTTGGACCTGAAGAATGTTTTGGGCTGTGATGATACTTTGTGGCAATTAATTTTACAGCTTCATTATTTTCTTGCTTAAAGGAATATGTTTTACTCTTTAATTAGCTACAGTTTGGTATTGAATAGTCCCTTCTTTTTGTAATTATTTTAAGTAATCACAGAGTAGTGAGGTCCTGAGTCATTGTAGTTTTGAAACATGGCTATCGTTTCTCCTCTTACGAGTATCCTCTGTGAACTACCAAATATTTTATTTTCTTATGGAAGTCTTTTCATGTTGTTATGCCATTCTTTTGAGACCCTTCTATTGTTACAGCATCTCTTTTACAGTAGCCAGAGTTGTAGACAAGTACCCCACTGATTTACTGAGTGACTCTATAATCCCTTTGGTATTATTTTATGCACATATGCTTTATATATCCTTAAAAACCCACATCTGTCCCTGCACATTTCAAAAGATACTTGCACATAGTGTCACTAACATTTTTTATGAATGGTTTTCATACTGTAGAAGACATTATTTCTTGCAATACGTATTGTTTTCCATGACTTTCATCTGCCAGGTTGATGTATAGCTGTAGCTTTCTCAAATCCTCTGAAATTCTTCATGCTGTTCTCTCATCTCAACAAATTGAAATCATTTTGCCTTTATTTGTCATTGTTTTTTGTCTTCTTCTGGCCTTTTCTGCCATTCTTGAGTTACTTGTTTGGAGAATTTCTTGAAAAATCTTAGCTGCCAAATGCAGTGCATTTGTAACATAGCCTCTGCTTCTGGTACAGTTATATCTGGCCTGGTGTGGTGTTTCTGGTGAAGAAGTATCTGATGAAACATCAAATATTTATCAAATATTAAAAATACAATAATGGCTTTGCTCACACTTTGCTCACAGTGTTTGTTTCATTGTTTTATGCAATCAATATTGGAGTGCTGTGGTATATGCAATATCATAATTGTTCTCAAAGTCTGAGAAAAGGACAGGTCACATTCCAAATGAAATACTTTTTTAGGTAGTGTGAAGACAGATACAATTATTTTAGGTAGGTTTAATCCAAACCTCTGTAATAATGAAAAAGCATCATCTCTATAAGGGGATCAGTAAATGGGTTTTGAACCGTGTTGATGGCTCATAGAAATCCCAGCTGGTTGTGGTGGTCCATAGACACTGGTTGCAGAGTCTCTGCCCATCAGGGCCACTAGGCGTTTGGTTTTGGTAAAACATACAGACTACCAGTAAAATATGGGGGTTTTCCTCAATTGTACATAAAAATCAGAGCTGAATGAGGAAAAAAGTGAGGAAGGATTACAGGAATTTCCCAATTAAATACTTTAAAGTGGAAAATAAGCAAAAGTTGTATAATGTCCCAGACTGAGTTCTGCTGGAGTATCTGTGTTGTGAAACAAATGATTTGTGAGTGCTGTGGAATTTTATTTTAAGAAAGATCTTTAGGGATCTGTGATGTCTGCAGCTTACTACTGTGCACTGTAAATAGTTTAGTTTAGCAGAGAAATGGTGCCAGAACAACGGCAACTTTAAAGTCTCCAGTTCCACCCTCTTCAGTGAGTTGTAACTGCTTTAGGATCTAGTTGCATTTATTTTATCCTGTGATATACTACTAAATTTCCCAAACTCCTGGACTGTCCTGCTGGTTTTCTACTGGAGGTCCATTTCAAATTGAGGCCCTGGAATTTCTCCTGATTTATTTGAGGGTCTGAGTGCAGAGCTCCTCACTGCATCCCTAGCAGCCCACCAATTTTGGCAGCACATATCAAATAAAAGGAAGAAGGAGCTCTTGTTGTTGGGAAGAAAGCTGGCAAAACCTACATGTTTCAGGAGAGAGAGAAAGAGACAGAGAGAGTGAAGATGGCCAACACATCTAGACTGTCTTTTTAATTAAAAACCTTTAAATTTCTCAGTTCTTTTAGAGGACTTCAGAATGGAGGAATCTGAGTCAAAGTCTAAATCTGAGTTTAGATAATTTAATTGGTTGAAAAAAAATCTAATTCCAGGCAACTAACTAAAAAAGTAACACCTCTCTCTAACACCCATCCCTCTATGATAAAACTTAGCATCACAGGAGACCAAGAAGCTTATTTTTCATGAAGAGGTAAGGTACTAAAGCCAACAGTTTTGCAAAATCTCTCTTATTTATCGTAGAAGAGATTTCTGTTTGCAAGGTTAGCATGTTTGTAGTAATTTACTATGCAACATTTTTTAATGTACACAACATTACCATTGCTGCTATTTACTGTGAGATTAAGAAGTTGATTTTTTTTTTTTTGTTTCTTAAAAGGTGATGTGCAAAGTGCTCTAGGTGAACCTGTTTGAGCATGGGCATTGGATGAGATGATCACAGAGTTCCCTTCCAGCCTCAGCCATACTGTGATTCTGTGTTTTACAGCTGACTTGAAATAAAATCCAGTATTTTTATTTTGCTTGAAGAAGTGTAAATTTCATATTAAATTCTGCTTTTAATGAAAACAGAACCAAAATCATAATTACTGTTGAGGAAAGTGACATTTACATTTCATGTACCTTTAAGGTGACCTAAAGTCCATTATGGAATGCCACATACAACTTTCCAGGAATATCATTAGGGCCAAGATTTCATCACCACATTTAAATTTTTCAGTTCTCTCTCTCTTTTATTTATTTATTTGTTTGTTTGTTTATTTGTTTTTCTGTAATGATTCCTAGCAATATCCTCATTGTCAAACCGTCAGCATAGGGATCTGATGTTTTCTTGTTCCACCTTATTCTAATATTTTATGAAGCAAAACATATTTTTCCAATTCCTATAGGGAACTGACTTTTCAGACAAAGCTCTGAAACTAAACTCTTCTGAAGATAAAATAAAAAACAATATCTAAACTGGTTTGATCTGGAAGGGCCTCTTCATTGATCATGCCATTTTCTTTAAAAAAAACCAACCAGCCAAACAAAAAAACCCCAAACTTTCAATAGCAGTTTTTTGATGATATGGTGATTTGATGCTGGAACAAAGGCAAAATAGAGACAAGCATTATGGTTTCAGTACCAAATATATCTTCCATATTCAGAAATAAAAGCATCTGTGTTCTGCAGTCTGTGGTGCTGAGCATGTTTTTGTTCACATCAGGATGTTAATATTTAGGAAGCAGAGTTTGGGTGTTCACATATTGTTTTGAATTCCTTGCTGAGGGAATGGTTGGGGTTTTCTTGTGAACTCCCAGCGTATGAAGAAACAATTACTATAGAAAAGTCTGCCTAAATTCTTCCTAAACTCTTCCCATTTTGGGGGAAGGAGGTGTGTGTGTGGGGGGGAACACTCTTCCCCCCAGCCTTTTGAAGTAACAGCAACTGTTCATTTCTAGCATTTAACATCACAGTAAGTGTGTAATACCTATGTACTCTACGTGAACTGCATTTTAAAGTAAATGAAGTTGCCCACTTTGTTCTTTAAACTTCTTTGACTCCCAGAACAACACATGTAATATCTCATAACAGACTGCAGACAGGATAATATTTCTGCCATTTGAGTGACCAACAAATCTTTTAATTTATGCGTTTTACTCCTTTTTTAAAAGGCTGTTTTGCCAAGTAGTTTTATTTTCTTGTTAAATATTAGGCACAGACTTTCTTCCCTGAAAAGTTACCAAGAACATGCTAAAAAAAAACCCTTACCTTTTAGCAGATTTATTTCAATGGTATGATATGGGAATTTGAATGATTTTCTTGCCACACAAACAGAAAACAAAAACAAACAAAACCAAAACCAAAGCCAAACCAAACCTGTTAGATTTTTAAAAGACATTTAGTAATGATTTTATTTTAACAGAGTCTGTATTCTGCTCTTTAGCAGCATCCTAAACTGTTGTCCTGTAGCAGTTTGGACATGTCATATCTTGACTTTGGTAGAGGCTGCTGTTGTGTCTATAGTCAAAATCAGAATCTGGGCCACGTATCAAGCCTCAGACTGAATCTGTTTCTTTCCTCTTGTCTGTACTTCTCTGTTGTTGTAGACTTGGAACAGTACAACCAAATTCTGTCCATTTTTATGATTCAGCGTCTGCTGTGCTGAACTACGTCATCCATCTAATGATGTGAGGGGATCAGCTAGGGCAATCTTATAATTCTGTGTGTGTGTGTGTGTGTGTCCAGCTGTCTCCATAGGACACATGGCTGTGAGATGGAAATGCAATTTGGGATGAATTCTGCTGTAGAGAGCTGTGAGAATGATCGATTTTCATTTCTGTAGCTGGCCTGGGAAGCTGCTATCCTTTATTATATTATATTATATTATATTATATTATATTATATTATATTATATTATATTATATTATATTATATTATATTATATTATATTATATTATATTATATTATATTATATTATATTATATTATATTATATTATATTATATTATATTATATTATATTATATTATTATTTTATTTTATTTTATTTTATTTTATTTTATTTTTGGCAGGGTGGGGTGAGTTGACTGGGACATATTTTAATATTTCAAATGAAATGAAAAATCAAATTTTGTTTTAGCTTAAACAGCAGTTTTATTAGTATTTAATTTAACCACTCCTTCACTCCCCCTCAAAGTAAGCAAGCAAACAAAATTTATATATTTTTTTAAAGTGAAAAATTCAGTTGATCTGTTAGCAAAAAGCATTCAAAAAATTCCAATGAAACTGTAAATTTTTCTTTTTCTTACTTGGCTAAAACCAGCAAATAATGAACAATTAATCATGGTGTTTAGCCTGATCCTGCATTTTAAATTAGTTGTCTTAACAAAACTTTGTGCCCCAAACTGCAAAAATAATAGTGTGAGAGGCAGGGATGGACTTTGGTCTGTGTTTTGTGTATGATTGATTGAAGGTACTATCTTCCTTTAGAGAGCGACAGAGAGACGTCAGTCCAGAAGGACAATTTGTAGCACAGAAATGAAGAAGGCAACATTAACGTTTCAAACAAATTAAGATGGCTAGAAATAGTGAATCTTACAACTTATTGACTAGAAGGTCTTGAGTATCTGAGCCTGGGTAATACTTAGAACCAGTGATGTCAAGCCCTGCTTTTGAATAATTTTCAACATCACGGAATGCGGAATACTTAAATGTAATTCTTTGTGTTCACGAGGTCTTCATTTCCAAAGTGACTTCCATGGATAAATTCTTTATCTGCACATTGTGGCCACACTTGTTTTTGTGGAACAGGTTACTGATGAAACATCACTGTTGCTGCAGCTATCAAATGTTGCTAGTAAATTACCTCACTTAGGGTTTTTTACTCTTTCATGGGCTTGTTAAAACCTTTAAATGACAGCAGGCCGAATTATAATAGGAAAAGTTGCTGCTTATCCTGGAGTTTTTGATGGTTTCTGGCTTCATATCTATCTTTGAAAAGTCATACCGAACCTGAAATCTCAGAGAGAACACAAATAGTGACGCAGTAAGTAATATGATGATATAATAATATCATATAATTAATAATATAATAATATATCATAACAAGATATGAATCAACCTGGGCTTTTCATGTGAGGCTCTGCTGATGTGTCCATTGCACTGACGTTTGAATGCCTTTGCACAGAACAGGGCGTACAGGGTAGCTTCTATTGAGATAGAGTATGGACCTGTAGGCATTTTACAGTGTCCATGAACAGACTGTCACGGGATTTTGATAATGCCATTCCACGAAATGCAGTAGCACGGCTCAAGCATCACACTGTGCTTCAAAGATTTATCCTTTCCTATTTAAGTTGTCAAGTTAAAGAAATCTTCTTTAAGATTTATTCTGTGTAGCTGAAGGGGTGAGGAAACAGCAGATAGCAATTTTTTATTCTGAATTTGTTACTCTGGAGTATCTTAAAAATTCAAGTTTGTTGTTGTGGTGGGATTAGAGAGCAACAAAGAGTTATAAGTTTTTGCTTTATTGTGCTTTGTGGGCCTCTATTCAGTGTTAGATCCTATATGCTTTCTCACAGGCTTTCATCCAAGCATCTGTCTAGGGACAATTAGGCAAGTATTCATTTTGAGTATACATTATGAGGCAATTA
Source organism: Anser cygnoides (assembly GCF_040182565.1). Classification (NCBI taxonomy): domain Eukaryota; kingdom Metazoa; phylum Chordata; class Aves; order Anseriformes; family Anatidae; genus Anser; species Anser cygnoides. The sequence goes on along the minus strand of NC_089912.1, from coordinate 7,712,368 downwards.
AATAAGAGCTGCTCTCCTCGGAGAGGAGATGGAGTGAGATCTGGGACATTAATTACAGAGATGTCATGAGAAACTGCAGTGAAGTAAGTCATCTGGTTCCAGATTGAACTCGCAGCCAAGCTGCAAGCTCGCTGCAACTTGATACCGCAGCAGAGATTCAGAGATAGCCCCTTGCTCACCCTGGTGTGTGTGCGCTGGCTGGAACAGGGAAGGAGAAGGCAGTGAGAAAAAGAAGCTGTACTCTTCTTAGCAATCCTAAGAGATGTCGGAGCTATTCATAAGCAAATAAAGCAGTTTTCAATAATCCTTTGAGAAGAATATGGAGGGGCTAGTGAAACTTCCCATCATTTTAAGCATCTGTGCTGGTTACTGAGGTGGTCTAGTTAACTGTTTGGCCTAAGAAATCCCCAGATCTTGCAGTTTAACAAATTTCTCATGGGTCAGAATAGCTGCTTGCATGCTATATGAACACTTTGTTGTTAAGTTTAGCAATATATGTAAAAGAAATTGTTTTCTTCATAAATTAATCAAAACTTTAGTCTTAAGTAGCAAAACCTTCAGTCAGCAGCCTGCTGCAAACCCCTCTGTCTGGCACAGATTAGTGAATGAGCCTCAATTCTCCATGGTTGCAAGGTCCAAGGCAGCAAGAAGGCGGCTGTAAAACCGATGATTAATTTCATGCTTTCCAAGCTTGTCTCATATTTTCTGCTGGCGAGAGGGATGGGACTGACTCATGATTTCAAAGACTCCTGCTGGTGAGCTGTGAGATAAGGTGGCAGGCATGATAGCCACATTAAAGCTCGCATACCTGATGAAGGGGAGGAACAGGATGTAGAGGATGATGCTGTGGTTGGAGGACACATCAGGATGTCCAGCAGCAATATTTTGAGGGGAGGCGAAGTGTGTAAGCTACATCAACACAACTGATGTGAAGGCCGGGGGAAAAGCTGTTCTAGGGATCTGGGCAGGAATGAACATGTGCTTCTCAGATATCTCAGAAGACCCTGTTAGCTTGGATATAGCATCACTTTAATGCCATTACATGATTTTCAGGCTTCGGCTGGCTTGTGTCCACCTGCCTTGGAGAGTCAACGCTTGCCTGATACTATTCCTCTGTATTGGCTTTCCCATAGGTGATAAAGGCTTATGTGAGACCTAGGAAGGAAAGATTAAATCTTCAAAAATTTCTGAAACTGGAGGTGACAGGCAAAGGGCATGACCTGCAGAGGGTGAATTGGATATCATACTTAGGTTATGGGCCCGAGCAATTGAATGGTAAGGTGGAGGAATCACCCATGGTGACAGAGGAATTTGAGTGTATAGAGAGGTTGGAGAGGAAAAAATCCAAGTTAATTTTTATGGAGTTTAAGTTGGCAGCTGGATCTGCACCGGGAGATGCTGTCAGGGAGGTAAGAGAGCCTTAGCAGGCAGTAGGAACCAGGATTTTATGAAGTGAGAGTAGTGTGGTCAAAGATGCCCTTGTGAACCTCCTCAGAAGAGTGGGGAGCTGTTTCAAGAGAGAGGAGGTGGGAAGCAGACCTGAAGGAGGACGCTGATGAAACCTGCTGGACTTCACATATTTTGCTTATGATCATTGAATTACTTTTACACACGTAAGTTGCTCTGTGCACTCGATGTGTACAGAAATGGGCGATGTATTTCACAAATCCAGCAGGCCAGCACCCTGCCGAAGTGCTCTGTTCCTGGTGCAGGTCCCTTGGGGCTTGTCAGCCTGCTTGGTGCCATGAGCCACCAAGTCATTGTCAGGAAAATACTGAGAGAAAACCGAGTGTGGCCCCAGCTTGAGCATGAGTGTATGACCAGCTGACATTGCAGCAGAACTAGCAAGCAGTACAGGAAAGAATTTAAACGTCCTTTATTTAAGTGTCTGGAAGATGTTTTCTGCAAAAAAGCAGCAAAAACATCACAAGAATGGATAAATTTAACAGTCCCTGCAAGGAGCTGTCTTTCCATGCAGCGAGAGGGCTACATGCGTTGCAGCAGGGAGGTCACTGCTAATTGCTGTGTAGGAAGTGAGATCTGCTCCTTGCCTTTGCTCTGGTCATACCAGGAGGAACCTTGGGAGTCTGCAGACTTGGAGTGCAGACACTCTGCTTTGGAGCCTTCTCTCCCCCTGCACAAACCCAGCACAGCTTCTGGCCAACTCCTGAGCCCAGCTGAGTTGTGCTTTAAACCGCGTTTATATTTTCCCTTTGGCAAGGCAGGGACAAAGACAATCTTGGATGGAAGTCAAAGCTCCCCAGAGCTGTTCTCATTTACGTCCAGCTGTTCACTGACCACTGGGGCTCTCATGATGAGTAAAGATGACTGTGGGCAATGATGGTCTGTGGACAATTGCTTTTCTTTCTTCTCGTTACATTGGGGCAGGCTGAGAGAGACATAGGATCTGCTATGGTGATTCCTAGAGACACGAATATTTCCCATAGGAAAGGATATGCTCACGCAGCTGCAGCAAGCAATTTGGTGGCTCAGAGGCATGTGAAGGGACACGGTGGGAAAAGCAATGGGCTGAAGGGAAATAAATCGGGCTTAGGGGACTTGGGTGTTGTGGAACTCCACTACCTAACGTTGGCGTAAGGAGAAATTTTCTTGCATTACTCACCCAGATCTGGTTTTCAGAAACATTAGCTGTGGGTAGATGCTTACAGATGAGTCTTTACATTTTTGGGGGGTGAAAAAAAAAGAAAAATGAAAATCTTGCAACCTCATTGCTTAGCTTTCTCTCCTGTTAGGTTTGGGCTAAAAAGCAAGGAATCTTGAAAACCCACAAGTATTTGTATTTAGCAATTCAGTGGTTTTATCTCTGCATGAGACCAGGCTAGGATAGGGAATGCCTTGGAAACACAGATTAAAAAAGCTCTTTAAATAGTGGCTCCCATCCCCCTCCCTGAAATTTCTGATGGCAATTTAATTAAAATCAGAGAAGTAATCTGACTAACACCTCTGAAACCCAGAGACATGAATACCTAGATCCGAACTTCATTCTATTCATGCAGTGTGGCTGAATACAAATCCTGGGCAAAGTTTTAGCCTGGATCCAATCACAGTGTGTCAAAGTAATTTAAAATACATTGTGTTTATCTATTTATTTATTTATTTATGATTTTTCCATCTAGGAAAGACAGTGGGATATATTGCAAAACATATTTGTTTAAGTAGTCTAGAAAGTACAGTCAGTGGACAAGTTGTTTTCAAACCAAACCTGAAACTAGTCTGCAGTCTGACAAGTTTTCAAATTAATTACATTCTCTTTTTGCTAGAAAATGATTAGTTTTTTAAAACACTCTTTTTTCTTGCTGAGTAATTTTCTGAAGTTTCCATAGTGTGTTAACTGCAGAACAGTGTGACTTTCAAGAGCAAACCACTGCAAAGTGAGTATGCGATTGTTCAGATTTCCACTGATGAAGAGCAGAAAGGTATGGGCTGCATCAGGCAGCATCTGCTGTTCCAGGTTTGCTGGTGTAAATTCTTGGGCTGTGGGATGCACTGCACAGTGAGGCGTGTTATCGGCTTGCCCATGGCATGCACTGGGCAATGACAGCAGGAAGAAGACACAGAGGGGATAGGCAGGAACATGGTAGGGGAAGGTGTTTGGATAGGATCCCACAATGGAAATTATTTATTTCCTTTTGTTTGTGTGGAACCCAGGGCAGGTACCACCGCCCCTGCTGTCTTTGTGAGGACAGCTCTGGGGGTGGGATGAGGAGGGTCCTAGGAGAAAACACGCCTCCCTAAGCTCCTGGGCATGTGCACTGGTTCATTGTCACCTTTCCTTCCTTCTGCTGCGTGGCAGAGTTGGGTGCCAGGGGAACTCTTCTGATCAAGCTGCATCATCTGAGATCTGTGTGTCTCTGTGCTCTTCTAAGCTTCCTTCACACCTCATGAAGAGAAAGAGGCACCTCCAGGAAGTGATTTATCACTTAGAGCCCTGGCTTAGGATGGGATGAACCAGTTGTGAGAAGTATTTTCCCTGCAACCATAGTGGGAGAAGAGGCTGCTGACTTGGACAAGCTTGTACATTTTCAGAGGCTTAGATTGGATAGGTTGACACTTGCCCTAAGTGCCTAGGCCTGTGGCAATGTGCGGCTTAGCAGGACAGTTGCTGTAGCAAATAAGAAAGCAGCTGCAGAATAAGACTAACCTGGAAGCAAGGAGGAAAAAGGAATCAGAATCTCTCACAATGCTTAATAATGCCTAAAGCTGTTATTGTTTCGAGAAACAATTCCGCTTACAACTTGTCTTGTTCTCCTGTAGCACACATATGAGTCACTGCAACCTGTTTTCTGAGACCTATGCATAGCTATTACGGAATCAAAAAGCATTTTCAGACACCGTCCAGATTCAATGAGCATCCCCCTATGGTGTCTCAGGACCAACTTCCTCCCAACCCTGGAGTAACCACCACCACAATTAGTTGCAAGAGCAGGTCACCAGGACCTCAGTTAGGGATTACACCAAGTTGGAGGCTTAGGCTGAACAAATAGCATAACCAATAATTTAGCTTGCTTGCTGTACCCATGGCATGTAAAAGCTTCAGGTGTTTTCACATGAAAATCCACAGCTCAGTATCACTTTTCTTTGCTCGACACCTGCATCCGTTATTTTTCTGAAATGATAATAGTGATTTTCCTTGATTTAAGGATACTTAACCAGTGACATCTGAAGAAGATATATATTGGCTAGTCAGATTAAAGTGTCACTTTATCATATTTTAGTGTGCCTGAATTTTTGTGTGTGAAATGTGACAACCTTTTATACTAGATGTAATAAAAATACTTTAATTCTACGTTGCCTTATTCTGAGTATTTTCCTATTTATTTATTTATTTTTTTTAGAACGGAATGTTCTTTAAAATGTTGACATTACTGGCCTAGGAATACTGAGAGAAATAATGCATTTGATGATATACCTTGATATAAGGAGTTTTCTAAGTGTCTCATAAACAGAGCCCGCTGCAGTGTTGTGATGCCAAACATTCAGTGGCAATTATAAACTGAGCAAGACTTGTCATGAACAAGGTAAACATAAACTGGGTACATGAGAGAAGATGGAAGATTAGGAAGAATTCCTCATTCTCTGTGGAAAAGAACAATGCAAACAGAATTTTGCTACCAGGCAGACCCTATAACTGGTAATATAAGTGAATGGCACAGCCTCAGCCTTGACTAATCTTGCTTAAGGGATGTAAGACTGAGGAAAAAAATAAAAATAAAAATACAAAAAGAAGTCTAATAATAGTGTCCAGGGGTTTTGAAACCCAGCAAAATCTTGCTGATGCAAAGGAAAATGTGAAATAATTTCAGCATGTGTCTGTAAAGACAAACATTCAAAGAACCTGAAAAACACAAAATGCAATTTACACAGCCAGTGTGAGGAATAATTAACAATCTTAAATGAAAAATGGAAGCTGAAGAGACTTAGAAAATGTGCACAGGCACTAAGTGTTTTAGTGCTTCAAATCAAAACCTCATTCATTAATAGCCAAAAAATGTCATCCTATAATACTTTGTTAACATAATAGGAAATTTTTGCTACTTTGAATGCTCAACTGCCTGCACAGGAGACAATGCAAATGGCTTAATATAAATGATTAGATTTTATTTCAGAAATGTTTAGACTTTTACTTTCTGCAAAGGAGATAAAACCTTCTGCCCCAAAACATTGATGTTTACCACGGAATAGAAATACCAAGCTTTGAATCTCTTTACTAGACTTTATTGATACTGGCATTGAGGCTGTCTTCTTTTCTACTATAGGGGGCAGAAGTTAGGAAAGTCATTAAAGAAAACACAGAATTTTATCCAAGCAAAAATGATGTCATAATTAATTGCTTTTCTTCATGAAAACAAAAAAAAGGAATTGGAGCTGGCCTTTTGTTTAATCTCTTGGGTTGAAAGGATAGTGTTATCTTTCCTCCTATCTCTGTTATTTATTTATGTCGGGTCACAGCACAGTGAAACAGCGAATAGACAGTCAGTACATATCTCTATTAGCCAGTTTCAATATAATTATATCTATTTTTTTTGTTTTTATTTGTGCAACTGTAGTGGCCAGAGGTCCTCTTCCTAGGCAAGAACACTATTGAGTTGGGTGCTTTCCAGACTAAAAATGAAAAGATGATCCCTCCCTCCAAATGTTTACAGCAAGGAAACAATAGGCCTGTATTATTTGACAGGAATCACTGTAATCACAGCGTTTCAGCAACTGCACTCCTATCAAGTGACTTCTATGTCACTTCCTTAGGAGGACAGAGTGCTTGTGAGGTATTAGCAATTTATCTGTCTCCTGTGAGAGCTGTACACAATTTAGCTCTTTTTGAAAGCTCAGAATATGACATTTGGTATTCTGAAGTTAAAACAGTTCCTAGGTTAAGTGAAATTCCTACCTCCAGGAAAAATTAAGAAAAAAAAAAGTGAGATCTGAATTGTGTTCTCTATAACACTAAAAACTATTCTCTAATGTTAAAAAACTGTTCTTATTTTCAGGTCTAGCCAGTTGTACCTGGAGAAGAAACCAAGAACACACACACTTTACCTCTCACTTTTAGTCTCTTATTATGATTTACATGAACAGACTTAAAACAAAACAAAACAAAAGCATTAAAGATAAAATTAGCAGTGGAAAAATAATATTTAAAGTAATTCTGTCCATCCAAAGGCTCTGTTGAAGAGCAAATCTGGCTAGCGATATGGCAAAAACCGTGAATATCTAAAAAGAATGAACACAAATTTAATTAATCCAAGAAGCTCTAAAAATATGACAATAATAGACAATTTTTAGCTCATAAACCTCTGCCAGTGGCCTGAAATACTAACATTCCCATACCTGAATTTAGTCACTTAAATTATTACCCAGTGGAGACATAAGCCGGGCTACCCTCACTGCCAAGCAGCACAAGCCTTTGCTCATTCAGCACAATGGGGTAATTTGTAACTGCACAAACTGGCAGATGGGAAATTTGGAGCACTCTCCTTGTCTCAAACAAAGGCTGAACAACACAGGTTCACAAGTACTGGAGCAGTAAGTCAAACCTCCTTTTTTTTTTTTTTTTAAACTGTATTTCAGGTTTTTCCTCTTGGGTACCTGTAAGGTTTCAGGAAACCAGATGGGAAGGGGTATTCCCGTACATATTTTCAGCTGACCAAATATGTGATCTAGTTTTGAGTAATAGTCAGGCTATGCTGTATGAGTCCTTCTTTGCCCAAACTGGGCAGATTAAAACAAAGATATGCAATAACCTTTGTCCTCAGCTGGAAAATGAAACTAAATAATTGGCTTTGTTACAGAGGCTACATGTAACTGAGGCATCTTTCCTTCCCCAACAAGTCTCAACAGTGTGAGAATTGCCTTTTTTTTTTTTTTCCAATAAAGGCTCCAAATCTTTCTTTGAGCATGAACCTTATTGGGATAAAAGAAAAAGAGCTGCTGGGTGTGTAATACTTTAAAGCTTTGGAACTGTCTCTCCTCATCCAAAAGCAGCTTGACTGAAGTGAGACTTTGTGGTCTGGTCTCACTTGCTTTAAAACTCCTCTGTTTTTCTGGGATGTAAATGTGAAATCTTGGGAGAAAACTGTATCTAAAGAAGCTGGAACAATCAATGAGCTGTTGGAAAATGCTGCTTTGGATTTCAAGCTACATAAAAGTTATTAGGACTGTGTGTAGGTGGGTCCTCTTCTTGAACAATTCTACATATCAAAACTAGGGAATTAAATCTATATGCAGTTAGCTGTAAAACTGTAAAAACATTTTATATCTTGTCCTTCAGCAACTGTATTTACTTGGGCATCTCCTTTTCTGACTTCTGTTATGAAACTGAAGGTCCTTCAAATAAGAAACAGAAATCTACACAGTTCCCAAATGTGCTCACAATTTGGCTGAATGCTATCAATAAGTTAACAGTGCAGACTGATCTAAACCCTTATTTTTAACCAAGTTATCTAAAGTGGTGAATTAAATGACTATAAAACAATTTGAGAGTTGGTTTCCTCTGGGTTTTGTTAATTCTCTTGAATGAATATGTTTAAAAATAATTTACGAAAATGTGGTACAGGTGAAAAAATATTCACCCAATTCTGTTCTCAACTATGCTATTTTACAGTCCACAGCAAATTGGTATTGCTCTGTCCTGTTTCTCTAAAATGCTCAGTGAGTTCAAATGACTCTCAAATCTACTGAGACAGTTGAATTATTGCAAAAATCTGTCTAGGGCTGTAGACATGTGTTCATTTGACTCCCCCTCCATCCTACTGAAAAATAAACTACTGTTCTTCATGGCTTATTTTGTCTCTGTCAAGGAAACTTTCTGCTCTCATCTCAGGAGAATTGTACAATAGCAATCTGATCCTGACCTTTCTACCTCTTCCTTGAATAACAGATGAAAATTGGACAGTGAAAAGTGGTGTACGCTCCATAACTTGTATCCCAGACACAATCTAATGACACTTTTCTTCTAGTAAAAACAATAGTTGCAGAAAAGGTTAAAGTAAACAGGTTTAGCTAATTACCTCTTCATCAAATCCAGTTATAATTTACTGCTGTCCTCCAAAACTCTGTGCCTGCTAAACCACCGACATTGGTTGGATTAGCTTATCTCTGATAAAGGTAGTGTGATTAATTTCTCCCACAGTACAGCAGCATGTAAACATCAAACAGGAATAAAATATGACCAAATAAACTCAAATCACACACTATCACAGCAGAAGTCTCCAAGGCACTCATATACCAGGCACTGAAATTGAATCCTGTTTTACAGAAGGTGATGGTGGGGTAGTAATCGTTTTTATGTAATTTTTTGTCCTAGAGACAAGGAATAAAACATCAGTAATGAAGTGCACTGATACTTTAGTACTGACAAAATCACATCTGTGCATGCAAGTCCTTGCTCTAGACAGTAAACCAGGTGTATACATGTGAACAAGATCATGCATTTGCCATACTAGGTTTTGAAAATGTGTTTCTGAACACCCAAAGTGACTCCTTGATGTCTTTTAGAATATGAAGGAATCTGTTTTTAAAGTAAATGAGAGAGCTCATTTATAAATCCATTTGAAAGTTTTATATGAGATCCCAAACTACACAGATTTCTTCCACACTTCTTATAGTTTGGTTTCAAGCTCAGACTCATTCAATTAAAACATTTGCTACATTTTGAGCAAACTTGAAACTAATTTCTGAAGAAGCTTGTCTGAGGTACGGTTCTGTATCAAAGTAATAAGGAAGTCATAATTACCCCAAGCATTCTTAGGAGTCTTGTGAAATGCACACATTTCAATTCAGTTGCAGTTTATTTTTTTTTTTTAACTTTATATGAGTCCAAAATCTGAAGCAGCAGAAAATGTCTGCATAATGACCTGGTTGTGGTTGCAAACAACATGGCTTCATACAGCTGTCTGTTAACAATGCTCTGACATATTCAATGGGACAGAATCAATTTCCTTGATCTGAAAAATCTAAAATACAAATCTATACAAATCTATCCTTGTTTTAACATTAACTTCAGTGTCACTTGCTTGCTCCAAAGCAGTAGGTTGTCCATACAACAGCAGTAACTATACCCAAACACTGCAGTAGCTTTAACACTGGATGTCCTTTCCCATGCTCCTGAAGAGCTGCTCTTGCACTGAACCCAGCTTGAACATGAACATGTATTTCTCCTTTGTCAGCAACATATTGCTCACTATTATTTTATGGTTCAAAAGCTTCTCAGATCTCAGCACTAACCTATCCTTAGCATGTTGGGCAGCCCGTATCACCAGGACATCCAAGGATGAATTCTTCTAAACGTAAAGCAGCAGATTCATACTTCATGTCTGCTGTTCTGAATAGTGTTTTTCAGTCTGTGACCTACAGACTTTGTGGTTCGATGTCCAAAGGGGCCTGTGAAAGGCAGCTGAGAGAACCAAACTAGGCATATCAGGTTTGAATTTACCAAACAAGGTTATACAGCTCTGCTGATTACTGCTCTACAAATGAAAAGGACCGAACGTGCCAGGTTGTCAACACAGATCAACTGGTCAACATGTCAAAGTATGCAAGTTTAAATGGAAAGGCCTGGATGTAAAAGCAGTACTGAAATGGCTACAGTGGAAAATTACTTTGAAGCTGAGCCACATCCTTTCATAGACATTAGTAAGTCCCTTCACTGGGGATTGCATTATGGTGCCATGCATGCTATAAACAAAGGACAGGCCAAGTCTTAGGAGCCTTCAAACCTTCCCTCTGTTGGACAGATACACAGCTGCCATGGCACTTTGATTTTCTCCCTTTAACAAATGTATTTTCGTTAGCTCTTCTGCTGTATCTTGTGAAAATGGACCTTGAGCTCAAGGCTGTATCTAGTGGTTGGATTTCTCTCAGGCCACTGGAGTTCCAGACAGTAAGAGTGCAGGCATACAGGCCAAATTAATTCCATCATCATCAAATGGAAACAAAGTGCCTGAGACAAAGTGACTGGAAGGTCAGGGAAATCTATAGCTGAGATCTGATTGGGACCAGACAAGAGTTCAGTAGCATTAAAGGTGAACTAGGGGGTATTTTTAGAGCTTGGGGTGCACTCCTGTGATTGCACAGTCTTTCATGCTTTTTGCATCTTTGTCTCAGATATGTTGGGTGATGCACATGATGAAACAACAAGGATTATTCTGATACGTGAGTTTTCCTTCCTTTAATTCATTTTGTGTGTGTGATGCAATTGCCACATGAAGAGACATTTTAGAAAGCATTTTGAAACCCTGGACCAGCACAGGAAAGCTTTGTGTTTCTGACAGCTATGGAGTTGCCTGCTCAGAAGATGGGTCAAGGTTCAACCTATTAAACTTCTGGAATCTCAAGATGCTATATGAGGCTTGCTGAATTGCTAGCCCACAAACACAAACGTGATTGCTGTTTCTACTTCCTTTTATAGAAATGGACAAAGCATGAAATAACTTCTTGCACACAGTCAGGGAGCCATTTTATTCCCACAGGGCTGATATCTTTCTGGTTGGATAAAAAAAAACCTTCAGATGATCAGACAGGAGGACTATGTGTGCTACGTGGTCATTATGTCTTAGCATAGCACTGTTATTTATGACTCTCATTTGGTGGAAAGTCCAGGAAGACGGGGAAGAGCATAACCTAGCTAGCTTTTGGGTGAAAAACAGCTGTGAGCTTTCAGTGCAATTGTAATCTTGTACCTTAAATTCATGACCCTTTAAATCTGGTGTCATGTGAACCCAGATTACTCATCCTCTGAGGGAAAGGGAGCCTATCTGAGAAGCTCTCATACTTCCAAACTGCCCCACATCTCTGTGGCTTTAAGCCACAAGAAAACAATAAGATATTCCATAAGATATTGCTCAGTGGCTCTTGCAAATGGCTTGGAATAGGACTTATTCAGCAGCTTTGTATAAAACTCAATCTCTTGTTTTTACAGCATCTGTGGATTGAAATACAAAATGTAATCATTCTGACTAAAATCTATGCCTCTCTACAGTGCTGTTTGATATCAAATAAGATGCTTTTTGGTTGTCTGTTGTGGATTGCTGGTTAGCTCTGTTGTGCCATAACAAGGGTCTGGAACTTTTAAACAGTTAATGTTTCAAAAAAGCATTTATCAAGTCTTCTTCCGGCCAAACTACCTCACATACCCCAGCTAACTGGGGGCTGAAAAGCCCTGAGTATTCTACTGCTATGTTTGAGGTCCTCCTGTCCTCATGACAGCTATAGAAAAATTTGCATTTATTTTAGCTTCTCTCTGCAGGTCCTTACACAACAGTTAGGCCAGAATTTAGCCAGGCTGACCTCAGTCAGGGGCTGCCACTAGAGCTTTGCCTCTTGCCGTACATTCCCTCTTTTGGACAATGTGTAAAGGAAATGTTATGGAGTTACTCAGCCCATCCAAGATCTGTGTTGTTATCCAGATGAAGAGTTAATTATTCTGGCTGACTTCAGAATGCAGGAGAGTATGCAAATTTTCATGTCTGTCCTTCAGACTTGGGGGTCTGAATGAGTCATCCCAGACCTCCAGAGGTAAGGTAGGGAAGGAGAGGTGCTTTCAGGTTGCGATTCATCTCACAGCCAAAGCTAGAGAGATAAATCTCTACCATGTTCCCAGGGGACAGTGAGATGCACACCTGCAGGTGATGTGATAGAGATCTGAGGTGAACCATGCCATCTGAACATGCTTTAGGTCTGCACTGGATTGAGGAATCACATCCTGGAGTTACTGACCTTTAAACTTAAGAACCTTCATTGAAACTCTGCTGGTTAATCAGGATCAACCTAAACAAATTAATCCTGGATTTTCAAATCAGTTTCTTTGTGGCAGAATCAACTCCATTAAACAATGCTGAGTTTCTTTAAAACTGACAATTCTGGAGAGATATTAAGAGAGCAAGTATTGCAAGTTATTTGCATTAAATTCTGGAATCCTATTGTGCTAAGTAGAATTTATTATAATTATTTATTTATTTATTTATTTATTCTTTTCTTCATTACCACATATTAAGAAACTCTTTCTGTGCAGTGCAAGCAGCTTTACCTTGGGGATTTTAAAACCTTATTTACAACACTTGGAAAAATTGACAGCTGGCTATGAAAGCTTGATGAATTTGGAAACATTAATAAATGTAATCAGCACTGTGAGGGCTGCATCAATCCTAAATTTGAAACCTTATTTCCAGTGACACTAGCTCTGAAGAGTCTTTTACATTTGAATGACAGTGGAATTCTGCTTTTCGCATCTCTAGTGAAGAGCACACTTTCACTAGAATTTATGACTCCCATTTTTTTTTTCTGAGGGAATTTTATACAAAGCTTTCATGAAGAGCTGAGAGAAAATGGCTCAGCCCTAGCCAATGTGACACTGGTCTCAGTTGCTTATTTGTCACCATCCACTGGTTTAGTGCTATGTAATGGTCAATGCACAGAGAGAATAACATGGGCATTTTCACTGTTCCTCCAAGTTCCTACCCTATCATTGCTAAAGAATAATACTCTGAACTCTTCTCATCTCAAGGTACTACTCAAGTTTGCACTCATTATGTGTGATGCACAGCAGCTAGAGTCAAAGCATGACAAAAAGTGAAAAGGACATTTATTTGGGCCAATGAATGTTTTTTGTTTATGCCAGGTGGAAACCTCAGCAGAACAGGATGGTGGTTTCCATCCTTAGTGTGCATTTGCTGGGCTGGGCCTCCAGGGCAAGCAGGAAGGAAAAGGAGCATAAGAAACGGGCTGGTGTGGAGGTGTCCCCGCCTGATCAGTACTGTGGGATGTGAAGGACACCTTCTGCTTCAGGCACAAGGATTGAAGACCTTGGTTTTTGAACTCAGAGCTATTCCAGAGGTTAGCTATCACATTCATGTTCATGTGCAGGTCTGACCCCATGTCCTTAAAACTGTTGTCCTGTGCTCAGCATTCTCGCAGTGTGGAGGTTCCTCTCTGCATAGTGGCCTTGGTGGGTCCCTGTCCAGGTTTCAGCTACGTTGGAGTTAATTTTCCTCCTAGAAGCTGGTATGGTGCTGTGTTTTGGATTTAGGGTGAGAATAATGATGATAACACACCGATGTTTAGTTGCTGCTGAGTAGTGCTTACACTAAGCCAAGGCTTTTCCAGCTTCATGTATTGCCCCACCAGCAAGGAGTCTGGGGGTGCACAAGGATCTGGGAGGGGACACAACCAGGACAGCTGACCCAAATTGGCCAGAGGGATGCCCCATACCATGTGGTGTCATGTGGGACAACAAAAGTGGGGGGTATGGCTGTGGCATAGTGTGTCTGCTGCTGGGGACTGGGTGGGTATCAGGCAGCAAGTGGTGAGCAATTGCACTCTGCATCACTTGCTTTGCATATGATTGAAAAATATATATTATTTTATTATTATTGTTTATTTTTGCTTCTTTTTCTATCCTATTAAACTGTCTTTATCACAACCCACAGGTTTTCGTCTTTGTTTTTTGATACTCCCCCCTGTGCCACTGCTGGGGAGGTGGGCAGCAAGCAAACGGCTGCATGGTGCTGAGCTGTCTGCCGTGCTAAACCACAGTCGATCCCTTCTCTCTGACAGCTCCCTGCCCGTGATGCCTACAGGCACCAGATCCAGACCTATGGGTCCTGGTAGAAATTAGCTGCTGCAATGCTGAGCCTAATCCTGCTTTGTGAATCCAGCCCCTTTGTGAATGCCAGCTGTGCTTTGAAATTTGACTTAAGATATTAAAATCACTGTGTAGATCCAGTCCTTGGGCACCTTTGAAAATTCCTCTATAGGAAATGTGTTTTTTTTCACCATAAGTGTGAAATAGAGTATAGCTCTTACTGGTTTTAGTGCAACTAAGATCATGTAGCACTTTTTATAGACTGCCAAAGGGCCTAAATATGGTCAGTAAACCAGAAGGTGTTTTAAGGGGAGTAGACAGAAGGGGGTTACATCTGCATGGGCTCATTGCCATCTGTGTTTAAAGCATGGGGGGGAGGGGGGGGTTGTGATGCCTTTGGGGAGGAATGTGCCTACTTGCACTTTATTTTATTCCTGTAATTTGGCTGCCATGTCCCTGGAGCTGTGGAGAGATGATTCTTTTTCTTGCCTCTGAACTTTCAGGTAAACAAATAATTTAAGCTTGTACACTGGCCCACTGTGCATAAAATTAACTCATTGAATAGCTTGTCCTTTTAATGATTACTTGTATTTCCAATTCATTATTTTAAGCAGACTGGGCTTTCAGCCCTCAGCTTGCTTTGGAAAAATGTATTTTAGTATGTTAAGGTTTGCACATGAGTTTTCAGGTAAGATTGACTGTAAGCCATTGAATGGCACAGGCTGAAAAATGGAAATAAAACAATTGAACTCTGTAGCTGTATAGATGTATGTTTTGATGTAGTGAAGGACTCTTACAACTAGCCTACTGTCATATGCCTTTTGGAGCCTCAGACAAATGTTGTGGGTCTTGTGGAGACAATTGCTTTTGTTTTGTGAAGGAAAAGTATGTAATAATATATTTGTTTTAGCAAAAAGTACCCTGTGAACTGGGCTCCTGGGGAACTGAAATCTTACCATACAGACTCCAGGCTGCAACTCTTGGAAGTTTGGGATGGTTTGTAGTCTACAAATGCACTGACAAATGTGTGATTTAATGTGGAGAAACACTAGCACAATGATCCTTTCACAGACCTCTTAAAACATTATTGTTTCCTGTCTTCTAGCAGTCACTTCTGGAAATTTGAATGTAACGCTGAACCCTTCACTGGTTTTAATGTGATCTTCACATAACTGCTCCCTGTTGGAAAAAGATGCACAGGTGTTAATCTACTTATGTATTTCAGCTGTGTTATTGTTTTAAAGAGGTCTATGAGAAAATGTTCTCTGTGTTTCACATCGAACAACTCTCTTTTCCTTTTGTTATCCCAAGCTTTGTGAGTACACTCAAAGAACCTATGTAAACTCCTTTTGCTTCTAAGGAATTACTTCCTGTGTGTTATTCTGGATTTATTCTATGATTTTTGGGAAAGTGGGATCAAAAATATAAACTGTGAGTTTTGATTTGAATTAGACTGATGTCTTCTGGAAGGGACTTCCAGATGGTGGAGGTAAGGACATGGCAAATTTTCTTCTTGTTTTCACACAGTACCTTGTGTTTATATAACGTATAACTGTGGACTCAGTTGCAACCCAGTTGTAATCCTTGGTTATTCATCTCCTTACATGACACAGTTGACAAAGGTCTCCTTTGACTAGCTACTTATACCAGCATCTGTTTACACAAGCTGAAGAGCTGGCCTTGTGGTTTTTAACTAAAATGATAATTTCAATAGGTATGTGTCTTGCAGCCTTAGGGCTGTATGCTATGTTTTTTGTTGTTGTTGTTGTTTACCCTACCTTTTTATGCTGCTTAAAAATGATTTATTTGCTTAAGGGAGTGATAGTGTGATGACCATGGAAAATATTTGAAAAGTGAAATTCTCAAAGCAAACCAACTCCATTCAGGGGAACAAAACTAAGAAAATAGGTGCTGCTGGTTCATCTATCATTGCAGCTTTCACCATCATTCCTTTCAGCATTCTTTCCACACAACCTTGATCAGCTCTGTGGTTCTGCACCAGCCTATAGGCAGCTGCTCCCAGTGGTTGTCAGTGCACACCTTAGGGGTTAACATACATGAGAATGTATCTAACGTACACTTTAGTGGCACAAAGAGATGTCCATGGGCTGAACAGCTCAGATAAGTGATATCAGTGCACAAATATGCACTTTAGAGTCTTACAGTCTGCTTGTAGCCTTGTAGCAGGCTTTGGCAGAATGGGATTGCTCATGTGCACAGGTAGATGGTGGCAGGGACTGATGGAGTACAGCAGCCTGTTTGACACCTTTACACCAGGACTTTCAAACTTCATCTTTTGTGAAGGTGCTTATGTTTCTCTGATGCCTGACAGGCAAGTTTTTTTGCAGGTGCAAGGGCAGCTTCTTCATGAACTATTTGCTTACATTGTGTGCTTTTTGCCCACCAGCTTGCTTCCTTGCTTGCTTTATGTCCACCATCTGCAATTCTGCAGCCCCTCTTTTTCTAACATCTGTTTGATTTGCCAGGAACAGGGTAGATAAATGAGGTGTGACTGCTGCTGAGCACTTTGGTGCTAAGAAGCTTGTCAATGAGGTCATGCTGTGGTTTTAAGATCCTGACAGTCCAAGCCCTGGTTATCAGGAGCTGGACTTCCTAGGTTTGTAGTTTGATTTTAGCATATCATATTGGCACTAATATCCCTTGATTTATGTCTGTAGATGACACATCTACATGTGAAATGCACAAAGGTGCTGGTGACCTTAAGGGTAGAGAAGTATTAAGCAGAACAAGATGTACAGTTCTTTAGATGTTTTGATGTAAGTTTTTAGTTTTGTGCTTTCTGCTGACTCAAGAGACTTTCCTCAAAACAAACATCCCTTTCAGAAACATAAAATAAAACTTAATCCCTTTCATTCCCCCAAGGTCTTTGACTGTCTTATCAGGAAAATGAAGTAGAGTGGAGCCAAACCTGATACAGGGTTCATCAATAATGAATTGTGACTTCGAAGTTGTATTTGCTGAAAAACCAGGAAACTTCCATTTAAATTGCTTTAACAAACGTTTTCCTTTAACTTTTAGATTCAGGGAGAAGATCCAAGAGCAGAGAGATCAAACCAATTGTTTCACAAATGTAGAAGTTCATGTCTTTGACACTGGCAGCTGAAAAGAGTTTATTTTCCATGCACAGTCCACGTATACTCATGTTAATTAAAACTGGGTGCTAATTGGAGCCTCAGCTAAGGCATTAACAGCTTTTGGCATCATCAGATGGTACTAGATGTAAGAGAAGCAGAAAGGGGAAGACCCTCCAGCCTTGCATGTGCTTCCAGCATCCCTTAGACCACACTGGCACTGCAGTGGAAGGAGGCAGTGCTGCTGTCTGGCAACTTCTGGCAGCCTCCTCCTTACCAGTAAAATTGTCCAGGTAGCCACACAGCAGGGCCAGATCTGGCTTGAAAATATTTGTGACTGTGCCTTCAGCCCACCTCTCACCTGGTTCCTCTTCCCAGACTGGCTTCCTATGTCCTAGAGGGGTGGTGTGGGGGCAGCGAGGATGTACGAGGGACCAGAGCGAGGGCAGGGCTGCCTCTCTCAGAGGGGAATTTGCGTGAATGATGGATGTTCAAGAGGGTTGCACAGATCCCCGTTTTTAACTGAGGATTTTTAATGCAGGATATATATATACCGTATATATATATATTGTATAAACTTCCCAGTGCAAAGGTCACCGCTTTTATCAAAGCACATAAAAATGACTGCTGTGACATTGTAGTTGTCCTGGTAGACATTTGCTAAATGTGTAAAAGTCTGTTATGCTAAACTGCCCCTTTGAACATGTCTAAGTTTAAATAAATGAGCAAACAGTATCATGTAGCCATTTTACTTCATGGTTTATTGAGTGGGGACTCTTTATACATGTAATATCCCTGTACCTGGGCACAGGAGGAATAACAGAACTATTTTCTGCCAGATAAAATGCAGTTACCTTTTCATTGTTACAAATAGTTCTTGGTTACGACTGTGAAACCCAGGAGGTAGTTAATCTTTTCTCATATTCTGCACAAACAAAGATGAAGCTGAAAGTATTTCCAGTATTGAATTACTTGTTCATTTATCCCACTTTAAAAATGCTAATTAGTATCTGTATTTTCACAGCCTTATCTCGTTACATTATCCTGACAAAAGAACAGCCAAAATTCATGGTTAGATTTCAAGATAAAGCTAAAACAGTTTTTTTCCTATCTCCTCTGCCTTTTGGCTGATTTTCATTAATTCATTATAAGGTTCTTATTAGCCCATGAGTTATTTCAACACAGTATTCAACGTTCATATGGAAATCTGAGCTTGATGTCATCCTCTGCTTTTTAAAATCTGACTTCAGATCTGCCCATTGCCCAAGGAAAGCAGGAGAATGCAAATAATGTTCTTAGATTCAAGAAAACAAATAGACAGAGAAGTACAAAAAAGTCAGCTTGGAGAGTATCTTTTGGAAAGGGGGAATAGAATGATAACAAAAAGGAATTACAGTTTTGGGGAGCTATACCTAATTAAAAAAAGGAGATTCATATACAGAAACATTCTCATAGACAGAACCAGTCAGGAACAAATACCTCTCAAAACAGCAGCCTTAATACTCTCTGTGGGTTATGTGGACTATAAAAAGACAAAAAAAGACAGTAGTTTTTTCAGTGTCTTCAAAGCTGTTATCGGTTTGAGGATGAAAGACTCAACTTCAAATTCATATGCCTAGGTCAGAAACTCAGCTTGTGTTCCAGCAAGGGTATGTTCCTGGCCCTCTTAGCTGTGGAAAAAAGCTTGCGTGTCCAAGACTACAACAATAAGAAAATGTTGATTTTAAAAGTATCTTAGAGTTTCACCCAATTTCTTATATTCTGTGGTCCCAAGTCACGATTTTTAAATGCCTAGGTTTGGTGCCAGGGAAATAATACAAATATATAAAAATAAATACATTTTTTCAAATGAAGTTTCTCTTGACTGTACCTGTGGAGGGAAGCAGCATCATTTGGCAAGCACATTGTGCTCTTTCATTGCTGGCCAAGATGGTTATAAGACCTGAGAAAATCAGAGGACTCAGTTGTGTGTTCTGAGGCACAACTTTCCCAACAGACACAAGCTCCTACCGCCTGGGAAGAGTAACCAGCAGCATGCAGCTGCCATGTGCCAGTGTGTTGCACTTCCCTTAGGATAAATCTCAAGTGGAAAACTGTTGCCTTTTTACAACACAGGAAGGTGTGCCAAGCACCTTTTGTGGGTGTGATGTGGTTACTTGTGACTTTCTGACCCCCTAAGTGCAGGGTCCTGCACCTTGAGAGGAACAACCCCAGGCTTCAGAACATGCTGGGGGTCACCCAGATGTAAAGCAGCTCTGGAGAAAGGGATCTAGAAGTCCTGGTAAGCATCATGTTGATCATGAGTCAGCTATGTACCCTTGCTGCTATTCTAGGCTACATTAGCCAAAGTATCACCAGCAGGTCAAGGGAGGCGATCCTTCCCCTCTCCTCAGCATTGGTGAGGCCACACATGGAGAGGCTGAGAGACCTGGGACTGTGAAGACTGGAGAAGAGGAGGCTCAGGAGGATATTACCAATGTGCATAAATACCTGAAAACACCATAAACACCAGATGACCTCCAGAGGTTCCTTCCAACCTCAACCATTCTGTGATTAGGTGGTAGCCTGTGATCCAGCAGATCTCTTTTCTGCAGGAGAGGTTGCATTTCAGTCAAAAGCATGGACAGACAAGCTTTTTGTCTGATCTCCATTGCAGGTCCAAAAAAAAAAAAAAAAAAAGGACAGACATCTTCTCCAGAGGAAAATGTGACACAGGATTAACTCACACCTTTCATCTGAAGTGATGAAAATAGAGTGAAGGGATGGTCTACACGGAGAGGACTGATCTGGAGTTAATTCTGATCTGAATCTGTCTCCCAGGTTATGTTTGCTTTGCTGTATGGAATGATTTAATTCACTCCAAAAGGCAAAGGCAAGCTACAAATCAAATGTAAAAGGTGCATGGATTTATAAATCCAAAAGCTCATAATTAAACAGGAATTTCAGAAATAGAAATCGTACTTCACCTGCAGGTAGTGAAAACAGTTTTGACATGGAGCTCTCATGCCTGTGGCAGGCTCCCTCCATCATATCACTAGCTCAGTAGAAGACAGAAAGTCAGAAATAGGCCCTAAGTGATGCCTTGAATCAATTCATATTGCTAGAGAATTGCCTTTTCAGCTAGCTAGGGTTTTTGTCATCTTAGTCATCCTGCAAATGGCTGCAAATCCCTGGTGTTCAGAAGTACACAATGGTGCGTGTATGTAGCTCTTTAAAGGAAGCAAGTAGGTGTTTCTGTGGGGAAAAATGCACGGGGTGGAGAAACATCCAAAGGAAGTAAACAGTAAGACAACAGTGGGATATCGGTGTCAGCTCTGCGAGAGAAATTTGTAGGTAAGGGGTTAGGCTCTCCTCAGGCTTGTTGGCTCTCTGTAGTATTTTGCACAGCTGTGTTAGTGACCAGCGGGGACTTTGTACCTCTCCAGGAGGGCCAACAACACAAGCTGTGCATGTGCAAACAGGGAGGGTGAGGGGCTGTTACATACATTTGCCACATACACATAATCCTTCCTCAAGAGGGACCAAGTTATGACTATTACTTACACTCAAGAAGATGTTTACAGGAAGGATGAAACCCTTATTCTTCTGCTGCTCAGACACAACGGCAATACCGAATTATATATTATGTCTAATACATGTTATAGCTCAAGTACTATATCTCGGTTGCTGTAAACAGAAAAGTGACTGAGAAAATTGATGTTTCCTGTGGAAGAGCTGCAACAACTTAAGTACTCGGGAAACCTAAATCTCGTCTACTGAAGGCTCATTTATCTGGCTTGCTGTCCTTAATGAAAAATATGACAAATCCTTTCCCACAGGAAAACTCTTAAACACAGGGTTACACACAGCTCCCACCTCCTGGTATTTTTCTCCCTGTCTTCTTGTGACAGAAGAAGGGGATTCCTCTGGCCAGCAGTAGACATGTACAGGTACAGACACGGTGGGGCTGAGGTTCATTTCTCTAAAACAGGTCAGAAGAATGGCATGTTACAAGAACTAATTTCTCCCTGTGGATGAGGAAGAAAGTTCAGGTGACAGGGTCAGATGTAGATTTTTTTTTTTTTTTCTGGTGATGACTGAAGAGGGTTGGATCCTCCCCACTGACCCTGCTCCTGGCTACAGGCTACGCACCTTGCCTGGTGCGGTTGTGTTGGGCAAAGGCAGTGCTGTTCTGCTGCCGGGGCTGCCCTCTTTTCCTCCTGAACTTTCCTGCTGTGATAGCCCCTGAAACCATTTCAGTCTTAATACATTTGGAAAAAATAAATAAATTCCTAACCCAACTCTTATTTTACTTTTTATTTAATTTTATTTAATTTTATTTATTTTATTTTATATTTTATTTTATTTTATTTTATTTTATTTTATTTTATTTTATTTTATTTTATTTTATTTTATTTTATTTTATTTTATTTTATTTTAATTTTATTTTATTTTATTTTATTTTATTTTATTTTATTTTATTTTTATGTTATTTTATGCTATTTTATTTTATTTTATTTATTTATTATTTTTTTTTCCAGAATAGCACTGGGGTGCATGAGCTGCTTTGCTTGTGCTGCATGGGAGCAGCTTGGGACCCACCGAGGTGGATGCTTCCAGGAAGCTGGGGGTGGTCTGGGGTCAAAATGGCACCTGCATGGAGAGAGGCTGTGCCTGGGGCCCAGGGCTACCCTGGGGCTGCAGCCACCGCTCATGTACCCTCTATAGAACAACAACTGCCAAAGACACAGGGGACAGACTGAGAATGATCAGTACAAAGTGTTTCAAGCAATTTTTTTTCCCCTTATATGAAAACAAGGTCAGATAGAGGTTTTTGGTGTGGGTTTCACTGGTCTGGCTAGTAAAAGGGAGAAATAATTGTTACAGATCTTGAAACAGGAGAGGAGGAACTGGAGCAGGCGGAGTCCCCTGAATGAGTGACTACGTGTGCTAGTTTGCTTCCCTGGCAAAAACTGGAAACAATCTGTCCCTCTTTAGATGGTCCAAAAACCTGCATAAAAAAATTAAACACTAAGTCTGATTTTAGTTCAAAGTATTTGAAAGGGATCCAGTTTATATTTTCAAAATGATTTGATGCCTGTATACGTATATATATACATACAGCATTTTATTAAATATCATATAAAATAATAAAAACACCAATGAAACCACTACTGGCCTGATCAAAGAGTTCATTCATTTTACTCAAAATACATTTTTACAATGTTAAAAAAAAACACAACAAACTATCTTAACATTTTTATTTAAGTAATTTCTAAAAATACTGATAAGGAAGAAAAATAAAAATATTCATAGCTCAGTGGGAATACTTTCACAAGATAAAAGTAAAGGGCTTTGTTTTGGGAAAGAATTTTTCATCTGAGCTGCTCACCTGAAAATTGGACGTATTAATGTGTGAATTTGTGTCTCCAGGTTTTAAAAAAAAATTCCCAATTAGCCGGTTTCATTATCACTCTTATTGCCAGAGTAACTGATATGTATGCTGTTACAGACATCCATAATTTTGACACTGAAACCTCAAGTCATTGTAAATCGAGGTCTTTCTTTCACTGATATGTATTCTAGCTGAATCATGTAGTTTTTTAGCACTCGTTTTGGGTTGGATGTACACATATGTTTAGGCATCCTTGAGATGGGGGGGGGGGGGGGCTGGGGGGGGCAGAAAAATTATGTATTTGTGTTTGTAAGCCAACAAGACAAGGGCTGCATCTGGGATTTATGTTGAGAGTAGGCTAACAAAGCTATACCTTAATAAAAAAGGAGAACCTGTTTCCTCTAAATCATGGCTCTGTTGCGTTTAAATGCTATGCTTCTACCATTCTGTGTAGGAAAAAAACCAAAACACACCATGATATTGCTTGCCTTTTAAATTATGAACTGACATTACAAAACATTGGTTAGGGCATCTGTGACAAGAGTGCTGCTCACGCAACTTTTAAAAACGTTCTGGCTATAGCACCACATACCCCTTGGCGTGCCAAGGTTTCTTCTAGTGTTCATGTTGGATCCAGATACTTGACTCCACAGAGCACTAGAGGGCAGGCTAGCCTAGATATTGCCCCCCCCTCCTCCGCATCCCCCCCGCCAAACACAGATGGAGAATAAGAGAAATAATCAAGTCCACAATTTTACTCAGAAATATGAATTTAAACTTGAAAAAGCCTCACGCTGCACCCAAAGCCTTTAACAGGAGCTGGGCAACTTTGCAAGGAATATGTTTTGCTTTCGTTGGGAAGCTTTGTTCTCTGTGACAGGCGGTTGTGTTGGGAAGCAGACATGAAAAATAAATAGGTGCAGCCCTGTCTTGCCGAGGGGACAGGCTGTCCCTGCAGTTCTCATGAGGCTCTCCCTGGCCCACTAGTGCAGATGCTGAGGACCCTTGGCTTGGGTAGTTTCACAGGTATGCGTGACTCCCACGTGAGCTAGGAGCAACTGCAGATCATCTGTGTTTCAAAAACACTTCGATGACTTTCGTGCTATTAATGGCCCAATTCTGCGAGCTTTGCTAATTGCAGTCATGTTTGCTTCTGGCTCCTCTGTGCGTTGGGGCAGAACAAGATGGGTGGTTTGGTGTGGTGGCTGCAGAGTTGAGCCATCACATCCCTCCTCTGCAAGGAGCTGCTGCTAGTTTCTGCAGAACCCAGTGTGCGCCGACCCATCCCGATGTCCCTCCTGGTGCCATGATTTGAATACTTTCCTCTTGGTGGCCATTCAGTTACCGGAGGTCTCCGAGCTGATCAGGGTGAAACAGCCCAGCCTGGTGGCACAGAGCTGTTGACTGAGGTGAAATACGGGTGTGAATAAATTAGCCCTGCAGCAGTTCACACAAGAAGCACAGTGTTTGAGTTTTAACTAAAGTATATATATTTTTTTGTCTTTGCCCCTTATCACTTACCACCCAGATTAACCATCCACCCAAATTTGACAAGGAAACTTTAAGCCTGTTTATGATATGCCTTAAGTATACAGTAAAAACAACATAGATTAACTGTGTAGATAACTGTTGCTGTAGGCCATTTTGTTCATTCCTTGGTCAAGATAGTGTATTTTCTGTAGTGTGTTTCTCAGCACTTTGTCCAGTTTGCAATTGCCTTTCACTTATGAACTTCTTCCAGGCTATTTGATGCCAACTTTATCCCTAGAATAACACAAATTATTGAATCTGTCACATCTTTGGTCAGCGTAGAAGTTCTCTGTTTTATGATTATTATTTGTTTCAAGATATATTCCTTGATTTCTCACAGTTTTCCTTGCAGAATTTCCTAGTGCTACTTTGTGTAACTAGGCTATTAATTTTTCTTTCACACTTCCCAAACCAAACCATAATAATCTACCTGGAGGGCAAACAAAAAAGATAACCTTGTATAAAGGGTCCATATTCAGGGAATGCCTTTTCTAATACAGTAGTAAGGGATTGAATGAGATGAAAGGAGTTTTTAATCTCTACTCATATTTTACTTTTAGAGATTTTTTCTTCTGAATAGAAAAAAAACTGAGTTCCCAGGGTAACCAGAAATTTGGTTGAGCATTAGCCAAATAAAAACTCCCTTAACACCTTACGATGGAGCTCTGTCTGAGCAAGCAACCTGGAAGGAGTTTTCTGAAGCTTTCTGCCTTTGCCTGGCCGTGTGTTGCAGTTTCATTTTGTTTTGCTTAGTTTTGTTTGTTTTGTCCTTGAAAACCAAGGACGTTTGCTGTTGATATGGGGGGAGCTACACTACTCCAGTGCTGACTCTTCTGCACGTTGTGGCATGGGTTTGTAATGTAACATCCTGAGCAAAATTGTCAAAAAAATCCAAATTTCTACCTCAGATTTATCTACTATTAGCACTGATCCACTGTGTGCACACCATAAAGTATTCATTGTAGAAGTGAGGCTGCAAAAGGAGGTGACTAATAAAGAGAAGATACTGAAGTCCATTGGAGGTGGTGGAAAGATTCCTACTACTTTTTATTCTGTCCTCAAAGGCACAAGAAAGGGATCACTAACTTGCTTGAGAATTACATCTGCTCATACTTACTCTGCTACATGGCTAAGGGATGTGAGGGAGAGCAGATCATAATACATTTATTTTCTGTATTGCATTGCTCTAGGGAATACCCAAAAGAGCAGTGTTAGCCAGCTGCCTCGTGGCTCTAATGGTAGACTTGTGGTAGCATCCTGAAATTTTGTATGAAAGCAGCTAATCCGTGTGATTTCCTCTGTGGACAGAATGGCATGAACTTTTTTGTTGCTTCAGTCTACAGGGATGCAGCTCTCACTGTTATGGTATATGACTGCAAAAGGCTGGATTTATGAGCACAACACTGGGCTTTATAGTCAGAGTGTTTCCACAGCACTGAACGGGACTTAGTATTTAGTGGTATTTAGTTAAGGCATTTAGGGTCCTAACAAGGTGCATACCTGTAAGGCTGAAGGACCACAAACACTGCAAATTTTATCCTCATCTCAAGAATTTTGGATCAACTTAAAACCAACTCTATGGCTTTAGAATGCTTCTTCAAATAATAGTAAAAAAAAAATAATCCAGAGCCAGGTTAATATATAATGATGCTTTATGTCGTTGCTGAGTCATAGTGAAATTCTGTACAAGCCCACATTCATATTTAAAGGTAACATCTTTAATCTCACCTTTAACATCTTTAATGTTACCTTTAATGAGATTTTAATGTATCTTTAATGAGATTACACCTCATCCTTGTGCTGCTGAATTGAATATATTCTTTACAGCACTGGAGCATTAGAGAGTTTACAAACCCACGTTCCTCCGAACAAGTTCATACTATACATACTATAGCATATAGTATTTAATACATATACATAATTGATAAGAATGTGGGGTAAATTATGTAAGTTATCTGCATTTCACCCCCTGCATTTGACATTGTGAACACGTGACTTCAGATTCATTTTCCAAATTGTCTCTAGCCTAAGTGCATGGAACGATTTCCATAAAATATACTTTTACTTTTTTAGAATATTGAGTCAGTATTCTCTCTCAGGAAGAAGGTATAGCATAGTAATAAAGGAATAAACATGTGAATTGGATTGTGGTGAATATGTCTGTATGTTTGGGTAGTTTAAGTATCTGTAAAGTTAATCAGCTTTTTTTTTTTTTCCCGTTGATATGAATACAGTCTTTCAGGGTGAAGAAAGTTCTTCCATCCAGAAAATTTAAAATAATGTACACAAATTATACATGAATTATACACCCAACAATTTATTTTACTATCTAGATTCTGATTTCTGAATTTATAAAGGCAAAAACATAAAATAAAATGAAACAAAATATAATCTTGAATAAATTAAAAAAAAAAAGTGATTTCCATAATTATAAGGATGATTTCCTTCCGGAAACACAGTCTCTCAGGACAGGAATTAATTCAAAGCTAAAGCAGAGCAGCTGACTTTCCATATTCCCCCAAGCTGCTGAAATGTTGATTGATTGAGGAGCTAGTCTGGAAAGTGATGGCTATGACATTAAAAAAAAAATTTACTTGCCCTCAGTAAAATACACAGAAGAGGGAACCCCACAGTAAGGTCTAGTCCCAACAGAGATGTAACACAGAAGATGAGTGATTGTTGATAAGAAGAACGTGTTTGATGGTTTTATGATAGATTTTCTCTGTTCATTCTCATTCTGAGTGTGCGGGAGGTGACCAGCCAGTGAGGAAGCACACCAAGACCTCTTGCTAAAGATGATTCCTGTGATTAATGAGTTGAAGCCTGTCCTGATGTTTAATCAAAATGGTGTTTAATGAATAATACTGGTTTCATAATAAACAAGTTTTTTTAAAATATCAAGTAGAGCTACAGTTATAATTTTCTGTGTAAAGGAAGAGTTGGCATTTTGTTGTCATAATTTTTAAACAATAATTTCTATAAAAATTTAAAATAATCAGAATGTCATATTTATATTGAACTATGTACCTTTCCTTCCAGAGCTACTGCTGTTGGGGCTGGTAACGTATTTCTGAAGTTCAGGCTTTGCGTGCAATAGCATCCTTGGATACAAAAGTATACGATTATCATCATTATCATAAGCAAATTTTACCATCTTTTGATTCTCTTAATAATTCTACAGTATTTTAAGAATGACCTCGAATGTACCTTTGTTTCTCAAAATAATATATAAAGAAGGTCTGGTAAACAGAAAGAAGGAGAGAAATCCTGTTCTCATCTGTTTTTCAGAAGAAATTCTGTTTAATTTTGTCCATGTTATACTATTTTCATAGTGATTGAAATTTTTATTTTAAGCACTGAAGTTTTGAACAGAGGACTTCAGATGCCTCTGGCAAAATGCACTACTCTATGTTAAATTACTGTCTGAAGGACTTACCTGAGATGGGAACACCACTGTGCTGGGAACTACGAAAACACTTTGGGCTAAATCCTGGCCCATTAAAACCAGTGGCAGAAATCCCATTCACTGCAATGGAGCCAAGAGTCAGGTTTCACCTGCAGTGAAAGACAGTACTCAACTAGAAACCCTGGACCTCACCACTCTTGTGCTTTGGCAACTGAGTCAGGAAACCTCTCCAGCCACCCAGCACAGGATAAGTGCTCCAAGAGGTTCCTATCAATAGGACTCAAAACCCAACCAAGAAAAACACAAGGATGCAGCCTGTGCAACTGCCCAAGTCCCTTTGTCTCTTTTCTGGAACTCTTCACCAGCCTCTTGATTTTTAATAGAAATCTGTAAAATGCCAGATTCATTATTGTCTCTCCATTGTGTTTCTAGGCAGAGGCAAAGACTCATATCTCAGTCCTTGGTATTGGCAGTGCACAGTTAGACAGATAGACGCAGACATTTTTTAGTGTTGGAAAACTATTGTTCCTGGAGTTCGTATGTTTGTTTGTTTATATAATTGTTTACTTATTAAATAGACTCAAACTAGCACTGTATCTTTTAGCTCCTATTTTGGAAATACCTTCACCTCCCAAGATCATAACCTCTTCAATATTCTCAGATTGTAAGGTTTTTGACATGCCTTATACTCTAAGTCTGATAATTCTTTGGAGTGAGAAATGTCAAGACTGGCCATCTCTTGTGTCAACTTTACACAATTTCTTACACTAGGGACTCAGAAGTGGAGGAAAAAATGTTCAAGGCTTGGTCAAAGAAAGAGAATATTAGTTTATTTTCCTTATTTTCCTGCCTCTTGATTTTTCTGAACCAACACATTTCAGGGAAAGAAGACTGACTCTATTGCAATTATAAATATAGGATGGCAGTTTTTGTCCTAATAAAGTTGTCTAGATGTGAGACACAAGTAAACCACATTGTTAATGTAACTTGCTCCACAGTTTTTCTGTCAAAATCTTTTATTGACTGATGTGAATTTAAATCTGCAGCAGGTTTGTGTGAAGTCATATCAACAATTTCAGTCAGAAAAACAGGCAAGCTTTTGAGTATACAAGTTAGATGGCTGTATTAGCTATATGAAGAAATCATATTGCTCTTCCCTGTAAACTTGTCTGACTTATAACCTAAGAATGTGATGTGTAATAGTTAAAAACTCCTTTACTGTGTTCTGCCTGTCCATGTATATAGTCTTTCTCATGAAGTTCTATGAGGGGCCATGGAGAACTCGTAAACTCGACATTTCATGTGCAAATGGGTGTTTGATGCATGTTGAATGCAGAATGTAAACAGGCAAAGCTGTAAAGTATCTAATCTACTTCCATTTGCAGGGGACCAAAAGCAATCCAGATGCTCTTTTGCCTGGTATATTTTGCCTGATCTATGTTGTGTCCCATTTCAAAGTCTGGGAATTGTGATGGTTTAAAAGAATGGATTATTGAAAGTTTTAAAACTGTTTTTTATCACATCTTATTCTGTCACCAGATTTCATATTTCATTAGGCTTCTCCACATTTCAGTTCCATCATTGTTCCCAGAGTTCAAGGGAAAAAAGCCAGAGAAGACTGAGGAACATAAAAGGAAAATATGAACAAAATAGCTATCTTAAGCCAAGTGTTGGTGGGAGGTGCTATGCATAATAGGGTAATCCCATGCTCCTGCAATAAAACAATCACATGATAGAGGATAAAGAAGAGTCACAAATAATGGTGGGAAAGTCTTCTATAAAGAACTTCAAGAACAAATACAATTATCAAACAAGAACAAATATAATTATCAAAGGCATTATTAATTGTGGGGAAAAACACTTTGACCAGCCTTTCATATGATTTAGAATGTTTACCAATAGTGCATACACAACTCACCAAGCCAAAAAAAAAAAAAAAGCTATAAAAATGTGAACAGAGCAGGGGAGGAGTCTCTGTGTTGTGCCTCAAAGGGCATTTTGGTAGTGCTGAGCAATCTTCTTAATTCACCTAAACATGATTCACCCTTGTGCCCAGAGCTGTTTCATGTAACCTTGCCAACTTGCACTGCCTGCAGTCCCTGTAACATAACTTTTCTGAGTTATAAAGCTACCTGCCAACAGTGCCACAGCCCAGTCTGATGTGTCCTCTCTGCTCCCAGCATCATGGCCCATGAGAAATCCTCTTAAGATAAAGTTCAGTGCTTTCCTTCATATTTTCTACACCAGATCCCTCATAGAAAGAATAGTGTTTTCTCTGTGGGTAATCCAGTCAAATGTTTCTTAACTCTTCTAGTTGGCATCAGAAATCACAGCAAGGTTGTATCTATCAGCCCATGGAGAGAACCATCTTGGGAAACAGATAGCAAAGTGGCCAAGCTAAGCACCACACATTTTCATGGTGACTCTACTTTGGCATGCCACCAAAATCTGTGAAGAGAGGAGAAAGACAAAGGAATTGTCTATTGGCTGAATGTTAAACTGACAGAGCCACAGATGGGTGGCTGTCTTTCTGACTACAAAATCTCCCGGCTTCTACAAGGACAGTGTCACAGCTCTTCAATAGGAAATCTGTCTGAAAACGTCAAACAACCACTTTATGGGGGACCAAAGACTGGTTTGCAAATCCCTGAAGTGTTCCATCATGTTCAGACCTGTGTTGATACGATAAGGGAAATGTTAGTTTTCACTAGCTGGAAACTGTATTTTTATTTAAGTCATGGTGTCACAGTGATATATGAATATCTTTGCAAGTCTAAATATATATATAGGAGGACTTTTTATTTTTATTTTTAACTTTGACAGTCTAAAATACTCCTTGTCATAACTATGGAGAAGTTAGTGAAAAGGCAGTGATGTCACAGGAAAGTAACAAGCCAAATGAAATCGTATCCGAGACACAAAGATCTCACTGAGGAAATACATACTAACTGGGAAGCAAAATATTGTCCTTATTCTCAATAGTTAGAGATCTGGCAGCTTTGTCATATATAGTTCTCCAGCTTCCTTCAAAGCTGGTGTTCATTTCTGACTTTAAAAGGTAAATCCTATTTAATGTTAACGTGAATGAGACGTGTACCT